>NC_069784.1:14333125-14638437 GCF_027406575.1 Nycticebus coucang | reverse complement strand
GCTCACAGCAACCTCAAACTTTTGGGCACTAAGTGATTCTCTTGCCTCAGCCTCCTGAGTAAATGCAGCTGCAACTAGAGGCATCTAGCACAACACCTGGCTAGTTTTTCTATTTGTGGTAGAGATAGGGTCTCACTGTTGCTCAGGCTGGTCTTGAACTCCTGAGCTCAAGCACCTGCCTCAGCCTCCCGGAGTGCTAGGATTACAGACGTGAGCCACCAGCCCTAGCCCCGACATTGATTATTTTTAAAAAAGAGAACTATAAATTTAGCTTTGGAAAAGGGTTGTAGCTGTTAGTGCTTTATTGATGTATTATTATTGTAATTGCTAATATTAATAAAATAAAAAATAATGGAGTTTCAAATACTAGCACATAGCATTTGAATATATAGAAAATATATATAACATGCTAAAAGAAGCAATACATACAATAAATTTGCATTGAAAAAGAAATTATAGGTTGAGATTGTAAGGTAGTGGTTGGCTCCGTCAAGTCACAAAGCTGGATATAAAGCAGTCCCTAAAGTTTGTTTGGTGCCCTGTGAAGGTGGCCTGAGACTGGATAGGCATCAGCCCTAAAGAGCAGGAAAGAGTGCTCACGGGAGGAGGGGAAGAGTGTTACTTGGGTGTACTAGTGAATACTGCCAGGTAAGGTTCCAGCTGGCTTCCCACTGAGACCCTTATGTTCTGTTTAAGGTTTAGCTCCCCTGGAGCCATTGTGTCCCCTAGTTTTTCCTTCTGGCTGGGTCCCGGAAGGGGGTGGTTTCAGCTGACGTCACTGAACAGCCAAGATGGAGTGCTTTATGCTCAAAATGGCCTTGTCTGTGCTTGCTCTGATTTGGGAGTTCTTCTGACTAACCTATCTCAAGTGATATTTGTAGTGTTTCTCTACTTGGTTGTCAAACTGGGACATATATAACCCTGTGGCACATTAAGACTTTCTGAGGTATAAGGAATACAGAAAGATTTTAGGAAATCAACTTCAGTGCTTCTTTTTCATTTTTGAAAACCAAGAAGTTTGAAGTTCACTTTTTGAGATATTTTATTTAATCCCCAGCTGGGCAGAAAAAGTAAAGGAGGGTTTGTTTTTATTTCTGATATGACAGAAGATGGAAATGATAAATGTCTGCTTCAATCTTCCCTGGCCACTCCAGGTCTTTGGCACTAGAACACTGTGACACAGTGGAGGAAGATGGGTGACATACCTTCATACCTTGTTAGATGCAAAGTGGGACTGAGCTGGGTCAAGTTACACTTGGACAGGCTTGTAGACAGAAACTGTAGATATTCACATTAGAGTCACTGGCCAACTAACCGTATAACAAGTCATGAAATTATGAGAGTAACAAGAGAAAGTGTGTGGACAGAGAATGAGAAGAACAAAACTGAATCCTAAGGTGTTCCAATTCTAAGAGGATGAGAAGAAGAGGAGGAACCAGAGAGAGACTGATGAGTGACAGAGGAGGAGGAAATTCAGTGGCGTGTGCTGTCCTAAAACCAGTAAGGGCAAAACATGATCAGCTTTGCCCAGTACTGTGAGCATGAAGTCTGAGTCTTGGCTGTTGCAATTAGCAAGGTGGATTTTGTTGGTAAACTTTGGTAAGAGAATCTTTAGTAGAGTGGTGAAGTCTGATTGGCATATGTTTAAAAGAAGAGAAAAGGAATTGGAGACCTGGTTGGTAGACTCACCTAGGAGCTGCAACAAAGAAAACCAAAGGAATGAGGCCTCACTTGGTATGAAAAATGGAGTAATGTTTTTTTTTGTTATTTTTGCCGATTAGAAGTTGTAGTATGTTTATATGGTTGATGGGTCCAGTTAAGAGGAAAAAATAAGAAACTGATGCACTATGATTTATTTTCACAATAACCCCATAATATAATTTTTAATTGGTGTTTTTATTGTAACAATAAACGAAACTATAGATAAAGAAAGTTGAAGCAGCATGCCCACGCTTCTATTTCTTATTTATGTCCTTCTTTCATAGCTTCAATCATTCTTTATATTTCTTTTAGATGATTCTGAAATATTTGCTTTGTTGTTCCCCTTGCCTTGTGTGTTCTCATTAACTGCAAAATCTCTATTTAGTTCACTTTAGCTTGATTCTTATATATTCTACTTTGGAGCTTGACTATAGACATCCCCATTTTCTATGTTTGTGGAAGAAGAGGTTTTCTGAACTAGTAGAAGCAGGTTCCTAGAGGGTTGAAGGGAATGGACCAAGGTAACTTTTCTACCTTTATACCTATGTTTATTCTGTTACTGCGAATGTCTCAATAACCTCTAGAATCTAAAATAAGCAGATTCATAAAAGCAGAAAATACAATGGTAGAAACTGGAGTGTGGGGGGAAATGGGGCGCTTCTATTCAATGGGGAAGTATGAAGTTTCAGTTATATAAGATGAGTAAGTTTTAGGTATCTGCTGTACAGCACCATGCCTATATTGTATACTTAAAAATTTGTTAAGAGATCTTATGTTAAATGTTCTTACCACAGTAAAAAATATATAAATAAATAATCTCAGTGTAATTCCATCTCAGAGCTAAGGTCAGGTCAAGAGGGCTCTCTCTTTCCAGTGCTATGTTTCCTACATTTTGCACAACTTTGTTTTTTCTACTTTATATAGTTTATAAGTTATAAAGTTTTCAACTTTATAGCTTGTATTTTTTTTCCGGGATACTTTCTGAGACTGGTCTCTTCAGGTACTAACAGCTCCTCTCAAACACCTAAAACTTCTTTTTCCCTTACAGTCAAGTTTCTTTCCTATTCTAATTGGCTTCTTTCCTTAGTAATGTTTCCTCATTTGTGAGACTCTGGCCTTTGGAATCAGAGAATTCACTGGAATTTTCTAACATCACTGTCAGTTGTCCCTATAAAAAAGAAAAACATAGGATTAGAGAAGAGAGGCAGAGCAAGATGGCAGCCGAGTAACAGCTTCCTTGCATCTGGGCACCATGAGTCTGGGGAGATAGGATTCCAGGCATCTCTGGCTGGTGGGAACTGCCTATCATCACTCCTGTGAGGATACAGGGAGTCAGAGAGAGACTTCTGGACCGCAAGAGGAGGACTAAAACAGTGGAAAACTGGCAAGTGGTCGCGTGTGTTCAATCCGTCTAAACCCGCCCACAACTGTAAGTTCAGTAGCAGCGAGACTGCAAACCAGAAAGGCCTTACCTGTGAACTGTTTTGATGTCTTGGGCTTGGCACTGAGTTGAACTGCCCTGGGGAAGGCCTGAGCGGGAGTCCGGAGAACTTTGGCCGTTGTCTAGGGCCCCAGTCTGAGCCGCTGAGCCAGACGGAGCTAATAGTGTTTGGCGGTGGGTCACACGGAACCATTGTCAGTGATCTGCCCCGGCAAGTTCCGCCCTCAGGATTGCAGAGCTAGAAATGGGTGGGAGCTTGTAACCCAGCAACCAAGTAGCCTAAGGGTGGGGTCTGAGCCGCCTTGCAGCCCTAACCCTCAGGGGCAGAGTGAGACCGGTTTTGGCACAATGGGTAAGCGGATAGCCACTTCAGCAGTGATTCCAGCGAGAAAGCTGGGAAAGCTTCTGCTCAGCAAGTTTACAAGTTCAAAGTGCCTTTTAAGTGGGCTGAAGAGAGATTTAGGGTGTCTACCTGCTGGGGTTTGAGAAATCAGCAGCCTCCAGTCGTATCAGAACTGTGACTAACATCTCATACCCCAGAAGACCACGTGTTGCCCAGACAATATTCAATAACATATACAAACTGCTTTGTTTTGGGTTGTGTATTTTTTTCTTTTTTGTTGTTTGGTTGTTTTTTTTTTTTGTTTGTTTATTTGTTTATTTTGATGTTGTTGATGTTTTGTTTTTTAATTTCAATCTTTTCCATACAGATCCCTTTTTCTTTCTCAACTTTTCTAGTTTAATTATAATTTCCCATTGCTGCCTTTTTTAATAACTACAACTTCATTTTTGCTAGTGTTTCTACCGCTATCATTTGGTTTTTCACCCAATTGTATCCCCGTAAAGTTTTCTGTTTGCTTGTTTTGGTTTGATTTATAGCATTTTTGTCTTTCCTCTCCATTTGGTGGAGGTGGGGTACTGTGTCTGATCAGGTTAGCAAAGAGCTGCTGACCTCAAGGGAACCACCCAACTGGGCACTCCCAGAAGGTGGGGTTTTTTAAGGTTGTGTCAAAGTACCCTACTGTACCCTACTGTACACCTATATTGCCCTGTCTCCCTCTTTCTGTACCTCTCTTCTTTTTGTCAATATTCCTTATCCCCACCCCCTCTCCTTTCTCTATCTTTCTTTTTTTTCTTATCACTCGGTCCTCCTTTCTTTCATCCCTTCTTTGCTCCTCAACCTTCTCACCCTTCTGGTCCTGTAACCCTTAGACCACAGGCACAAGAACTTAAAGAGCAAGAGGAAGTGAAAGGAAAATTAGGGCAAGGAAACAGATAAATGAGGAAGAATCAGCAGAAAACTCCAGGCAACATGAAGAATCAGTCCAGAACAACCCCGCCAAGGGACCATGAGGTAGCTACTGCAGAGGATTCCACGTATGAAGAAATGTTAGGAATGACAGAAAGGGAATTTAGAATACACATGTTGAAAACAATGAAAGAAATGATGGAAACAATGAAGGAAACTGCTAATAAAGTGGAAAATAACCAAAAGGAAATCCAAAAACAGAATCAAATCAGAGATGAATGATATGAAGAATATAAAAAGGATATAGCAGAGCTGAAGGAAATGAAACAGTCAATCAGGGAACTTAAAGATGCAATGGAAAGTATCAGCAACAGGTTAGACCATGCAGAAGAAAGAATTTCAGAGGTAGAAGACAAAGTTTTTGAGATAACTCAGATAGTAAAAGAGGCAGAAAAGAAGAGAGAGAAAGCAGAACATTCACTGTCAGAATAATGGGACTTTATGAAGCGTTCCAACATACGAGTTATAGGAATTCCAGAAGGGGAAGAAGAATGCCCCAGAGGAATGGAAGCCATACTAGAGAATATTATAAAAGAAAATTTCCCAAACATCACCAAAGATTCTGACACAGTGCATTCAGAGGGCTATCGGACCCCAGGTCGCCTCAACTCTAACCGAGCTTCTCCAAGACACATTGTGATGAACCTATCCAAAGTCAAGACAAAAGAAAAGATTCTGCAAGCTGCCAGGAGTAAGCGCCAGTTGACCTACAGGGGCAAATCCATCAGAGTGACCGCAGACTTCTCTAATGAAACTTTCCAAGCAAAAAGACAATGGTCATCTACCTTTAATCTACTTAAAAGAACAATTTTCAGCCCAGAATTCTGTACCCTGCTAAGCTAAGCTTCAAAATTGACGGAGAAATCAAATCATTTACGGATATACAAACATTGAGGAAATTCGCCACAACAAGACCAGCTCTACAGGAAATACTTCAACCTGTTCTGCACACTGACCACCACCATCAGCAGCAAAGTAAGAACTCAGAAATCAA
Organism: Nycticebus coucang; assembly: GCF_027406575.1. NCBI lineage: Eukaryota > Metazoa > Chordata > Mammalia > Primates > Lorisidae > Nycticebus > Nycticebus coucang. The sequence continues at coordinate 14,632,992 of NC_069784.1, read as the reverse complement.
AGGACAGAACGTAACCTCCACACTGATGCAAAAGATAAAACTAAGCAATGGACTCTCACCAAATTAGACAAATAGAATACTACCACACTTATCAATTATCTCCATAAATGTTAACGGCTTGAATTCCCCACTGAAGAGACATAGATTGGCTGACTGGATTAAAAAACACAAGCCATCCATTTGCTGTCTGCAAGAAACACACCTGGCTTCAAAAGACAAATTAAAGCTCCCAGTCAAGGGTTGGAAGACAATTTTTCAGGCAAATGGAATTCAGATGAAAAGAGGAGTTGCAATCTTATTTTCAGATACATGTGGATTTAAAGCAACTAAAGTCAAAAAAGACAAAGATGGTCACTTTATATTGGTCAAGGGAAAACTACAACAAGAAGACATTTCAATTCTAAATATTTATGCACCCAATTTAAATGCTCCCAGATTCTGGAAGCAGACCTTACTCAGTCTGAGCAATATGATATCTGATAATACCATCATAACAGGGGACTTTAACACACCTCTTACAGAGCTGGACAGATCCTCTAAACAGAAATTAAACAAAGATATAAGAGATTTAAATGAGACCTTAGACCAACTATGCTTGATAGACGCATATAGAACACTCCACCCCAAAGACAAAGAATATACATTCTTCTCATCACCCCATGGAACATTCTCCAAAATTGATCATATCCTGGGACACAAAACAAATATCAACAGAATCAGAAGAATTGAAATTTTACCTTGTATCTTCTCAGACCATAAGGCACTAAAGGTGAAACTCAACTCTAACAAAAATGCTCGACCCCACCCAAAGGCATGGAAATTAAACAATCTTCTGTTGAATAACAGATGGGGGCAGGAAGAAATAAAACAGGAAATCATAACTTCCTTGAGCATAACAACAATGAAGACACAAGCTACCAAAACCTGTGGGATACTGCAAAAGCAGTTTTGAGAGGAAAATTCATCGCTTTAGATGCCTACATTCGAAAAACAGAAAGAGAGCACATCAACAATGTCACAAGAGATCTTATGGAATTGGAAAAAGAAGAACAATCTAAGCCTAAACTCAGTAGAAGAAAAGAAATATCCAAAATCAAATCAGAGATCAATGAAATTGAAAACAAAAGAATCATTCAGAAAATTAATGAAACAAGGAGTTGGTTTTTTGAAAAAATAAATAAAATAGATAAACCATTGGCCAGACTAACTAGAAATAGAAAAGTAAAATCTCTAGTAACCTCAATCAGAAACGATAAAGGGGAAATAACAACTGATCCCACAGAGATACAAGAGATCATCTCTGAATACTACCAGAAACTCTATGCCCAGAAATTTGACAATGTGAAGGAAATGGATCAATATTTGGAACCATACCCTCTCCCTAGACTTAGCCAGGAAGAAATAGACCTCCTGAACAGACCAATTTCAAGCACTGAGATCAAAGAAACAATAAAAAAGCTTCCAACTAAAAAATGCCCTGGTCCAGATGGCTTCACTCCAGAATTCTATCAAAGCTTCAAGGAAGAGCTTATTCCTGTACTGCAGAAATTATTCCAAAAAACTGAGGAAGAAGGAATCTTCCCCAACACATTCTATGAAGCAAACATCACCCTGATACCAAAACCAGGAAAAGACCCAAACAAAAAGGAGAATTTCAGACCAATCTCACTCATGAATATAGACGGAAAAATTCTCAACAAAATCCTAGCCAATAGATTACAGCTTATCATCAAAAAAGTCATTCATCATGATCAAGTAGGCTTCATCCCAGGGATGCAAGGCTGGTTTAACATACACAAGTCCATAAACGTTATCCACCATATCAACAGAGGCAAAAATAAAGATCACATGATCCTCTCAATAGGTGCAGAAAAAGCATTTGATAAAATCCAGCATCCTTTTCTAATTAGAACACTGAAGAGTATAGGCATAGGTGGCACATTTCTAAAACTGATTGAAGCTATCTATGACAAACAAACAGCCAATATTTTACTGAATGGAGTAAAACTGAAAGCTTTTCCTCTTAGAACTGGAACCAGACAAGGTTGTCCTCTGTAACCTTTACTATTCAACGTAGTGCTAGAAGTTCTAGCCAAGACAAGGAAATAAAGGGAATCCAAATGGGAGCAGAGGAGGTCAAACTCTCCCTCTTTGCTGACGACATGATCTTATACTTAGAGAACCCCAAAGACTCAACCACAAGACTCCTAGAAGTCATCAAAAAATACAGTAATGTTTCAGGATATAAAATCAATGTCCACAAGTCAGTAGCCTTTGTATACACCAATAACAGTCAAGATGAGAAGCTAATTAAGGACACAAATCCCTTCACCATAGTTTCAAAGAAAATGAAATACCTAGGAATATACCTAACGAAGGAGGTGAAGGATCTCTATAAAGAAAACTATGAACTCCTCAGAAAGGAAATAGCAGAGGATATTAACAAATGGAAGAACATACCATGCTCATGGATTGGAAGAATCAACATTGTTAAAATGTCTATATTTCCCAAAGCAATCTACCTATTCAATGCCATTCCTATCAAAGTACCTACATCGTACTTTCAAGATTTGGAAAAAATGATTCTGCGTTTTGTATGGAACCGGAAAAAACCCCGTATAGCTAAGGCAGTTCTCTGTAACAAAAATAAAGCTGGGGGCATCAGCATACCAGATTTTAGTCTGTACTACAAAGCCATAGTGCTCAAGACAGCATGGTACTGGCACAAAAACAGAGACATAGACACTTGGAATCGAATTGAACACCAAGAAATGAAACTAACATCTTACAACCACCTAATCTTCGATAAACCAAACAAGAACTTACCTTGGGGGAAAGACTCCCTATTCAATAAATGGTGTTGGGAGAACTGGATTTCTACATGTAAAAGACTGAAACTGGACCCACACCTTTCCCCACTCACAAAAATTGACTCAAGATGGATAAAGGACTTAAATTTAAGGCATGAAACAATAAAAATCCTCAAAGAAAGCATACGAAAAACACTGGAAGATATTGGCCTGGGGGAAGACTTCATGAAGAAGACTGCCATGGCAATTGCAACAACAACAAAAGTAAACAAATGGGACTTCATTGAACTGAAAAGCTTCTGTACAGCTAAGGAGACAATAACCAAAGCAAAGAGATAACCCACACAATGGGAAAGGATATTTGCATATTTTCAATCAGACAAAGGCTTGATAACCAGCATCTATAGAGAACTCAAATTAATCCACATGAAAAAAGCCAACAATCCCGTATATCAATGGGCAAAAGACATGAATAGAACGTTCTCTAAAGACGACAGACGAATGGCTAACAAACACATGAAAAAATGTTCATCATCTCTATATATTAGAGAAATGTAAATCAAAACATCCCTGAGATATCATCTAACCCCAGTGAGAATGGCCCACATCACAAAATCTCAAAACTGCAGATGCTGGCGTGGATGTGGAGAGAAGGGAACACTTTTACACTGCTGGTGGGACTGCAAACTAGTACAACCTTTCTGGAAGGAAGTATGGAGAAACCTCAAAGCACTCAACCTAGACCTCCCATTCGATCCTGCAATCCCATTACTGGGCATCTACCCAGAAGGAAAAAAATCCTTTTATCATAAGGACACTTGTACTAGACTGTTTATTGCAGCTCAATTTACAATCGCCAAAATGTGGAAACAGCCTAAATGCCCACCAACCCAGGTATGGATTAACAAGCTGTGGTATATGTATACCATGGAATACTATTCAGCTATTAAAAAAAATGGAGACTTTACATCCTTCGTATTAACCTGGATGGAAGTGGAAGACATTATTCTTAGTGAAGCATCGCAAAAATGGAGAATGAATCCTATGTACTCAATCGTGATATGAGGACAATTAATGACAATTAAGGTTATGGGGGGGGGAAGCAGAAAGAGGGATGGAGGGAAGGGGGTGGGGCCTTAGTGTGTGTCACACTTTATGGGGTCAAGACATGATTGCAAGAGGGACTTTACCTAACAATTGCAATCAGTGTAACTGGCTTATTGTACCCTCAATGAATCCCCAACAATAAAAAAAAAAAAAAAAGACTGCTCATACCAGGAAAAAAAAAAAAAACAAAAACATAAATGTTTACCTCCTCTCTCGTGTGCCATGTACAAAAATTAACTTCCGGCATATAGATCTCAACACAAAGAGTCAATCATTAACAATGAGGCTTCCGGGAAGGAAAAAGGGGATCATCTCTGTGACCCTGGATATACAAAGATTTTTTTTTTTTAAGAATAAAAAAATTGCTGACTCTGAAAGAAAATAAAATTTGATAAACTGTTTTACACTAAAATTAAGAACTTCCTCTCATCAAAAAGGAAAGTCAACAAAGAAAGAGAGAAAATGGTTGGAGTGTATACATCTGGCAAAGGACTGATATCCAAAATCTAAGAAACACTTCTGCCAATTGATAAAAAAGGAAAAAAACTCATAAAAATGATCCAAAGACTTAGAATAGGCACTGCTCAAATATCCATAAGGCCAATAAGCATAGAAAACTGCTCCACTTCATTAGTCATCAGGAAAATGTAAATTAACACTTGAGTGCAGGATGCCTGGAGTGTGGAACAACTGAACTCACGTTCATCGCTAGTACAAATAGAAGCTCTTGTAACTGGATTTTAAAACTCTGGATGTTCCAAAGACAGCTGGATTTATGCAGAGCCCATGGCTCCACTCTCAACTATTTATCCAACAGAAATCCATTCATTTGTTCACAAATGATTTCCATATGTACAGTGATAGCAGCACTATTCCTAAATGCTTTCCAAAGAGGAAGCTTCAACAATATCACAATAAACCAATATATTGTAGCATATTAATGCAATAGAGTCATGGCAATGAATCATTTTGAATGCATGCAACAATGTAGAGGAATGTCATTAATAAAATTTTGGCTAAAAAAAACAAAAAAAGAAAGACAAATCCACCAAAGTATATACTGTATAATTCCATTTTGTAAATTTCAAATACAAGTAAAAATAATCCATACTAGAAATCAGATCCTTGGTTGCCCTTTAAATGGAGCAATAGTGACTAGACAGGGCAGCATTTTCCATGTTGTCATCTTCTTACTGATTTCTTAACGTGTGTTAACTTTGTGCAATTTGGAAATCTGTACGTTTATAATCTGCAAGTTGTCTTTCAATAACAATTTTTCCTAAAAGTCCAAGTAATAAACAGTCAATTATGTCTGAAGTATTGCTCAATAATGAAGTCTGTTTTGAGGGGGGGTGGAGGGGGTAGGTTGGCTTTTTAAGACAGAGTCTCTTTCTGTTGTCCAGGCTAGAGTGCCATGGTGTCATCATAGCTCACAGCAATCTCAAACTCCTGGGTCCAAGTGATCCTTCTGCCTCAGCCTCCCCAGTAGCTGGGACTACAGTCTCCCACCACAATGCCTGGGTGATTATTCCATTTTTAATAGAGATGGTCTTGAACTCAGGCTGGTCTTGAACTCCTGAGCTCAAGCAATCCTCCTGCCTCACCTTTCCAGAGTGCTAGGATTACAGACATGAGCTATTGTGCCTGGCCATGAAGTTTGTTTAATCTGTTTAAAGGACGTATATTTTAATGTGTGTCTCAGTGTGTGTGTATGTGTGATCTACACTGCTGCTCTCCTCCTAGAGTAACTGGAGATGATGTAATTACTTTATTTAGAATTTTGAACATCTCCTTCATATGCATACAGAATTCACTCTAAAGAAATGCTTATTTGTAGAGGTCACATCTTCATTACTTTGGGACAAAGTCCATTGCACTTTTGGTATTATTTAATAAGAGTATTGCTTTTCTGTTAAGAAAAGTTGGACACTGCTAATTAAATAGAATTAGATTCAATGTTACCCCTGTTTCTGCTGTCAAAATCCATTCTCTGTCTTATAAAAAGACTCATGAAATAGCAGCTAGTCCTCGCTAACTTATTTTGTTCAATTAAAATTAAATTACACAATTGAACTTTTTCCTGTCTTTTCTATATAACATTTTAGTTAATTGCTTAATTAACATCGAAGCCTGACATTTTTTTTTTCTCTTTAGAAAAAAATAGAAAATACGCTCTGCGGCTTTTCAGTTCATATATTCAACAGGAGACACTGGAACTAATCTTCTATCACCAAAAAAAGAAATAGTTCACATAATTCTTATGAAAATATTTTTTATAAAGGTACAGAAAGGTAGTTAAATTCAATATCAGATTCCAGTTTCTAGGAAGGCATTTATAATACAATCGTGTTTCACAAATATCTCTAGTTTTCACAGTGTGCACACACACACACACACTCTCCCAGAAACATCAACCTGTTTTTTCTTTGCTTCATCATTTCTTATTTTGCATATGGAAATGACCTTCATCACTTCCACATTTTGCATATGGAAATAATGAATGATTCTATCTTCAGTAGCAATATTCAAGGCCATTGTTCTAAAAATCCAATCTTTGTTAAGATAATAACTACCATCTCTACAGTGATTACTATTTTGGCATTCACAAATTGTTTTATATACATTAACTAATTTAGTGATCACAACATCCTATCTAATAGATGCTATTTTTATTCCCTTTTTATAGATGAAAAAGCTGAGGCCCAGAGGAAATGACTTGCCCAAGTTTACAATGCTGGGAAATGTTAGAGCTGGGATTTTCATCTAGAATTTCATTTTCATTCTTTGTAATCTAACCACTATATTGTGTTGTCTCCAAGAAGATACAGACCAACAGATAATTTTCCTTCTAAAATCACCTAATTTGTTTCTTCTATTCATTTACTGATTCAGCAGCCCCTTACCCAGCTTCTATGTTACATGTTAGATAGGTTAAGTAAGTAGCATGTATGCATTGGTGAATAAAATAGATGTAGTATTTGCCTTCATGGAACTTAAAAAAATTAACAAGTAAAAATAAATGAATAAATATATAATTAAAGAAAAGGACAATTAATAAACGTTTAATTGTGATGTACAATTAAATGTCTTTAATGCACAGTTACAGAATAAACCAATTTCAATTACAATTAAATAAAGCCATTCACAACAGTATGGTTCAAATTTCAGTTACCACAACGTATATTAACTAAGTAATTGTGTCAAGTGTGAAACTGGCTGATGGCTTTTAATCCAGAAACTGCTGCGTACAAGTATGGTAAGTATTAGGTGCATCTTATCATTAGTGACCAATACATCACTTCTCTCAAAGTCTGATCACTGCTTATTCTCATCTCCTAGTGATAAACCTACTTGACAATTTATAAAAATGAATATTTAAAAAAGGAAAATGGGCAATAAAGATGAATGTGCAGCAAAGAAAGGAAAAGTGATAATGTGGATAGTGAAATTCAAATTGGGTGTGAATGGAGTTATGGAAGAAATAGTCGACTATGTTAACAGAGCTGCCGTTGAGATCCTCTTGATATGTACTGGGGGAATTTAGAGAAGACAAATTTATTGACAAAAGTGAGAAAAACAATTTTGACAAAAGTGATGTGGACGTCGTGAGCAAAAACCTTGACACTAACAAACTCTTAAAGACGTCTCATGGCATTATGTCCACACAGAATATGATGTTGGAAATGGATCCAGACATAGTAAGATGTATGACAATTTGTCAAAGCATAAAAAAGGTGCTTGCTCTGTATCATAAGCTGCGCGATGAGAAGGCGAACACTATTCAAACAACTTCTGATAACTTTTTCATGAAGAAATAATTTTCAGTCATGATACTGTTTTAAATCACTGCATACTAAATAAATATTAGGTTGGCTAATGTCTCCATTTTTCTGCACATATATAACCTACAGAAAGAGATTTATTTTGTTTCCAACAAACCTTTAAAAATCATGGAGTGATTTTAATTTTTTCCATTAATTATGAAAATTGCTTTGTACAATTTCAGCTTGTGTTTTTATCATTTAGAGTCTCACAAGACTATGCAAAGCAAACATTGCCTGAGCAAAAGAAAAAGCCAGCAATCCATAACCTCCAACCAATCTCTTTGTTCCTATTACTTAGTCCACTGGAGAAACAAAAATTAAATGAATATTCTTTTTGTTTTTGAGTTGTTTTTTAGAAACCCCTATACCATGGAAAATATAGGTAAGAAAGAACTGTAGTGAGGAATTGAAATCTGTCCATTTGATACTCTACATTTCCCCCAGAGTTGCCTGTCACACCCATCTCAACATTCTTTTCCACTAATTCAGGAATCTCTGAGTCAACCTACACACCTCCCTTTAAGACATCCTGCCTTTAGGCCGGGACTGCCTGAAATGGACCCCCGCCTTTAAAAACCCTGGCTCATAAACCATCGGGGAGTTTGGGTTTTAAGTGTTAACTGCTTGTTCTCCTTACACAGCACCCTGCAATAAAAATACCTCTTCTCCCACTGCAGTGCCTGGCTTTACGGTGCTAGGTGAGTGGACCCCAGTTTGGTTGGGTGAGGATAAGGGTCAATAGTTCCATATAAGAACCTGCTTATCTTTTTCTACCTTACACCTCCCTCCTGCCATCCCTGAGAATCCTGAAGACAGATCAGATTCTTCTTTCCTGTGATTCTTTCCTTGCTTCCTCTAGACTGTGGCAACTGCACCGTTATGCCCTCAATGACTGTGCTTTCGATTGTTCTCTGCCTTCCAGAAGTTGTTTCTTTTTTTCTAAATCTCTGATTGGACAGTGGATCCCTCTAACTTTCTTATAAAAAATTGTATACGCTCCTATAAGTTTCTAAAATGTTAATGGCATTAATGTCAGCAAACTGAATATAATCTTAAGCCCCAAAGCTGACTGAATGGACTCTCTTGACCAAGAAGACTCCTCCCACAGAGAAGAAAAAAGCCCAAAACAAAACCAAAAACCTGAAAGTTGAGTTGCCAGCCATGAGGAGAAGGGAGGTCATACACCTAATTATAATCTATCCCTTTAGGAGTTATTTTTTTTGTAACAATAGGATACAAAATTATTAACAAGCCTATGACCATGCATGACAAAGGTTACAGTACACCAACAGGTCATCGATTTAGTTAACAGGTCAGTTGAGTCTGGGCATATGTCTAGTATATGTCCAGTGGTTTGTCTCTGAAAAACAGACTTCCTTATCTTAACTAAAACATTCCCAGAGGTTAAACAAAGCTTCATTTCTTTAACCAATCTCAAATCAAAGAATTTTTAAACCCACCTAAAACCTGTCATCCCCTAGTTTGAGATGTGTTGCCCTTTTTTTGCCAAACCAATGTAGGCCGTCCATGCATTGATTTATGACTTTATGTATAATTTCTGTTTCACTGAAATGTATAAGACCAAACTGTGACCAACCACGGCCACAAAGGTTCAACTCAGAATAAACCTCTTTAGTTTATTTTACAGAGTTTGATGCTTTTCCATTGACATGTCTTTTCCTGTCCTGTGAGAAGCAGAGATCAAGGCAGGAGACTGATTCATCTGTGAAGAAAGAGAAGGAAGAGAGGAGCTTGGGAAGGATGAGCTTCAGACTGCAGCACAGCTCTGAGAAAGTCTCAGCCAGGCTGACGGGCAGGGCTGGAGCACAGATTACCCTCACAGGTGGGAAGGGCCTGCTTCCAGGGCCCCACTCTATGCTTAACTATTAGACTATAAAAATGGCAGGAGAGCATGGCCGTAGTCAGCCCTGCAGTAAATTCTGATAGTGTAGATAGCAGCTGGAAGTTGTTCATAGCTGAAGGGAGATTTAAACCATATGCCTTCACGGATGCACATGTCTGAGGAAGAGGAGCACATTTCTATCTGGCCACTCTGTCATCTTGAGCCAGAAGATCACTTGAGTCCACACTCAGTCATATACTGATTTTTATGTTGCATGTGGACGCTTACAGCTGTTAATTTTTCTATCTGGTGGGACCGTGTCCTCCGTTGCCTTACACCCGCTTGGACCTCACGCTGGGTCCTGTTGTAGTGGACACTGTTGTACCATCTTTCCAGTCTACATTCTTCCTTCTCTGATAACTGTGATCACAATCCAAATTTAAATCTTAGTTCTGAGTGCTGTGCCGGTTAGCTCAGTTGGTTAGAGCGTGGTGCTAATAAATCTTAGTTCTGTTACTCTTATGCATTTAATACAGTTATAGTCTGACTTCTAAAGGATGTTTGGTCTTAAAATTTGGATGATTCATTCACTGATAGGATCTTGGGAACTTTGGCTTTTTTTTTTTAAATCAAAATTAGTGTTTTCTGAATGTCAAAAATAGACTTTTGATAATTCTTTCTACTTAAATTGTTTCTTTCTGCTATTGTCTGAGTTGTTCATTATACAGCACACATTTGTTGAACACTTATAAACATGAATCTACTATCATTATTCTAGGAAAGGGAATGGCCAGGCCTTGAATAGTACACCAATGTAATGAAAAGGAAGGCATAAAATGACAGAAATCCAAATTTCTCAAAAATTACAAAAAAATCCAAAATAAAATATAATTTTTTATAATGAATATATATACATAATGAATACTCACCCTTTGGGGGGTTAATATGAGGGTACATATGATTAGACTACACTATTTGCATTTATAAGGTAAACACAGATGTGTGTTTTTCTTATAGGGCTGAAAAAAGATACAAGGACACACCTATGCTTATAGCTCTTGATTAAGATAATGTTTTACACCCACACACATTCACAATTGGAGAATACTTGAAATGTGAATCTTGAATTAGTTTTCACATTAGGCCTAAGTAAATAGAATTACTAAAAAGCGTAATTAGAGACTGGACTTATTAATTTGGCATTTCAATTCAAGTAGTATAGAGAGTGCTTATAAATTTAAAGATATTATGGTTTAATTAAAAGACATTTTTTAATTTTAAAACGTTTTATTTGTTTTCATTAGTTAGAATTTTTTTTGTTTGTTTTTTTTGTAGAGACAGAGTCTCACTTTATGGCCCTCGGTAGAGTGCCGTGGCCTCACACAGCTCACAGCAACCTCCAACTCCTGGGATTAAGCGATTCTCTTGCCTCAGCCTCCCGAGTAGCTGGGACTATTAGTTAGAATTTTTTATCCTATCAATGTGAAGAAATCTGAACTAAGAAAATAATAACTTTTTAATGACTACAAAATTTTATCCCAAATCTGAACATTAAATGCTAAGTAAGACCAAGAGATATTTCCTATAAATGAAATAATTTGGAGCTATTAAGTACAGCAATATTGAAGAAATAACCAGTGTAAAATTCTGGTTATTTCCTGATTTATTTTCACTGATGAATGATATTTATTCATCTTAGCTGCTTTGTAATATTTCATTGATGAGGGGAAGGAGGGGGCTTGTGGTTACAACGATTTTTAGAAGACAAGAGGAGCTAAATTCACCTATTGTGAACTCTAAAACAGTATGTTTGGGGATAAAAAGAATGGAATTGGTATAAGCCATCAATTATTGACAGTGAGATCTTGAAATTTGGTACATGAAAGTTACCCTTGTGATTAGCCAGCATTATAATTTACTATGAGAAGTTTTTATGGTGCTAGTGTTTTGAAGGATATGAGTATGAGAAATGGTTTTAACCAGACATGAGCAAGGGAAGCATGTAACTTACCACCAACCTGCGGATACATGAGCACAAGAGAAAAAGCAACTGCAGAAATACTGTGGGGTAGTCAGTCTCAAATTTAGTTAGAGCAAGAGGTAAAGGAATTATTCAGAAAAGTAATAAAAGTATAGGTGAGCTGGGCCATGGAAGATAAAAAGTTCAAAGAACTTCACATTGTGTGAGATTGGAGTTTAGGAGTTAAATAAATACATAAATATTTTTTAAAGTTCAGGTGTTGAACAACCTGAAAGATCTGGTTTTCTGTTGAGAACTATACTTTCTATTGGGAGCCTGGATTTATGTTCATAGGATGAGTACAGCACTGAGTAACTTGTAAAGAGCATGCTAGTTTTGGTACATTGTGAAATATTCTTGAAATACTCAATCTGGTTTAGTAAATTTAACAGGGAATCGAAATTTGGACAAAAAGTATTGAGAGGTCAGGGGTAAATTTGTGTATAGATCCAAGTTGTATATAGATCTTGTATCATTCTCCTGTTTGAAAATCTTCTTTAATATGTCTACCAGTGCAGATCTACTGGTAGTAAGTCTTTTGGATTTGGTATGTCTAAAAAGATCTTCATTTTATCTATGTTTGAAAGATGACATTTTTGCTAGTAAAAATTTTTAACTTGAACGTTTTTTGTTTTACTATTTTAAAATTCAATGCTTAGAAGATGTTGCTCCCACTATCTTCTAGTTTGCATTGTTTCTGACAAGAAATCTGCTGTCATCTTTATCTCCATTTCTCTGTAAGTAATGACTTTTTTTTCCATTTGTTTGTCTGCAGACAGGGTCTCAATTATTTGTTGCCTGGACATGAAGACAGTGGTGTATCTCACTGCAACCACAAGCTCCCAGGCTCAAGTGCTCCTCCTGCCTCATTCTTCTAAGTAGCTGCACTTAGAAGGCATGCACTACCAGTGCCTGGCTAAATTTCTAATATTTTCTTTGTAAAGATGAGGTCTCTATGTTTCTCAGGATAGTCTCAAACTTCTGACCTCAAGTGATCCCCCCTAACCTGGCCTCCCAAAGTGCTAGGATTATAGGTGAGAGCCACTATGCACCAACTCCATCCCCTTTTAAGCTTTACATTTTTTTAAATTAGAAATTTTATGCAATTTGTTTATGATATGTCTTAATGTAAGACATTCTCTCCACATTTGGACTGATTGGGCTTTGTTGACCTGAGCTAGTTTTGTTCTGAGATGTAGTTCAGCTACTTGGAATCAGTGTGATCCTTTTAGGTCTTGTTTTGAAGGTTTGTAGGTGGGATCAGAGCTGTGTTTAATCTAGAGTTGATATCAAGCTTCCATACTAAGAAGGAAAGGTCTTAGTATTCTTATCAATACCTCTTGAATTATAAGGTACTCCACATTGATTATTGGGAACAGTCACTATTCTTTCCTTTATGTGAACTATAGGCATTCTTCTCTTCATTCATTGGTGTTCACTCCCCATCTTATCATAGTTCTCTCATATAATTGTGCTGATAAGCTCTCAAGTGAATTCTCCAAAAAGTTCATCTCTGTTCACCTCCCTCATTTCTGGTACTCTGTTTTGTAATTTCACTGCTTTGTCTTCCCTGGATGCCCATCTAGCTAGCTCCTCAACTTAGGAAAACAACAAATATGCCCCCTTCTTACACCACAGCCTGAAAATTTTCTCCTGGAAGCCATCTGGGGCAATCACAGGACTCATTTATTTCTTATTTCTCAAGAATTATTCTTGTTCATTACCTAATGTAATGAGCTCTGTGGATTCAAATATTTTAACCTGTTTTTTTTTTTGTTTTGTTTTCTGGTTGTTTTAAGCATGAGGATAAATTTCATACCTGTTACTTTCTGTTGTTTTTTGAGCTAATACTAGATATTTATATTAGGAATGAAATGCAATAGAAAATTAATACAGAACAAAAACCCCTTTAGTATGTGAAAGTTATAAATGCGCAGAGACATAAACATATTTTAAGGCATAATTATGTAAATAGATGGCAAAGATTAAGGTAAAGGTGTCAGCTCTTCAACCTCATTTAATATGAAGGAGCATAGTTTGAACAACAAAACAATCTGAATTCATAAGAACATGCTAGAAACCCTTATCAAAAAGACAGTGTAAACTTTCAGTGTTTTGCTCATTAAATTGAAAATGTACTTCGAAAAGGTTATGGGGATTAGAGGTTAGATAAGTCATAATCAAACTAATTAGCAATAGATTATGTCTTATGAGCCTCCTATAAAAAAAAAAAATAACAGTTGAAATTGTTGAACCCAAGATTGTCTTTGTTTGCCAAGATGAAACATTATTCAATAACCAACTACCTTCTTCATTACATAAATACAAGCAGTACTCTCCTTTATCTAAAGTTGTAGTTTGCAAAGCAGATGAAGTGCTTTTCAAGTATATGTGTATTATACAAATCAGATCTTTGGACAAAGATTTGCAGACACTTAAAATTTTCATTTTCTAGAAAGGCTAATTGGGGAAAGCACTCCATACTGCAGCTTATGGGTTGACATTAACAGAACATAGATATTTAAAATTACTAGACTCTAGAAAGTATTCTGGACATTTTAGTTCAGCTCATTTAAAATATATCTGAATTTTAGCCACCAATTTCTCTTCTTCATTCAATTGTATTTTAATGTTTCCTATCACTGTTACCATTTTTAGTTCAATTTTTTTTTTTAAGAACGTGCTTTAAAACACTGCACGCAGCCTCAGACTTCCTTGGTTTTGTCACTGAACAAAGGAGTGAGACTCTTTGGTACTCTTAGCCTCCATTTCTGTAGCTGTGAAATGTTGCTTAAAAACTTGTCTTTTTCATTTTCCTAATAATAGATCATACATTAAAGCACTATGCAAGTATGGGGTTTTCCTTTTTTTCATTGTTGGTCTTTCAGGATATGGTGCTATTTCCAAAGGTATAAAGTTGGACATAAACCAACCTTTGGAGGGTATGATTTTTTAAATGCTGGTTTCTGACTTTGCTCAAGTAAAGACACTTGAACAAACTATGCCAGACACTTAACTATTTTATTATGCATATCAAGATAAGGAGGACTTACAGTGATCTAAATCTGAGAAAAATGAAATACTGGGGTGACGTGCTTCAAGATCATAACTAAGGAGCAGCGTGGAACCTTAAAAGGTGACAACAAAGACCTGATGGAGATCACTTAGAAAGGGAAATAATAATTAAATGAACTACCTGATGCTAACTAGGGAAAAATAATTGGTGATGAAACAGCATAGAAAATCAAAGATCAAAGCAGAATTGGATTTAAATTCAGCTTTACACACTAGCTCATCGATAAAATGAAATAAGCTAACCTCATTTTTCTATAAGGCTTTGCCATAATATTTTATTCTAAAACTAAATGTCCATTTTTTCTTTCCAGCTCTAGGTGACTATAAAGTATTAGGACTGTACCTCCATTAGAGAAAATTGATTGGTTAAAACATCATTCTTGAGTCATATGGCTGGGACTAAAACATCTATTCAGGATATTAGATAATTTTAAGGAATTATTGTTTATTTTGGGGGGATTATTATGTTTTTAAAAGGGGTTTTTATCTCCTAGAGCTATATTCTGAGATACTTGCAGAAAAATAATATATATATGATATAGGGAATTTGCTTCCAAATAAACCAGAAGATGGGGATAGTATAAGGATTTGGATAAAACAAGAATGGTCATGAATTGATAATTATTGAAACCGGAAGATGAGCTGTTTTTTTCTCTACTTTTTCATCTTTGAAATTAAACAAAACTTGTTCCATCACATAATGCCCTAGGACTTAATGCAAGTTACTTAATAGCTCCAGCATTTATACAAGAGTAAATAAGAAATATCCGCCCTATAGGATTGTTTTGAGGACTAAATGAGTTAATTGATGTAATATACTTAGAATATTGTGTCTCTTGGAACATGCTATGTGAATATTACCTTTTAAAAATAGTTTCCAGGCTCGGCACCCGTAGCACAGTGGTTGCGGCACCAGCCACATACACCCCATACACAGCATTCTACCGAGGGCGACATAATGAGACTCTTTCTCAAAAAAAAAAAAAAAAAAAAAAAAATAGAGCAGGGTAAGGAAGATGGGAAATTAAGGGTGCAGCTTGCAATTTCAGACTGTTTATATATGCCTAAATATGTGTGCCCAGGCAGGCACATTTGTCTTTTGAACAACAGTAAGGAAATGTAAGAATTAAGAACAAAGTTACTAAAATACTTCAATACTATCCTGACTTGTAAAGTGGTTTATCAGATCTGTACCAGGAAGAAGAAATTGGGGGACTATTACAACTAAGATTTATTGAACGCTAAATGCCAATGGATGCATTTATGTACACCGGGTCATTAAATCCTCACACGAAGAGGAGGTTTATATCTCTAAATGTGTTTTTAAGTTAATTTACTTGTCCAAGGCCCCACTGCATTCCCCATTCTATTTGATAATATCGGTATTCAGATTAGTTAACTATGTATGTTACGTATCTACGTATCTATACTTAACTCCTGCCACTGAAGTCTTACGCATAGCTGGATTTTAACAAGCTTCAAAGCTTTTGCATTAGCTGCCACCCCTTTCCCCGGAACTCTACCCCTGGGTGTGGCCGCTTCCTCAAAGTCACGTCTTGGCTTAATAAGGCCTCCTCGGGCTCCCACTCCCAGTGAACAATTTGTACGGAGAGTATCTATTACCCCGTTTTGTTTTCTTGCAAAATACTTGCTGAGGGTTTCTTGTCTGGTTGTTGTTTTAGAATTATACTTGATCATGTAAGTTTAGTTTATTGAAGGATCCCCAGTATCTGTTTCTTGAACGAAAAATATATGGATACCCGAAATATAAATAGTGGTTTAACTCAAAGGGGTAGCATCAGGGCTGTTTAGTATTTTAATATGTAAAACTTTTATAATGTTACTATTCAATTATGTTTGATGATACTCATTAAGTTGAATGTTTACTTGAAATACTGCAATATATCTGCCTAACTTCTTCCATTCCATCCTCAGCCCATCCTCTGAAAAAAAATTCACATTTGGCAATCATTTCTCAACCTCTCATCTTTGTCAGATGATCCATGACTTCAATTACCATCACTCAAAAACTGCCTGCAAAAACGAACCTTTCCAGTGACCCAGCATTTGTACAAAGTCTCATGCCTTGGCCAGTTCGCTGTTTGGCACTAAGCTTACGCTCATGAGTCCTGGAAGCTTCTCCTGAGCTCCTGGCCCATATTCAACTGCGTCATGGGTACCTTGGGTCCACAACTGAATTCTTTTCAATAAGGTAGAATGACTAAAACATTTGGGGATATGGGGGGAAAAAACAAGACTTATTTTTACCAAATTAATGAAAATATTGTCTTGACCATGACTCACTTAAATATGAGCTTGGGAACCATTTGTACATCATTTCAGGAAAATGGTGGCATTAGTTAAGATGCTACTGCTGCTTGTATTAAATCCTCTTTGCCTAATATCTAACCAATTTTAATTCAGGTTATGTTTCATTAATGACCTTCTTTCTTCAAAACTCTTTTTACTTATTCTATTATACTATGCTATTTTTCTTTCTCCACCATTTACTATATACTATTCTCCATTTCTCAGCTTGGGAAAGTAAAACTTTCGAAGTCACATTACACCAAAGCTGAACATTCCTTGATATGGTCTATAATCAGACTATCATTTTAAAGCTTATTTTTCCCCTAGTAGCTCCTGTTTCTCTGTTTTGCTCTGATCTCCATTACTCCAAAGGTCCTTTGTTTCCTGTACAAAGCGAAGGTGTTCCATGCCCCTCATTATTCTTCATCATCAATTGCCAAGTTGTGTCATTTCTGCACTAAAACCTTACTAAGGATTTCCCTGCAAGCATCATTATAAGGTTACATATGTTTATAAAATGTCTGAGATCAATCATCTGTTATGTGGTGAACTTGTTTTCCAATCAAAGTATCTGACTCTAAAGCATGTGATCTTTCTACTGTATTAGATTACTGCAGGCTAATTAAGACACAAAAGATTTGGCCAGTGGCTTCTACAGACCAGTTTTTAAGAGGCTTAAAATATTAATTTGGTTCCAAGATAACACTGGGAACATACTGAGGTGGAAAATACATTTCACAGAGCTCTTGTCAAGGACTGCACGGTATGTTGGCAGAAATACTTGATATGTGTAAGCTACTTGGGGACCACAGTTAGATTGTCGGGACAAGGGAGCAGGTCCAACTATCGGTCTTCTTTGCTATTTATGCCTTACACTGAATTCAGCCACTGTTCTAAATCAGTGGTGAGTAAATCTTTAAGAAATATCCATCTGAAAAGATAGAAAGTGACTAGCTTATTGGCACAGCCATCTGTCCTGAGCTGTCCTATATTCAGCTCTATATTTTACAGGTTATATAACAGAAATTATGATCAAAAAATGCATTTATGTCTATACTCCTGCAAAAGCATTTTCCCCACAAGGGTTAAATCCATCTTCAATATGTTTAAAGTTCCAGTGGAATAGAAATGATGATATCAGCATGTATTTGTCAGCAAATACACAGCAAAGTTGAAGACCATTTCTCAAACAGAGGAAAATGTAAGCACACCAGACACTGAAACTTTTTGACCAAATTGCAAGGTTGAAATAGAATTGAAAACAAAAACAATCACTAGTATGTGGTCAAGGATATCTGTTTAATGTCCTCCAGAAGATGAGTTCTTGTAAGTTTTACTAAGAGCAATACAGTGGTAAAGGTCGAATTTCCAAAATTGGAGGGTGACGCTGTGAATGCTTCAGCGTCTTCTAAGATGCTAAAACCTTGATATTGGAGAACAACCCACTTTCGAACAGTCAGAAACACAGTATGAGCACCATCAGACTCTGAGAAAAATCTGCACCCCAGACAGTCTCTTCCAATGCAAGTTTTCCACAGCAAATCAGGGTACGAAATGCAGCAGCCTTTCTACTTTGAAAGGAGTAACAAAAACAAAAATATTGCAAAATTCATTATGGACAAATGAACCAATATTCAGTGGGGACAATATTTTTGGTATTACGGTAGCAACAAGGAATTCTAAACTTGCATGTAGATATGTAAATTCACTGACAGATAATCACTGCAAAAAATTAAAGAAATTATGTTATCATATTTGTAGGAGTAGGAGGAAATTCTGAGCATACACACACACACACACACACACACACACAATACCGCTGGAGCAGGCTTGAATATATAGTTAAAAAGTAAAAGACTACTTTTGAAATTTTAGCCCCAAGTCTTTTATAAGTAAAGTATTGAATTTAGTTTTCTACTCTGAGCAGCCATCCATAAAGGCCACCTCACCAATCATAACATGACCTTATGTTCCCATATTTTTATTTTGAAAATATGATTTTTAGTCATAAGTCAGGTTCGCAAGTGAAATCAGGAATTGGTATAACTTCACAGATAACTTAGAGTAAAAACATCTTTCTTTACCTGAGATAATTGATACATTTTTGTTGGTATCATGTGAATGATGTGTGCCTTCTCAAAACACAAGCAGTATTGACATATTCAGTGCCTGCCAATAGCATCTTAAAAAGTCTGCTCTGTGGATTCATTGATCTACTTTGCTGTTTTAAAAGGCATTTGAGAAAAAAAGAATTCTGGATTTCACGCTACATTTCTAAAGGCAGACTGTGACATAACATTAAAAGCTTACTGTTTTACTACACACCTCTGTCAAGTGGCATTTAACCTTCTATAAATGAAAACATATTTATGGTGAAATTATCATAATAAGTGATGAAAGAGATTCTGGTAAATATGATAGGTCTATTTCCCAAGGTGTAGTTTCACAATTCAGTGCAGGAGAATAAGCGTAAGTGTAATAATTTGATTTACTCTTTTTATTAGTTGGAATTCTTCTTAGATCAACTTCTAAGAGGGGATTTTGGTTACTTTGACTCCACCGCTATAAAACCCTTCACTTTCAGTGACTTCTCCAATTTTGGTAATGAAAGTATTTGGGTACTCACACTCGCACCATTCCTTGAAATCTTGCCCATTAGTTTACTAGAACCCCATAAAATATTAACTTGTGTTGTGTGCAGTAAGGAGACCAATAAAACACCATATGTTTGGTGACTGAATTGTTAAAAAATGTCCTAGCACCTCTTCCATAATATTCTGTGACATACAGGAATTTCAGATTCGACCGTGTTTAATAAGCACGAAATATTCTTTGTTCTCATTGTACCTTCTTCATACTCTTCAAGGGAAAAACTTTCCACACACGCAAGAAAAAGAAACACTGGTTCTGAGTAATCAATTCATTTCAAGAAATAAATGTGGAGACGATTTCACTTATTTCATTGCCTTGCTTCACCTATCCTTTAGTATTCAAAAGGTGATTATTATTAGCAATGTGAGAACAAAACCCATATTTCATTCGTATTCTGTCCCTAGAAAATAGACAACTCTCCATACAAGTGCACAAACGGGGCATCAATCCACGCTAACCCGACTTTTCTCAGGCATGATTCCTCAGGGATACTAACTTTGGAATGAGAAAAACAAAAGAATTATCCTTGGGCAAGATAAAAACTATAAAATATGGGAATTGAAGGATTTCAAATTAAAACTCAAACTATTCTGCTAATCATGGCAACATTACCAAAGCAAATTAAAACCAATGAGATAAAGAAAGCATCTATTGTCTAGGCACGGTGTCTCACACCTGTAATCCTAGCGCTCTGGGAGGCTAAGGAGGGTGGATTGCCTGAGCTCACAGATTTGAGACCAGCCTGAGCAAATGTGAGACCCTGTTTCTAAAAAATAGCCGGGTGTTGTAGTGGGCACCTGTTGTCCCAGCTACTCAGGACAGGCTGAGACAAGAGGATCGCTTGAGCCCAAGAGTTTGAGGTTGCTGTGAGTTATGATGGCGCGGTACTCTTTAAGACTCTGTCTTAAAAAAAAAAAAAAAAAAAGCATCTATTTACAACCAATACAAACCAATAAATAAAAACAAAAGTAGGACAGACAGGTTAAACCACAGCTTTTTTACTCAACATCCTTTGCTTTAGAGATATAGAACCCCTCTTCTAAGTAAGTGGATTTCAATACAGAGAACATAACTATGGTCCCTGGACATACGTGCTGTGACTGGATTATCTTGTATCCAAGTTTTGGGCCTTGGGCTATAGAAGATGTGAAGAATGCTGGAGAGGGCAAAAGAAAAGCAATAGTTGTATTTTATTTTTTAAAGGCGAAACTGGACTCTATCGAATTGCATGGTGCCCTGGCCATCCCCAACCCCACCTTTCTTAGAATGTCACCCAGCCTCCTCTTGCCCAGCAGACTTGGGTAGGTAATAATGCTGCTCTAGTGCCCAATCTTTCTACTATGCAGAGAGATAAAAAAGAAAAAAAATTAAAAAACAAGTGACCACCCTTTCAAAACACATTTCTCTGTGACCAAGTATCTCTATAACTTAATATTGAATCTATGGACCACTTTAGATGTAAGTATTGATTTATTCCATATTTACCTCAGTTCACCAACTCATTATGCAACTTTTTTTGTTTGTTTATTTGCTAAGAAAAAGGGTCTTGCTCTGTCACCCAAGCTGGAGTGCAGTGCTGTGAACATAACTCACTGCAACCTCCAACTCCTGGGTTCAAACAATCCTCCCACCTCAGCTTCCTGGGTAGCTAGAACGACAGGTGCCTGCCATCAGGATCACATAGCTTTTTTAGTTTTTGTAGAAATGGGGTCTCACTATGTTGTTCAGCCTAGTCTGGAACTCCTAAACTCAAGTAATGCTCTTGCCTAGGCCTCTCAAAGTAGTGGGATTACAGGCATGTGTCCAC
This sequence comes from Nycticebus coucang, assembly GCF_027406575.1. Classification (NCBI taxonomy): domain Eukaryota; kingdom Metazoa; phylum Chordata; class Mammalia; order Primates; family Lorisidae; genus Nycticebus; species Nycticebus coucang. The sequence continues at coordinate 14,611,544 of NC_069784.1, read as the reverse complement.
TCTGGAATCTTAATATTAAAATAATGCCTGAATTTCCCCAGCTTTTTACAAATGCTAAAAGTCAATGGACGGGAAGTAAAATATGGGAATAAATATTTATAAAAGGCTTTGAGAACCTTTGGTGGAAAATGACCTGGGTGTGTGAGAAGCATTATTGGAAGTATTAGAAAAAAACAAGACAAACTATCCAGTTTCTATAATAATTGGCAGGTTGATCAGCTAAATCGCAACTTTTTAGCTGCATTTAAATGTGCAATGAAATAGAGCCCAATCTAAATACTTCTAAATAGAATATATGCAGCGGTGGTAGGAATAACACTCTTAAGATTTTTCCTTTTCATGTAGTATTTGAGAGATCACATAGCATACTCGATGCCATTGATTTTGGGATGAACTCAATTTCCACATCATTCTACTGTTCATAAAGGTTACTAGAAAGGTGAAAAAATAGATCAAAAGAGACTGAAAGAGGCCAACAGCTCGGCATAAAGTGCCACATGGCGATCTACTTAGCACCTGAGTCAATATTGTTGTGCTCATTCTTCTTGTTAAACAAGAAAAGAGAGAGAAAGCTCAAGTTATTTTGGAACATCTTTTATAACTTCTCATTGTTCATCTTCATGGAAAAATGTAGGAATTCTCATTAAAATATGAAGATTTTAATTTCAAATGTACAAATTAGCCCTTTAAACAAAATGACCTTCAGACCCAAACGTTTGGAAATGTCACCTCATGAATGTTAAGATGTTGCTCTGACCCTGCTCACCTGTAGAACATACTCTGAATCAGAAGTTCAGAGTAAGACATTGCCCCTCTCTCAATTTTAGCTGTCTACAGAGAATGAGGTCAAGGGCATGCTATGGTCTTTATGGCAAGCCAAGGATTGCTTCAGCAAGTTTTCATGGCTTTGAGTTTTTCCTTAAGGCCTGGAATAAAATAGAAATGTGATTCCTTCATGTTATCTAAGCCTTCTTGATTGTATAATACCATTAGTTTTATTCTGACTTCAAACTGTAAGAATTTTTTTTTTTTTTTTTGGTATAGGTCCCACATAAACTAACAAATTTGCAAATTACACCTATACCAATAGTAAGTACACTTTTTTCTTTCTTCATTATTCTAAAATTAGGTCTCAGATGAAGTGTTTCTTATCTGATACATAGAATTAACTCTGGAATAATGTAATGAGTCAGTGTGCTGGCAAGGTTGATAAATGGGAATTCGTTGTATGTATTAGTTTCCTATCGCTACTAGAGGAAATCCTCACAAACATATGACTTAAACAGCAGAAATTTATTATTTTACAGTGTGTTTCTCAACTACAGTGTGTAGTTGAGAAATTCAACACAAGTCTTAGCTATGAAATGGGGCTGCATTCCTTTTTGGAAGTTCTAGCCCGAGAATCCCTTTCTTGGCCTTTGCCAGTTTCTTGAGGGCACCCACATTCCTTGGCCTATGGCCCCTTCTTCATCTTCAAAACCATCAACATCAGGTCAAGTTTATTGTACCACCATATCTCTAGTTCCCTGCAAGGAGAAAAAATTCTCACATGTAAAAATTCATGTGATTAGACTGGGCCCATTTGGATGATCCAATATAATCTCCCTATCTCAGATTTCTTAATGTCAATCCTATCACCTATAGGTGATTTATTATCCTATCTGCAAAGTCCCTTTTGTGATGTAAGGTTATATATTCATAGGGTTCTGAGTTACGCTGTCTACCATAGAGTAATAGTCAACATTGTGTAGACAGCATTTCAATCCTTTAGATAATCTACAGTGTCCTGCAATCTGACAATCAGTCAACCAACTTTTATTCCTATTTGAAGATGATTTTGACCACAATGTTATAATGAGTTTTCCAACAATTCCAAGATAATTCCTCTTAAAAGACAGAAAACCACTATTATTGACTATATTGGCTTTGAATTTTTTCAATTTCAATAATAATAAATAAATGACTAAAAATTACTTTGGAAAGTGAGCATATTTTAAGGGTGTAGTTGAGAGGGAAGAACTGAGTATTCACCTGAAATCCAAAAATTGTATAATCTTGGCCATGTCTCTTAAGCTTTCCAGGGAGCAGTACCTTATATAAGAAATGAGTAAATTAGATTATGTGATCTCTAAAAACCCTTGCATTACAGAATTCTATGCATTTGTCACTTCATGGACATGATTAGTTCTTAAAAGCTAAGGAAATTAAAAGCTACTGCCAAATGTTTTGAAGATCGTTAAAGATGAATTCTAATATAAAGAAAAGAAATTCAAAACCAAAGTCCATGCTTACTCTTGGCAAAACTGGTGTTTAAGGTACTCACAGAAGACCAGTTATTTTGTTACCATCAGTTTTGAATCATTAACATTTTGAACGAAATGTTGGATCATGTTAGGCCTTTAACTCTTTAAAAAAATATGTATTTAGATAAAGTTTTATTTGCCAATTAGCTAAGAAAGGGGAAAATGGATTTTTGTTTGGGAAATAATTACTTAAAAAATTAGTTTTGGATGGAATGGAAGTTTGTAATAAACATAAGGTAGTGGCGATTTCAGGAATATGACACTTTGGTCTATATAGCAATGTAAGTATTAGCAGAGATAACATTTAAGTTATTTTGCTATAACAATACCTGTGTCATGACTATGTTTTATCAACAAAATAGTCCAACATTATATCCAGGAATAATACCATTAAAAAAATTCCAGACTATTTGGTAAAGCCTCATCCTGTGTCTTGAAAGAATTCCTTTGTGATTTTCGTTAAAAATTGCTTCTTTACTTTCTCATAATCTGTGGGCTGTCCAGTGGCTGTTATTTTACAAACCAGAAACAGGGAACTATGTGAGGTGATTTATTATGTAAACTCAGGAATAATTCAGCATGTCTGTGTAAGGGCAGAAATGAATGATCCCTTTCTCCCCATCATAAAGTTCATGGTCAACACCTGTATAATAAGAATGGTTAACACGAGAAAAGCATAACAAATGTACTTGATTATAGTTTATAACAGTGGTTCTCAACCTTCCTAATGCCTCAACCCTATAATACAGTTCCTGTGGGTCGCAACCCAAGGCAGGTCCTAAAAACCACAGCCCGAAAGCCAGTCATAAAGCCTAAAGTTGAGAACTGCTGCTTTATAACATAATGCAGGGGCCTTGAGAAAGAAAACCAAAAGATACAAGGAAAACTGTCCATTTTTTGTTTGGGTTCCATGAATCAGGGGACAACCAGGTAGAAGTGTGATTAGACAAAGGGTATGAAGTAGACACAGGAAGGTCTATTGATATGAGGGGGGACTCAGCAAGGCCCGTCTGCCCAGATTCTTTTATCTTCTCTGTGTGGCATTCCTTTCTCCCTGGTATGGATCGAGACCCCTCTGGAATGAGGTTCTTAATTTCCTTATGCCTATGAAATTACACAGAAAGGTGGGGAAAGGTTAGAGCAGTAATTTTAGGCTTTATGACTGGCTTTCAGGCTGTGGTTTTTAGGATCTGCCTTGGGAAGGAGGAATCCTCGTCTCTATGGCTTACTTCAAGGAAGAATGGGAAGGGAGAGACTGTGCTCCTGAGGCCTTCATTTTGGGGTCCATTTCTGAGCCCCTACACCAACAGTCACACATTTCACAGATTTCCACATCTATCCTGGATCCTTTGTAGGGCTTTGATATCCTAGTCCTAACAACAAGGTAAGAATTCTCCTTCTGTGTTTGTGACTTATTTCTCCTAAATTTCTCTTGGATCTTGATTGACTTTCACTCTAAAGAAATGATGTAATATGGGCCAGATGCAGTGGCTCACACCTGTAAGCCCAGCACTCTGGGAGGCCAAGGCAGGCGGATTACCTGAGCTCAGGAGTTCAAGACCAGCCTGAGCTGGAGCGAGACCCTATCTCTAAAAGTAGCTGGGCATTGTGGTGCGTGCCTGTAGTCCCAGCTACCAGGGAGTCTAAGGCAAAAGAATCACTTGAGCCCAAGAGTCTGAGGTTACTGTGAGCTATGATTCCATAGCACTCTACCAGAGTGACAAAGTGAGACTCTGTCTTTAAAAAAATGGTGTAATCTGTATAATCTGTACTCTGACATCCACGTTCCCCCAGTTTAAACAGACTACACTGGGAGTTGTGTATGTGTCTTGCCTTGGCACTTCTATTTGTATTTAAGTAGAGCTTATTATATTTGAGCTTCACTTATACCAGTTATACATTAAGTTTGCTAAAGTTTATGAAAATGCTATCTATTTTCTTTTGATCTGTATATCTTTAAGAATAAGAATATGAGAAAAAGTGAGAGTATAAAGAAATTTTAGGTTTCATGTGTATCCTAAATACCCATCATCAATTGATCTTTAGGGGGAGTAGGCGTTATACACCCCTGAACTGCAAAAGAGATTGGGGGAAAAACATGAAAGAAAAGTGACTGCCCAGTTTGGGGAGACAAGAATCCCTCTCCAATAACTTAGTGTTATGCAGCAAAGGGGAGGTAATTTATGTAGCAGATATACTTGAGATGCTTTTGCCTATGTGGTAACAGGTTTGTATTGAGAATAAAGCTCTACGTTTGTTGTATTAGTACTTATGTGCCCACAGCCAAGTCATTTAACCTTATAAGCATCCACTACTACACATATAAAATTTTATTATAATATCAACTACTGTAAATTTTTTAGAGGCTTGACAGCTTAACACATGCCAATTTTTTAGCATAACAGAATGATCACACAAACTCCCAATTGCCCTTGGTCACATCACCATTGCCAGAGTCCTTACACCAGAGATGTTCACAATATAAGAAGCATGAGAACAATTCTAAGAAAAAGGCTATTATCAGAAATGAGAAATTCAGCTTCTTCTGAAGACAAGGATCTCTAAAATTACCTTTTTAATTTTTTTCTCCAGAGATAACTAAGATTTTTTAATTTTTTGCAGAGATGGGGTCTTTCTGTGTTGACCAGGCTGGTCAACTTGACCAACTCCTGTGCTCAAGTAACCCTCCTGCCTCAGCCTCCTAAGTAGGTGGAGCTACAGGCATGAGCCATCATGGTGGGCACAACTGAGATTTTTTTTTCCCCTTTTTGGTGCCAGCTGTTAATTTCTGATGTGATATAACAGACGAACACAGACTCGGGGGCACAAAACCACTCAATGCCCCATCTCAGTTCTGGTCAGTAGAAATCCAGGCACACAGCCACAGGTGGGCTGGGTCTTCTGTTCAGAGTCTTCACAGGCTGAGTCCAAGGTTGTCAAGGCTGGAACCCCATTTGAGGTGGAGTCAGGGAGAGGTGTTTCTCTTCCAAGCTCACTGGTGGTTGATAGAATCTACCTCCTTAAGGCAGGGGTGCCAATGTCCTTGCTGGATGTTGATGGGAAATGGCTCTCAGGTGACCCAGGGCCACCTTAGATCCTTGCCCCCTGTCTGCCTCCTTATGCACTACGGCTTCTTGTTTCTTCAAGGCCAGTGGGAGAACGATAAGGATGGGTCCTCCTGCACACACTCCCTTTTGATTAACTCCATGTCAACTGATTTGGGGTCATCAACACAGCTGTCACATCCCTTCTACTGGATGGGATAATTGCAGAAATAACACCCTGCCACAGTGCTAGTCCCACTCACACTCAAGGCGAAGGAATAGTGCAAGGCTTGCACACCTGGGGCTGGAAGCACAGAGGCCATCCTGGAATTCCACCTGCCATACTAATAAGCTCGAAGGATAAATTCAGACAATGGCATCTTTCTTCCTCTGGAGGAAACCGGAATGAGGAAAAGCAGAGTAAAAGGATGGGAAACTTAGGGCTTCTGTGTTTTCACGAGGTCAGAGACGAATAGGACGACCTCACACAGGGAGTGACACGTAGCCCACACATGTCTGGCATCGGTGCAGAAGAGGGAAGTAAGTCACGTGAGGTCCCCCCAGCCAGCGTGGCAAGGGCTCAACCAGCTCTGACACTAAAAGGCTCCTCATGTAGAGAGCGGGAGAAATGGATCATTTTAGGGGTTAAGACACATGGATACCTCCCAGTGACCCTGGCAGGGTCTTCAGCCCTTGAATATGGAGGAATCTGAGACTTGTTTCCAACCATTGGAGTACTAGGGTGAAGGTGAGGGTATCGTTCCCATCACTATGCTACACAATACTGTAACTTCTGTCCTGCAGGTGACCTCTGCTGGCTTCTCTGCTTACAGATGAAGCAACTGGCCATGCTGGGGAGGCCCAGGTGGTCAGGATTTGAGGGCTGCCTTTGGCCACCACATGAGAAATGGAGGCATGTGGTCTCAAAACGAGCCAGGAACTGAATCTGACTTACAATCATAGGATCTTGAAGCTGACCCATCCCAAGTGGAGCTTTGAGATGAGATCACAGCCCAAGAGCAGCCTGATTATTGCCCTATGACACCCTGAAGCAGTGCCCAGAGACCCACAGAGATGGTGAGATAATAAACGTCTCATAAGATAAGTTTGTCATAATTTGTTACGCAGCAATAGTTGACTAATACGAAAACTAAAGGGAGGCCACACTTTCCAGCTTCAGGACAATGTGTGCACTGGGGGCAAGTAGTCTGGTCTGAACATTTATCAGGTGAAACCCAGCAAGCTTAGCAGTTGGGCATGCTAGGCCTAATCCAAACTCCTTCTTTGCCAGGGAAGGTGGAGGGGGGAAAGTAACCAACTTATAATCAAACAGAAATTTCATTTTCTACTTCCCATCACCACTGCAGCATGAGGCCCCCACTGAACTTGGAATAGGTGTTGAAAATACTTCAGAGCCACTTGGCCATGTCAACAGCTGCTGCCACCACCCAGGGATCTCCTACCTTTTCCCTCATAGTGCAGGCGCAGAGCGTGTGGCCAGGAAGACCCTCGCCTCCAGTGGTGCTCAGAGTGGGAGAAGATGCTTTTCAAGCTATGGGCCATCTCGAAATTGGTCTAATGATCTTCTTGGGGAGTACAGAGCATGATGTGGATCAATTGATTTTCTATACTACAAATCGTATTGGAAAAATGAATTTTATTTGTAAATGCAAAGAGCAGAATTTTAAACTTTTAGATTAATATAGGGGAATATCCTTCCAAATTGATAATAGAGAAGGATTTTGAAACAGGATTCAAAACTCCAAGCCAAAAGGGGGGAGGCTGATTTATTTAACTGTATTCACAATCCACAAAGGAAATGATTGATATGTTTGAATACAAAAGGGAAAGTTGTGCTTATTAATGCACCACAAACAAAGTTATAGCCTGGGAGAAAAATTTTGCAAATTATATCACCAATTTGCAAATTAACCAACAAAGGAATAATATCCAGAATATGTAAAGTACTTCTTTAAGTCAAAAGCAAAAGACAAATCTTATTTTCGGGGAAACAGAGTAGTCGCTACAGATTTGACCTTCATATACAATATGAATGTTCCTATTTACATTTCCTTGGAAAAATGCTGCAATGAAATATTTTGGGGAGAGGGGTTACTGGGTCAATATATACCCTGGTTTACCTGCGGATTGCAAAATTCCTCACTAACATGGTCCTGCCCATTTATATGTTTATCTTCTGCCTATGTAAGTGTGTATTTCTTCATACCTGCCACATCTGATCTTTATTCTTTTCCAAATATTGCATTTTTAACATTTGCATTATTCTAATTATAAGAGAAAGTGACTATTTCCATGCCCTTCAAATCCTTTGCTCATTTTTTAATTAGATTTGTCTTTTGCTTTTTCCCCGAAAATAAGACATTGTCTTATTTTAAGGTGTGCTCCCAAAGATGCGCTAGGTCTTATTTTCAGGGGACGTCTTATCTTTCCTGTAAGTAGGTCTTATTTTCGGAGGATGTCTTATTTTCGGGGAAACAGGGTAGCTCTCAATAAGAAAATGAATATGTAAATCATAGTAAATGTATCTAATTATCATAAAGACCATTAAAATGAACAAATGAGAGATGTACGTATGAATATCAATTGATTTCACAAATAAAATGTTAAATAATAAAAAAGAATTTGTAAAAAAAATGTTTAATATGAAACAATTTATCTGAATTTGAAAACATGTAAATCAATGCTGTACCTTATTATGGCTATGCAAATGTATGATAAAAGCATAAACACACACATGGGAATGGTGCATGGCATATGTAGGATAACGAGTATGTTGAGGAAGGAAGGAGGAGAAACGGAATTGTGGAGTGATACATACATAATAAATTACAAGTCTAACTGTAATGTTTTGTCTCTTCGTAAAAGATCTGGAAAAAACATGACAAATGTTAAAACTATTTAAAGTTTAGCACTGGTATCCCAGAATTTAATATTCTTTCAACTTTTTGATATTTTGACATTTTCTCTAATGAAAGAAGAAATCAGATGAGTGTAGAGGCTTTGAGATGAAAAGAAAAAAACAATGTATAGATACACAAGGAATTTTACAACACCAAGAAAGGAGTTTGCAAGATTTATGATCAACCTCCCTTCCCCCCACCCTGCAAGTCCTCCAACAAAAATACCTTAAAGGGATAGAAAATTCAGAAATCTTTGTAATCCTTTTTTGAACTCTAGTTCTAATCTAAATGTCTCAGTTTGATTATATTCTTTTTTCACAACATGATACTGACAGTAGCAGCTTTTCTGAATTCTAGACTTCATACTTTTAAAAAAAATTCACAATCTATTTTATAAATGTCAAATGTGACATGCCTAAAACAACTGAACTATGATAATATGTCCTTTATAGCTTACTGGGGTTAATTAGATGTTTGAAAATTTTCAAATGTGGATAAAATATATAATATATTGAGATGAATAAAACAATCAAGAATTCTATTTTGAAAAACATTGAGCCAGACAACTGGGAGGGAAATTTCAGCCTGACTGAGTGAAGACAGGCTGACCGAATTGGTTTGGTAAGAAAGCGTCATTGTAAGTGATAAGAAAAATGGGCTCTGGCACCTGGAACTGGATGAAGAGAGCACATATTTATGTACCTGCCATGAGTTATTTGGTGAAACTGCTCTGTGAATGCCATTTGGGAACAGCTTTAACTCTAAAGTTTTCCAAATTAAAAAAAAAAAAATACTTGAAAGCATCTATGACTTAGAAAGGGAAACTATCAATTTTGATTATCTGAGCACAGTGACTATGATGCTACTTAAAGTGACACGTTATTTGGGGTGTCCATGAGTGTAGTGAAGGTGACAGAAGCCAAGTGGAATAAGAAGTAAATTAAGATCAAAGAATACAGTAAACAGTAGGAAATAGTTGTGCTGTTCTCCAAAGAGAGATTCAATTTAAGAGAAAAAGGACATACACTTCCAATGATGCTCAAACCAGAAAGCTAACAAGACAAGAACCATGTGTCGGTACAATGAACTGCTTTTCAGAGTTCACAGAACACACAGGTTTAATCCCAAAGCCCTTCCAAACCCTTGTAAAGGACATTCAGTGGAATCAAGATGCAGATGCTGCAAACACATTAGCTGAGTTTATAAGGAAGGCTTTGAGTAAATTCTCAAGATGCATACCCACAAACACCTTAAGCTGAGTTTATAAGAAAGGCTTTGAGTAAATTCTCAGTACAAAGTTAATATTATTTATTCATTTGGCAAACACTTTTACGGCACTTACAATATGACAGGTTCTTATGTAAATGCTTTAAAAATCTTAGCTTGCTTAATTCTCATTACAGCCTTATAGGGTGGGTATTACAATCTTCACTTATAAGGGAGAATAGGGCACCATAGGGCTGGATAATTGAGATCACGCAGGTGAACAGGCAGCTATACATACAAGTATGTAAAATCTAACTAGCAACCCATTGCTTGTAGTCAAATTCTGGAAAGGAAGTATTATTAAAAAAAAAAAGGCTTTTGGAAAGAAATGTAGTGAAGGGCAAAATGAGAAATAAGTAGAGATACATTAGAAAGAAGAAAAATGGGAAATGGACACTCTGGAATTAAAAAAAAGATGATTCTCCACCATCTTGGAAGATTTGCAAGAGTTTTCCTTGTGGTCTAGAATAAGTAAAGTAGGGAAACAAGATACCCAACTGTCATCCCTGAAATATTTGATTATGGACCTTAAAAATACATTCAATGAGTTGAAAGAAGGAGAAAAGAAGAAAAAGCTGATCTTCAGTCATGGTGAATAAGGCCAAACACTCAGCATAACAGAAATGTAGTGATATGGGTAGAATGCTTCTTCCGATTGCAACCTCAACCATTGCATTAATGTTGTTAATAACTTAGTAATATAACTCTAGTCCAGGAGTACTTGAAAAGTCTGGCATATGAAATTGAAAAAAAAAAAAACACTAAGTATTCAAGAAATCACATACCCCAAAGAAACCAAACTAGCTATAATGTTCAAGATCTTTCATGACAATAATAGGAAATACAAGGGGAAGGGTACTGAGGAAGTTAGTAAGTGTAGCTCTTGTCCCCAAAGACCTTATAGTATGGTGGGATTCGTGCCTGAATAAACTAGGAAACAGATTAAGAGAAAATAAGATGCAGCTGGGTGCATATCATACCCATAAAAGCTAAAGGAATAAGATGGACCTAGAATGAGTGGATCACTTCTTAAAGGAAATAATCTGAGCATTGAAGGAAGTATTGGGTTTGGATTAGAAAGGATGGGAGGAAGACTATTCTAAGCAGATAGAAAGAGTGGATATGTAAGAACAATGATGTAGGGCTCTGGAATTTGACTTTCTGGGTTCTAATGCTACCTACATACAAGAACTTGAACAAGTAATTGAACTTCTGTTTCTCATCTTTCAAGTGGAGATAATAATGGTACCTATTTCAAAAGAGTGTTATATACCCTAAAAGAGTTCTTAAAAACTAAAATTTTGATCACTTTTATAAGAATTTAAAAGAGGTAAATTTTTATTTATTTATTTTTTTTATTAAATCATAACTGTATACATTGATATAATCATGGGGCATCTTCAAAAATACACTACTGGGACTTGATCAAACTAAAAGAGGTAAATTTGATATTGAGATCTAGCACAGAAACTGGCAAGAAGGATACTAATACATGTAATCTGTTAATAATAATATTGTTATTATTTGGAGAGAATTAAATGAAAAAAAGAAAATTATAAGGTGGATTTACAAGTTATTGCCACTTTATTCATGCAAGCAATTACAGTGGTAGGAAATTGTATGTAGTAAGAAGAAATAGTGATTTTAGTAAAGATTCTGCCTACAGAAAATCAAACTGGCAACTGAAAACCCATGCATGCCCTTTCTTCTTCTCCACTTCAGTTTTTTTCTCTTCATCTGAGATGAGATTCTCAGCCCAGAGGTGCAGAGGAAGGAAGAAAGGGGGGACGAAAGAGAGGAAGTCTGCACAGCCAGTAAACTTGAACAGTGCTGAAATGGAATATCCAAACATCTGTCAAAAGTGTAAGAAACACCTTTAATAAACCAGATGCTACCAGGTCTCTGCAAGTACAGAAGAGGGTACCCAGCACGGGCGATGCTTTGCTGTGACAGGTCTGATTTATGAAACAGATGATTTGTTATTTATTGATCAGAGACTGACTCTACTCACCGAGTTAAGAAGCAGCTTGATAAAAGGCGGTCGTGCATCTCATTTGGGTATGAGCAAAAATCGTGTCTATTGGCTTGCTGTGTCAAACGACTTTGATGCTCCAACATCCAGATGTTCAGCATGTGCAAACTTCAGAAACAAAACAAAACAAAACAAATCAAAATGGGCCTTTCCTGCCACAAAAGAGAGCAAAGCATTCAAAACACGTCCCATGGGGGGGAAAAGAAAGCATTTAGGAGAAGCACACGGGATAGTCTGAAATGTAATTTTTAATAGAAAATAAGGAAAGTCCACTGAATTCATTTTTTACTTTTTTAATTTATTCAATGATTATTTATTGAGGGATTTCCATGTTCAGGGCATCGTGTGAAGCATTGTATTGACATTTTACGTGTTCTATATGCAAATGTCACCCATGTTAGCAGAGGGCCAGGAAATTACTAATGCAAATAAAATTTCACAAACATGCTCAAAGCTCGTTAAATGCTTTTTCATCACCCACGATATCAAAGCAACCATTAAGACAATGATTTTTCACTCTCTATATCAAAACAGAGTTGCTATTTGTTCTTTCTTATTCAGGAAATTCCTTCAGGTTTGTCAGCCCCTCAATTAGTCCAGCGGAAAGCTGCTTTGAGCTGGGTTTGAAGATAAGACACAGGAGCACTGAATCTGAGGGCATGGAAACTTCCACATTTTAGTTCTCAGCTCTTTGTGTAATGCTGAAGTTTGGACATGAGTTGTGTTACATGGTAGTTTTGCATTTTTTGTAGGCGTTATTAAAATTTGAAAACATTAACCCCTGCTTTGTCACTTGGGGATTTGTGGATTATTTTCCCTTTCCTAAGGAGGCTCCAAAAAGAGGAAAAAATAATTAGCTTATCATGTGAGGTTAAGTGTTAAATCATTTTCCTCTCCACAATTTCTCTGAGAATGATCTCATCCCAGGCGGAGTGGTAAATGTATTGAATAGTAATTTAGTCTCTTCTAATTCATTCGGATTTGTATTTGAAACCAATTTTTTTTTTCCTTCTCACAGTTGTCTCAGAAATAGATAGTGTCAATTATCATCCTTGAGCTTCCAGTTTAACAGAACTGGTCAATCAAATGCCATGTAATGGGCAATAGTCATTATCTCCATAGAGGCGCTGAGTTGTAAAATTGATAACAAGCACCTCATGCAGTTAGAATGAGTGGCCATATTTATAGTACATACCTACAGAGAGGATTGTCTTCAAAAGCACAAATTCCTGGAAACCAACAATTCACCAGCTTGTTCGTCTTGATTATAAAATACAAGTAAGTATTACGCTATGTGCACAGGCTACAGAATTAGACAAACTTTGTGTTTCTGCCCCTTAAAGTAGAACAACACATTGACTTTTCTGAATCGGTTCCTTTTATTTGCCCACTTGGGATGGTGATTTCTGTCCCCAAGCTTTGTTGCATGGGTGTTAGCTTTAGACCACGTAATCTAAGAAGAGAATCTTGTAAGATGGCTAGTACCATGCTGATCTCTGCTAAGTACAGAAAAAAAAAATCTCAATTTCTCTTTCCTTACTAGTCCTTATACAGCGATGAAGATTAAGTGGATAATTGGATGCTTCCAAGAAAAATCCAAGCCAGGAGTCTATTTTATGTCATATTAAATAGCATTTGTCTTTCTGGAAGAGAATACTGCCCTTCACAACACAACAGTTTGGATTCCAAATCACCCAAATTTCAGAATTTGATGCTTCATCTCTGGAGGGTAAGAAAACACGTGTCCAATTTACCTATAAACTTTGTGATGTTCTAATTATTTGTTGTCTTTGTGGTTTCAGTGAAATTAATTTGGTAGATAATACTGAACGCAAAGGTCACTCTGTTGAAGTTTGTCTTTTAGTCGTTCACATTCATTATTGATTCATTCATTCAAAAAATGTATTGAGTACCTGCTTTGTGTCAAAGGAAAGCAAGGACATCACCGTCTTTTCAGAATTGTGAATATTAAAAGTAGAGACTATGACTAAAGCCCACTGTATTTCCATCTAAATTCCAGGTTCTGGGATAATTTACTATTGATATGAAGTATTTCATCAGTGTAATCCATCAATCATAGCTATTCAGAAGGCTCATTAAGATTAGTAGACTATTAAGAGCACATAATTTCCATTCTCGCCTCCTTGGGTAACCTTGAATTAATCATCTGATATCAGTCACTATATTTCCGTTTATATTCTCCCAAGAGTTAAGCATAGAATCATTCAAATTATTATTAATAAAACTTTTTATAACTAAAAAATGCTTTTAAGCATAACTTGTGTGTTTCTAGTATCTAAAAGGCCCAGAATGTCTTCATAGAGAAAAAAAAAAATACCAAAAAAGGCAAGCTTAGTGTTAACTCAGATATTGAATAATAGAAAGCGAATGAGTAGAAAGAAGTCAAAAAGCTCAGAAAGTTCCATTTTCCATGCCACAATGTCCTATTCCCAGAGAAAAATGTCACAAAATGAAGCATCACATTTACATTCTTGAGAACATTACCATACCAAATACTGATCCATTTTTTAAAGTATTTGTGAATTTGATCAAAGGTAAAATTTGAAAATAGCTTTTCACTATGGAAAAGGACAGATTCTGCCTCCAGTCAAAATATTCTTTTTTTTTTTAAAGGAACAAATTAGCAAATACTGAAGGAATAACAGCATTTTCTGTGGCATAAATTGGCATCTCTAGTAACTACTCTACATATGAGTGCTGGAAAAATTTTCAATTTCTCAGGCTATTATTAAATATTACCTTAAATGAGAATCAAGCTAATCTAAAACATACATTAGATGTCACATTAAACTAAAACAATGTCATCCCAAGTTCAAAACATGGCTAGAAAAGATTATGGCTTGGAAAGCGCAATGACTCGTCTTGGGGGGAATTCTGTACATAAAGCAGATCACCAAATCCAAAGGAATACCACAGACTACACAGGCAGCTCTCTGACAGATTTCTCCCATTTTAATGAAACAAGTTTCAGTGGAAAACTTAAAAGATTAAAAACTCACAACAAAATAACTCCCGTACGTTTCTCCTAGGGCTGTCTCCACAGCCCGAAATGAAGTAGAGATTTGGCAGTTCTCCCATAATAGGATCGGTGGGGGCAGGCAAGTTAAAGAGACACTAAAGAACCTGCATTTTCTAGATTAGTTGTCCAGCCTGATCAAATAAACTATACAAGGGCTAAATTTCCAGTTCGTATTATATTGGATAGACATACAAAAATCTCAGTTATATTTGGCTCCAGAGTAATAATCGATTTCCAAAAACAACATATTCACCTTCAAAAAGTTTCTGGCAATAAATTCTATCTTATTATATTGGAATGATTATAGTTTTCATGGTTTAAGAAAATCCATGAAGGATGTTAAAATCATCTTTTTATATTGAAATTATACTCTCTATTACATCCAATCCATTGATGACTTCATTGTCAAACAGACCCCTGACGTGGCTTTAGGATAGATAAAGACATATTTTACTATGAGTAATTGTCAGTGATTAAAAAAAAGACAATGATTTTATCAGCTATTTGCTCAGATTAAATAGTGAATTTTTCCAATCAGACATTCAGAACATAATTTCAAAATTTTTTTTGAAATAAGTTAATTTTGCTAATTTGAAAATCAAATTATTTTTGCTGTGAAACTAATGGTCAAAATATTGCAAAATCTTCACTTTGGAAAACATAACTGACACTAAAATTCTATAGTTTTAAAAATATTTAAAGATCTGGGCGGCACCTGTGGCTCAGTGGGTAGGGCACCAGCCCCATATACCGAGGATGGCAGGTTCAAACCTGGCCCTGGCCAAAGCTGCAACAAAAAAAAATAGCTGGGTGTTGTGGCAAGCACTTGTAGTCCCAGCTACTTGGGAGGCTGAAGCAAGAGAATCGCCTAAGCCCAGCAGTTGGAGGTTACTGTGAACTGTGTGACGCCACGGCACTCTACCAAGGGTGATAAAGTGAGACACTCTCTCTAAAAAAAAAATATATATATATATTTAAATATAATAGAATCTTACACTTTTTGTTGGCAAATATGAAATTACAGTGTCTAAAAGAGTCAGTTACTTTGCCCATAAGGCAAAGGAGAAGGCAGAAAGATAGAAAAGTCACTTTGCTGAAGTTATAGAATTTGTCTAACTGCTATTGCTAGACAGAATCACATATACACCACTGATCATGGGCAGTAGCAAGCATTTGATGTCTTGGTAGAAGTGACCTGAATCTCAATTAGTTAACTTTACCCTTGAACAACACATTTTCCCAGATTGTTTTCTTCCTTTGTTGAACGAACTTTTTATCTGAAAGGGTCCATTGCAGACCATTCTCTGTGAAACCATTGGGGTAGATGTGAGCCCTATTAATAAGTAAAAGACCCCAAACAGACTGTGAGTTTTGACGTTGGCTGCCCAAGTATCTGATAATTCTGTTAAGTGAATTAGGAAGGATTAAAAGATACATTTCAGTCACCTGGAACACCAAAAGAAAAGGCAGCTAAATATAAATGATGGGGTTCAACTAGTCATAGCCTCATCTGCTCCCCCAAATAAAATTAACTTCTCTTTAAATCATTTATATCATCCTTTATGTATGATTGACTGTTTTGAGAAAATATTAGAGGCTCCAGCTTAGATCTATTTTGTGAGGATAGTAAATATTGATGTCACCATGCTGGATACACATGAAAAATGCCAAACACATTTGTACAACATCCCCAAGTGTGTTAAATCTTTCCTAAAAATATTCAGGAAAATAAAGCAAATTGTGCAGTGCAGGATGAGACAGGCTGAGGGGCTCTGTGTCATCTCCATCGCATAGGCTGAGTTCCACTCATTAAGGCATGTTAGAGTATGAGTGAATGAGGATGTTGCAGAGATAACCATGCGTTTCTCATATTTTATTAAAAAGAAAAACTATTTAAGAACAGTGTTATTTATAGGTAAACTCACTAGAAATAAGTTATTTGTTGAATGTGTTGTATATAATGTTATCTAATTTGTATGTAGCAATTCCTTGACAACTCAAGAAAAGAAAGATACTCTAGAAAGACACTATGGATATCACTAAAATAGAGTTGGAAGGAGTTGTGATTGGTGGTTAAAACCACTTAGGGAAGTCAATTTCTTTGAATGACTTGGGAATCATGGCTGTCATGAAAAAGAGGAGGAAGATAAGAATTAAGTGATGTGAGAGTCAAAATTATAGAAATATTTCAAGAGAGAGGATGGATGAGAAAGCCAACAAGCCAAATCATGCAAGAAGCTTCAGTGGAATGATAATTGGTAAGAATTCATGGGACTTATTAATGGAATGGGAAAAAATACTTATTTTAATCAATGTCACTACTTCCTTGGCATTCACACTTAATTTCAAAAGTTTCTACAATCCGTAAACTTTCTGTTTCCCAAGACTTCAGTCAGAATGAAGCCCTTGTCTTCTGTATTCATTTCATTTATAGCAGCTACAATATTTCTCCTGCCCTGACTTAAACAAAGTTGTTTTGTGTACACAAGTTTAAATCAAGGGCATTTATAAAGAAGAGTTTGTAACTGAGAACATGGATATCCTCTAAAGTCCTTTCTTACACTATGATACTATTAGGATGTACTATTTTGAAATTGACTGCAGCATCTATATTTAGGAAATTCCAAGACAAAATTTGAGAAATAGTAGTGATTTTATAAATAATTTTTTTGACTAATTTACCACCTGTTAACTTATTCATTCAACAAATAATACTGTTAGCACCTATTTTGTGCCAAGCATTATTTTATATACAATTGTATATGAATAGACACAGTCTTGGTCCTTAAATGGCTCACAATTAAGACAAACGTTGTACTTTGCATTTTATTGACAGTCCTTATACTAAGTTAAGACTTGGATATCGTACAATTAGGCCCTGTGCCAGACACATAAGGCCTGACACTGTCTAAGTATTTACTGGCCAGTTGGAAAATACAGCTAATGTAACAAGACACAAAGATGGAAAGAGCTCATCTAGCTAAGAAACCACAAAATGATTACTGAACTTCAGGAGAGACAAAAACAGTATGAATCAATCAAATTTGTCCTTTTCATTATCTTTTTTAAAAATCCTACCAACAAGTATGTGAGTTATGTAATCACCGAGATTAATTGGCTGTAATGAGGTCCTATCCCTAACAAATGTTAGAGACTGAAACAAAACTCCTGAGTTTTTTCTTTGAGACATAATCCATCTACCAACTTTAAATGAGTAAATGCATGCATATATCCATATATGTATTTTTCTTTCCGTGGCTAAATTCACAGATTATAAAAGCTGAGAGGATAAAAGTCAACCAAAGTTACAATCCAAGTTACCTACTCTTATATTGAATTCTTTTTTAAGAAAATAATCAGATGATCATATATCATGTTGTTTTGGAATTGAAAGTGGAAAGGTGACTTGCTAGGAATAGAATCAGATGCCTGGAAGGAACTTCTGGTATAGTTTTCTCAGGATCCTTGGGGGTCATATTGATCTTTTCTGGGGATCCTTAAAGTCAAAATTATTTCTACCATAGCCCAAGGACTTTATTTGCCTTGTAAACTCTATTTGCTTATAATCAGGCTCTCTTTCTCAGAGACTACATACATGTGATCGAGCATAGATTGAATGGTGAGACTTATAAGACAATGCAGCTGTCTCCTAGATACGTGTATTAAAGCAAGTTGCAAAATTGTGAATAATGCCATTCTTCACGCTTAATTTTTAAAAAGGGGATATATATTCAAAAAAGGTTCATGTTTGCTATTGTTATATCTAAATAAATAAATAAGTACTTTAAAGTTTAAAATTGTTCCATTTGGGGAAGTGGTAAGCTCCCAACTAAGGGGTACGGTGTAGGGGTATATGACACACTGCCCAGGTGAGGGACTCACTTGGATGTTACTTAACAAATGCGAACAATGTAGAGATCCTTATATTAATCTGAAATAAAATGGTTTTTTAAAAATAATTTTTTAAAACTGTAAATGAGATTTTTATGTTGATTGTAAAAAAAATTAATCTTGATCTAAAAAAAAATTCCGTTTTATTTTGTAGTATGACAAATATCAAACAGATATAACCCACATGAACAAGATTTCAAGTAGGCCTTCAGATGAAAAACCAGTTTGAGAACCACAGTTCCAGTGAAACACCTTGCCTTAGCTGATGAATCCGGAGACCAGACCTCAAGCTGTTTTTCTATCCCAGAGAATGCACCTCATCGCTTCCCAAAGCAGGCGTGCGCTTTTTCAGACACAGTAATAAGAAGTTTTGCATACCGAATCAAAATACATTTCCCACAGTTTTCAACCACTGATCCAGGACCTATCATTTGGGGTAAGAGGAAAATTTACTAATTAATTAATAATACTTAATTGAAATAAAAAATTGGGGGAACAAATATATGACATTATTTACCACTGCTAAGCTGTTGGCTCACTTTCCTTCACGTTACTAATCCTTTTATGCACTGGAGTTTGGAAATCATGAGTAGAACTCTACATTTGATTGTCTCCAATCACCTCACTGGATAAATACTTTCATTCCAGCATGAGCCGCTATACATCTAAATTTATAGTAACTATGATTAGAATGTTTCTCAAATTTTCTCTCTATGTTACTAAAACAATTCAAACACAATTTTTGTCTGGCAATAAACTTAAAATAGTTTGACAGTCTTGATGGGGGTTCGATTGTGCCTGGCTAAAGGCCAAGTACTTGTCAAATGGATATTGGCAGCAGATAAAAAATTAAATCTCTTGGTATTTCTGTTCTTGTCTTTGAACATAAATGTTATACTTCTTTCCTCAGCTCAATTTGCAGATTGTAAGAACACAGCAATATTTTTTAGGGAGGAAATAATGGTTCATCCAATCGTTAAAACAATTCCTTATGAACAAATACAACCATTTTCCAATTTAAATTTCAGTCTTATTAATTATTCATGGATTAATTAGATAACTTTTCCTATGCCAATGCTAAAAATGTTTTCAAAAAAGGCAGGAGTTTTCTTAAACTATACTGTTTTCTTTTATTTTTCTGATGTTAGATGTCTGCAGATGTTATCATGAGCTTAAAAAATGTATGACTTTCAAGGCTCAGTATTAGAAAAAGGACGTATAACATGACATTACTTTCCTATTTCAGTGTGAGTTCCCTGGCAATTCAAAGTGGAAACCCACAGGGTAACCACAGGAGGTAACACCTTCCTGGATCAATATTTGTGCATCAGATGTTATAAGAATGTTTTGTAAGGTTCATAAATAAAAAAGCTTCCTTTTCTTCCTCTAGACTCTGAAAATGAAATTAAAAAGAATTTGGCTGTCAAGGGACTTGCCTTTTCAGGAGCAAATAACCAACTAAAAGAAGGCTTTACATTAGTCAATTAAAGGCAAATGTACAGTGAAAGGAATACCAGAATTACTCCTTATTTGAGGGTTGCTTTTTTCCCAATTGATGGTTTCACAAAAGCCATCATATCAAATAAAATCAAATTCACCAACCTTTACTATGTGTCAAGTTCAATTCAGTTCCATTCAAGAAACATTTAGTAAATGCCTACTTTTTACAAAGCAAGATTATGCTAGGATCTGTATTTAAAAACATTCATAAAACACAAGTCTGGCCCTCTATGATCTTACAGTCTGGTGAGGCAGCCGGACAATAACCAAAATGTTTTCCTAATTTGATAATCTGTAGATTTGTTAGAGGAAGCTATGAGTGCATTACATGTTGCAGAGGCCGGGAGAGTCAGGGAGATAGAGGAGGGAGGAAAGGGCCTTCTAAATACAGGAAATCAGCTAAACAATTTGTATTGTTGACTGATGTGATGCTTTTGAAGGACTGTGAGACACTAATGCTGATGAAGATGGGAGGGAAGAATGAGAAGATAATAAAATAAAGGGTTCCTTTGAGGTAGCCCGGATTGCAGGCTGACCAGACAAGGCAGTAAGAGTTGGGAGCTATCCAGAGTTTTTAGCAGGAAGTGAAATGATTAGGTTAGGTGTTCCCATATATTATGCAGACTGTGCCTACCCCACTCACCTCACCCCTACATCAGATGTCAGGGGTGTCACATCCTGTTACTGAAGGGACAGGGGGAGTCCTACAATGATGAGGAGCTTGACAGTAGAACTGGGTATTATTCATGGGTTTATAGCATGTTCCAAAACAGTTTCTTTTTAAAGTGGATTTTCAGGTTATATTCTCGTTAATAACAAAATTATTTCACTTCCTCACAAGCTGGGGATTGACCTTGAAAATCTACTCTACAAAAAAAAAAATTCTGGTTAGCATGTAGAAAAATACTTAAAACCAGCTATTGAATCATGATCCAGTGAAGTTTATTTTAGGAGTGCAAAGGTGGTTCAATATTAGAAAATCCATTAATATAATTCATCATTTGATAGAGCAAAGGGGAAAAAAATCATCTCCAAAGATGCCAAAAACCCATTTAACAAAATGGGTCACAGTAACTCTACAGTGGAAAAATTTGGCAAACGTCATCTGAAAGAAGTGATCAAGATTTATATAATAAGTAATAAGACACAATGTTATGTTCCCACCTAATGCTACACATCAAAAATGACAGAGGATGTCTGTGGGATCGTTTATCCAAATTCTTAACCTTCATCTGATTATGAGGAAACATCAGACAACTGCAAACTGAGGGACGCTGGGTGTGTGTGTGTGTGTGTGTGTGTGTGTGCGCGCGCTCATGCCTGTGGCACGTGTATTTATTATCAGGTATTTTAAGTTTGCATTTTCTTGCTTATTTTTTATTTGCTTATATTGTTGATAGATAAAAGATACAGATATTTTCAGTGCATGTGACATAATGACACATTCATATACTGTGTCATAGCCAAATCAGGGTAATATTCCTGATAAATGTAAATAAAATAATCCATCACCTTAAATATTTGTGTTCTTTTTTTTTTTTTTTTCAAAATATTAATTAAGTGGTACAAGTGTTCTTGTTATAAGGCTATCTTGTGTGACACTTAATTCAGGGCTTTTTTTTTTTCTTTTTTTTTTTTTTGGCAGGGGCTAGGTTTGAACCCGCCACCTTTAGGCATATGGGGCTGGCGCCCTACTCCTTTGAGCTACAGGTGCTGTGCCCATCACCAGAATAGCGTTCACTGCATTCAGTACATAAGTTTTTTCGCACACGCACCATCCTGCCCATCCCCCTTCTTGGTTGCTCATGTCCCTTTTAAAACAGAATATTTGAACTGTTTTTTAGACAATCTTCCAAATGAAAAATTTTATAGAGTATTATTGAATTTCAGCAAGAACTGATTTCTATCAGATGAGACACATTTAAAATTAAATGTTGAAAATAAACCCTAAATTAATTTTTGGGAAGGAATGGAGATGATTTAATAAATGTGTATGTCTTCCACGTGGATTTGTAGATCTTTAGAAGTATTACTTCCAGTTATGATAGTCATTTCATAACAGACCAGATTTAGAACTAAGCCTTTAAATCATTGTTTCACGAAGATTTAAACCAGGATTAAAAAATATAATTAAGCACATTCAACCATATTACTAACAATAAAAAGTGATTTTAAGGAGAACCAAAATATTTTTGGCATCAATAACAAACAAAATAATTACTGTTTCAAAGTCTATACCTCCTTTTGTGTGTCATTTCTAAGGTATGTGATATATTAGCACTGTGGTGCCTGCCTCCAGAGATAGGGATTTCTGTTTCTGCAAATACAGTGAACTAAATAACTTGAAAAGACATTTTCTACAGAATGTCTGCAAAAGCTAAATATTGTATAGCAAATATCCTAGTAAATGTATAGCTCTATCTTCTAGGAAATAAGGAAAACATTTGAGGTTAAAAAACATTGAGGTGAACCCCCAAAAACAGGGAAGATAGGTGAGCAAGTGCTAGACCAGCTCTTTATATGTTTGGAGTTGGTGATTTATGCCTGTGTAGGGACAGGAATTTAGGCCACCAGCTATGAAACTAAGCCCTCATGAAAAGGGAACTGGGAAAAGTATGACCAGCATTCCAGAAAGATAATAAGAAAGCTTGTCTGTCTCAGCCTAGAAACTGTGTATTAGAAGAAAAAAAAGTTGTCCCAGAGAATTTCTAACCATAGGCCACCCAATAGACAGGTCTGTGATTTGACTTTATTCTGATTTTCCATTCCCTAGTAGTCAATCTCCCCAAACAGAAAATCAACATCAAAAGTTGTCTCAGGCCAACATTTGGGACTCCAGTTAGAAGCAAAGGCCAACCTTTGGAGAGACATGTTGTTCACTTAAGTTTTATAGGATTTTACATAAAAAGTCTCATTGGAGATGTCCATAAAAATCAAAGTCATATAGCACATAAGAAAATACTCAATCATGACAGAAAGTCAGCAGAGATGATAAACAAAAGGAGTAGACTGTCCAAGAATTTCAGTCAATAAAACAATAAAAAAAGAACATTAAAACATTATCACAATCATATATGAATAATAAAAATAAAACAAGACAGAAATAAGCAAAAATATCAAGGCAATGAAAACTGAAGATATGTGAAAGAATCAAAGGGAATGCCTAGAAATTATAATAAAAATATAGTATTAGAATATAATTTACAAATAAAAACATACACAGATGGGGAACAATGTTAAATATTTTCTACAGGGCTATATGATAAAAATGTTTAGAGTTCTCTCGTTTACAAAATTAAGGTAAGTAGTATAAATGTGTGGAGTAGGTTAGTTTCAAGTTCAAATTAATGAGAAATGGATAGTATATGACTTATGTAATGGAACAGTTTTTACACAGCTCTACCAATTTTTAGTATGGAGGTATGTGGACAAAGTGTTACTACTGTATATTCTGATTTCTCAGAGAAATTTCAAAGCCTAATTTTTTAAATAATGTGACATCTAACTATTTTTAAATGTAGGGAATTATTTCAAGTCTTTAGTAAACATTACTTGGGTCTAAAGAAATATAGCACTGGCTACCATATTGCGCTTCTTAGTTGGCAAGTGTTCACGGAGAAAGGACCTGTCAAAAAGATTGAAAACCAATGGTTAGAAGTCTAAGAACAGGAGAAACTAAGAGAACAGAGTTTTTCAGGGAGGAGTGAGTGGCAAACAGTGTGGTAAGAAGACAATAGGAAAAGGAATGAATTGAGTTCACTCAATCTTAAATGTATGCTTCAGAGATTTTTAGAGAAAGGCTTTAGTGGAGTGTTGATAACTAAAACCATGTGTTAGTGAATTGAGAAATGACTGTTAATCAGAAAAAAATAGAGTTGGCATATGTCATCTACTTTTGGCTCAGAAAGGGGGATACTGACTCAAGGCTAGAGGGGATTATTTTTTAATATTGTATGCATTTTTTTTTTCTTTAGGAAGGAAGAAACTTGAGCATGCTTATCATAGAAGGGCAAAGAAGTTCCAAGGGAGAGAGAAAGAGAAAGAGAAAGGAGGTAATTTATGAGATAGATCAGATCCAAAGGGAAAGAGCCCTTTGTTGTCTAAGACTGGAAAAATGCATGTGTGCCTTTTATTTTATTTATTTATTATTTTTGGATACAGTGTCTCATTTTCTCACCCTTGGTAGAGTGCTGTGGACTCATAGCTCACAGCAACCTCAAACTCTTGGGCTCAAGTGATCCTATTGCCTCAACCTCCTGATTAGCTGGGTCTACAGGTACCTACCACAATGCTCAGCTATTTTTTTTTTTTAAGACACAGAATCCCCCTCTTGCTCAGGCTGGTATGGTCTCAAACTTGTGAGCTCAAGCAATCCAGCTGCCTCGGCTCTCCCAGAGTGCTAGGATTACAGGCATGAGCCACCTTGCCCTGCCTGAATGGGTGCTTTTGTAAACACTTGTAGGATATGGGAGAAATATTGGAGGCAATTCCATTTGGAACCTGAATACTTCTATTTTTTTGATGAAATAGGAGAAAAAAATCATCAGTTGAGGAGGAGATAGGGATCGGCTTTGAAGAGAGTAAGGAAACCTAGAAGTATCTGCTTCAGTGAGTAAGAGCTTTAAAGGTCAAGGAACAATTGGAGATAGTGATTACCAATGCACAAAAATCTGTTGTAAAAACTGAAGTAATTTAAATGAACAAACAATTTCAAGGTTTTTAAAAAACAAACAAACAATGGAGAATAATAAAGAATTTTTTAAAATGACAAAAATTACTATTGCACAACTCACAAATCACTACAAAAAAAAAAAAGAGGTCTTTACCTATACCCTAAGACTCTTACCTCAAAAAAAGTGACTGCAAAATAATTTCTTGATTCTTGTTTTTAGTGAAAGATATTTTTTGCTTGTATAACTAATCCATATACACAGTTGACCCTTGAACAACACAGGATTTAGGGTCCCAACCTCCCGTACTGTCAAAAATTCATGTATAACTTTTCAGTCTCCCCAAACTTAACTATTAATAGTCTACTGTTGACTGGAAGCCTTAGAAATAACTTAAATAGGGGATTAACACATTTTGTATGTATGTTATTTATATATTATATGCTGTGTTTTTAAAATAAACTAGAGAAAAGAAAATATTAAGAAAATGATAAGGAAGAGAAAGCATATTTACTATTCATTCAACGGAAACACATCACCATAATTATCTTTGTCTTCATGTTGAGGAGGATCAGGAGGAGGAGGGAGAGGAAGGCTTGGTCATTCTGTCTCAGGGCTGGAGGAAACATAAGTCTTGGAGGAGATGGATGGGGAGGCAGGTGCACTCAGTATCACTTTACAGAAATACACAGTAATTTCTGTTCAACATTTTCGTTCTCCATTTCTCTAAAAATGTTTTATATACGGTACCAATCCTTCTTCCAACATTTGCTTTAGTTTCATAGAACAGTCCATGCCCTAAAAGAAGTGAAAAGCAGACTTGGATAATCAGAATCCTCCTGCCAGACTGTCTGATGTTTGATTTCTGGCATAGCTTCTTCTGCATCTTCTAGCTCAGTGTCTGGCACTCACTCAAAAGGACTCACTTCAAGTTGTCTTCTGCTAATTTTTCTGGTGTGGTGTCTACTAGCTTTTCAATTTCTCCAAGATCCGTATCTTGAAACTCCTCATTCCCCAATTGTGTGCCATATTCACAATGTCTTTCATGATTGTTTTGATTGGCTCTGTTGCAAATCCTGTGAAACCTGGACAGTTTTCTTCACCAGAACTTACTGTTTCAGACTTGATGAATTTTATGGCTTTTTGTAAAACAAAAATGGCATCTTCAAAGGTGTAATCCTTTTACACTTTCATGATGTTCTATCAGAGTTCTCTCTTCTAAAGTGTTGACCATTCTTACCATAGAGTACCATGTATAATGAGCCTAAAAGGGTCTTATGACCCCTTGATCTAGAGACTGAATTAGAGATGTCATGTTTTTGGAAAAAATAGACCACTTTGATACCTTCCATTTTAATCTCAAGGGTTTCTGGGTGTCCGGTGTCTCTGGTACTAATCCAGAAAAAGTGTTTTTCTTGTCTAAGCCTTTTTGTTGTATAACCAAAAAACTGCCAGTTGGCATGTATCTTTGCTCTTCAAGGCTCAAGTTAGCAGCTTTATACCTTATCCTGACCAACCCAACCCAACTGCATTTGCAGAAAACAGTAGAATTAACCTATGTCTCCCTGCCTTAAATCCTGGTCCTCACTTTTTTCCCTTTCTAATAAAAGTCCTTTGTGGCTCTCCCCTCCCTCACACCAAAATAAGGTATTTTCATCCTGCATTAAAAACCTGTTTAGGTAGATATCCTTTTTGCCTTGAAGATTTTCTTAAAGGCATCTGAGAACTCATCTGCTGCTCTTGGCTGGCAGAAAATGCTTGTCTTGTTATCTGGATATTTTTTAAGCCAAACCTCTTTCTAAATTTATCAAACTATCCTTTGCTGCCGTTAAATTCTCCAGTGTTAGATCTTTCATCTTCCTTTTACTTTTAGTTGTCATATAATAACTTGGATTTTTCTTGCATTATATTACAGTCACCAGGGACGCTTTTCTCATAGAAATCCCACATCCATATTAAAAGCTGCATCTTCGATATGACATAAAAACATACTTCACAAAAAGTGCTAAGTTTTTGTGTCTTCTGGCACAGCTGATGCAGGGACTGCTGTACAGATTTCCCTTCTTTATTCTTTAACAATGATCCTTACACTGGATTCATTTACCTGAAAATGGAGGGCAACCTCACCTGCAGACCTCAATCTATGGAATAAACCAAGCAGTTCAACTTTTTCTTGCTTATAGAAATGTCATGATTTTCCCTACTTTTTAGGGACACTTCCAGCAGCATCATTAGTGGAACTTTGTATATGGCCCATGATGTTATGCAAGGTTTATAAGATCACACTAAACTCTTAGAAAAATATGCGAGAAATGCAAGAGATCACTTTTAATGCAAGAGATCACTTTTTACTGCAATATACAGTTTATTGGAGAGATGAACTCTCATGAGATTATTAGCATCACACGGTGTTTTAAGTAGAGATTCATAACACTTGAGCTCACTGCAATGACAAGAGAGGGCTATGAAATTATCACAATAGTACAATGTGCACTGAAGTTCATTTTATTCAGTTATGACTTAATATTGCATCTTTATGTTTGTTTACATTTCTCCTGACTGCATATAATGCCATGTATGGATTATAAGTGTTTGTGTGCTTAGGTTTTGATAAATTTTAAATTTTTATAAATGCTTTGTATATATTTTATGGAAGTAAATGACAGATTAGTACTTATATATTTTTTATGCATTCATGTCATCCCTAATTTTTTCTTAATTTTTCTGTATTTCTAGGCTAAGTGGTTTGTGAGTTTTCTCAAATTGTTAAAATTGTTATAAATTTCAAAAGAAAGTCCCCAGTTGAAAAATCTGCATATAAATGGACTCACATACTTCAAACTATTCAACTTTAACAGGGGGCAGTGGCTCACATTTGTAAATCCTAGCACTTTGAGAGGCCAAAGCTGGTGAATTGCTTGACTCCTGAGTTCAAGAACAGCTTGAGAAAGAGTGAGACCAATTCTTTACTAAAAATAGAAAAATTAGCCAGGCGTGGTGGTGGGCACTTGTAGTTCCATTTACTAGGGAAGCTGAGATAAGAGGATTGCTTGAGCCTAGGAATTTGAGGCTACTGTGAGCTACAACATCATGGCATTGTATCCAGGGCAACAGAGTGAGACTTTGTCTCAAAAGAAAAAAAAAAAAAGGAAGGATCTACTTTACTACTAAAAATGACACAAATAGGATCATAATATTCCTGTATTAGTGTCCCTCAGACTTTATATAGAATTGCATAGATGTCTATTGCATCCTATTTAATGTTGACGTGGAACACTATTATACAGATGCATCACAATCATGTACCTGGCTATTTATTGATGCTTATTGAAATTATTTGCATTGTTTTTGATACTCAGATGAAGCTCTGAGAATCTATCACTCTTGTTTTACTTACAGAAATATATTTGAAGAACACACTTTTCGAATGAAATTTAGAGACAAATAGTATTTCCACATTAAATTTTGATTGATAATACCAATTTACTCTCTATAAATGTTACACTAACATCGACAATATTTGAGAACTTGTTTCTGGGTTTCCTTGCCAAGCCTGGGCAATATAAAAGGTTAAATTGTTCTACTGGTAGAACAGAAGAAAATAGTAACTTGTTTTATTTCTTTTATAATAGGTGAAGAAAATGATGATGAATAAGGCACTCTCCTTGATCTGAGATTTCAGTCTTAGACTGTATGTTCAGAGGTCATTTCTATCACTCATTACTAGAGAAGTTTCTCTGAGTGTGTATTAGAGCAAATTTTTTAAAAAAATTTTTAAAAGAGGCAGATAATTAAATATGAAATTACATTAAAGCAAGTAAAATAAGTGTGAGAATAAGAGGAAGTCCAGGATGCTAAATACAGAGAAAATGTATCTGATTTAAACATGATGTTATAGGAAAGACTTAGTATAAAAATCGATTACTAAGTGGAGACTCAAATAATCAAGTGATTTAGCAAGATAAAGTTTGGGAAAGTTGCTCTCCTAATCCCTCACCCCGTGTCAGAGTACAAAGAGCCTGCAAAGTCCTACTGGCAAGAGAAAGCATGCTTTAACATGGCCACACGTACTGTTTTGGGATGTCTTGAATGCTTACAGTAATGAATCCTTCATTTATTCTTTTTCCCACCAATTTTTATTGAATGTCAACTGTCTGTTAGGCACCGTCTAGGAACTGGGATATTATGGTAAGACAAGCATGGTATTTCTTTTCACAGAATTTAGAACTTAATAGGGGAAGAGTTAAAGAATAATCATGAATCCTAAATTTATAGTTTATCATCTTAACTACAATGACAATGTTTTATACTCTACCCATCCAAACACATGACAATTCCCTACATCCCCAAGTTGGTCCCTGTCAGAAACATTAACTGTGATTTCCTACCTCTCTAACATCCGTTTGCTTTTGCCATTGTGGCTGAGCCCACTAGCGTTCTTGTAGATCCAGGGGACGTGTAATATACTGATAGCCTTATTCCTCCCCAGTTGCTCTACTTGGTTGCGGCCTTTCCTACTTCTCTGTCCCTCTTAAACCACACTCTTTCAATAACCACTCTCACAATAACCATCCTTTGGCCAAATTACCTAGGGGGAAAAAAAAAGATCCCTTACATTTCCCCTCTATATGCAGGATTATGATTGTTACAAGAAGGGTTTATACAAACCAGAAGATTTTTGTTAGATCCAATTCATGCTCTGTGCCACGTCCAGCCTCTGCTGGACTTAAGGTACAACACATCTAATAGAGTGTGGTGATGCAGCATTTTAAAATATATTGATTATCTTTTTTCTCTTAGAATTTCTTTGCCAGAACTTTCTCCCAAATAAGCCAGAGCCATCTACAAGTGCTAATTCACTGTAATAAGTGAATTAGTTGTAAAGAGAAAAAGTAATCAATAGAATTTTATCTTAAAATTAAGCTCTTGAAGCTCATTTCTGGAAAAAATGTAGTTATGAAAATGAAGACATGATTTGTAAAGGCAGGGCTTTTTTAGTAAGATGATAACCCCCAAAATCATTTTGCAAAGAAAAATCATAACTCAGTAAGAACCTGTCATATGATTAAAGGTTATTAGCAGATGAAAAAGAACACAGATGAAGATCTGGGCTACTTGAACACAGGAGAGCACACAGTGTGAAGAAAGCTCTGCCTCTGAGAGGTGTGGTGGGATCTGTGGCGCTCTGGCAAAGCTACCACATCGCTAGCCAGTGGCATGTCACCTCTCTAGTGTTTCACAGGTATCTGTGATTCCAGGGTTTTGGGGCTTTTAATTTTAACTGCTTACCTAAACTATAAATGCAGTTAAACTGAGCAACTGTTATCAATCATGACTCCAGAAATATAAACATTTTATTTTTATGACTTGTTCCAAATGTATGGAGCTCTCCCTCAGCCCAACCCTGCCAACTTCCAACATTTATGATAATGCATGCATGTAAGCATTGAGAATCAGCGAGGACTTCAGGCTGCTGAAGAAGACCCTGATTATAGAAGGAAAGGGCCTTAGGACTTGTCCTTGCTTGCATTAAGTAGAAACAGCTCGAGATTTCTTCTT
This sequence comes from Nycticebus coucang, assembly GCF_027406575.1. NCBI lineage: Eukaryota > Metazoa > Chordata > Mammalia > Primates > Lorisidae > Nycticebus > Nycticebus coucang. The sequence goes on along the minus strand of NC_069784.1, from coordinate 14,581,318 downwards.
GGATTCAGGAAAATGGGGAAATCTAGGGCTTCATTACACAAAGCCTTATCCCAAAACCTGGCACATCATAAACCCCGAACAAATATCTTTTGAATAAATCCATGCGCAAATGAACATAAGATAAAATGAAGGTCTAATTGCAGAAAGTGCTTTTGGGAACAGACAGATGATCAAGAGATGAACAGAATGAGGAGAGGTAGAGAGATGGAAAGCATGAAGTTGAAGGAGGAAAGGTTTTAAAGGGTGGTGGAGGAATGGCTGTGGAAATTAACAGGTTCCATGTGCTCAGTGCAAACAATTATTGGTAGGAAATGAACATACAAAACAAACACCTGTAGGTACTGTACAATTACCAGACCAACAATAATGGGTAGAGAGGGTGATGATGAAAGCAGAGGCTATGGATAGACATTCAATAAACATTCATTCAAAAATGTATATTGAACACCTAATACTCTCAGGCATCCTGGTAGGCTCTGGGTAATGGCCACAACCCTAACAAATGTGGTTGTTGAGCTCTTGTGACTTACCAGCTATCAAGGAAAATTGATATTAAATAAATACATTCAATTTGTGGTTATAGATAATATAAAGTGTGAAAAATTCTACGAAGTAAGAGAACACAAGTGTCATTTAAAAGAATTTTGAGGAGGTTGGGGAAAACTTCTCTAGGAAAAGAACCAGTGAGCTCAGGTTGAAGGAAGTGAGAGGGGTTAGCCAGGCACACAGTTCGGGAATCATTTTATTTCTCTAAACCAAGGTTAAAAAGATGTGTTGGCAAATAGAAAACAAGCTAAGGAACTTGTATCAGTCAAAGCACATATATACATGCATGTGTATGCATATATACACATATAAACATATATATGTGTGAATATATCCTCATATATACATATAAACATAGATTTATTAAGGAGACTTAATCTCATACAATTAAGGTAGCTGGTGTAATGGTCTATGACAGTGGTTCTCAACTTTCCTAATGCTGCAGCCCTGTAATACAGTTCCTATGGATCGTGACCCACAGGTTGAGAACTGCTGGTCTATGAAAAACTATTGCCTTTGCATTGGGTACCTACCAAACTGCAACCCACCAGGGGAGTTGGGCCTGGTCATGGTAGCTCATGCCTATAATCCTAGCACTTTGGGATGTTCAAGGCTGAGAGTCATAGACCAGCCTGGGAAACATAGTGAGACCCATCTCTATAAGAACAGAAAAATTATCTGAGCATGGCACCTGTAGTCTCAACTACTTGGGAGGCCAAGGCAAGAGAATCACTTGAACTCAGGAGTTTGAAGTTGCAGTGAGCTAGGATGATGACATTACAATCTAGCTCAGGCAATAGAGAGAGACTCTGTCTCAAAACACAATGCTTCTTAGTAAAGCATCACAAGAATGGAAAAGCAAGTATTCAATGTACTCAATAATAATGTGAACCCAGTATATGAACTAATACACCCCCACAAAAGGAAAAAATTCAATTCAAGTTGGCAGTTGGTTGGAAGGAGAAGGAAAGAGGGAGGGGCATTGATGTGTTCCCACTTAATGGGCATAATGTAAGGGTACGGCACACTTCCTGGTGAGAGGCACAACTACATCAGGGACCTTACCTAACAAATGCAAACATTGGAACCCAATCATTTGTACCCTCATATTAATCTGAAATTTTTTAAAAAGTAAAATAAAAATACACAGAAACAAAGCAAACAAAGAAAAGTGAGCTTGAATGCATGATTTGAGACTGTAAACTTTGTTCTCCCACCTCCTCCAATCCTGCTCTGTCTGTAGATGACATTGGTGCCCTGCAGAAAAAGTTGGCTTATTACCTTACAGAGCTAACCATGCAGCTGGCCCAGGATTTAAAAAAATGGAACGATCATCAGGAGAGAGCTGGAGAATCTGCAGGCATGGCTGCTCTCCTGCATCCACAGGGTAAGCCAGGAGGTTTGTGAGGAAGTGCTTTGAGTTACAACACAACTCCGTGCCTGCACCAACCTTCCAAAGATAAAATAAATATGGCCTCTGCTTCATATCCCTCTTCCAAATTCCACACCTACTCACAGATAATGCAAGAAAAGGAATTTGGAGAAATGCAATGCCAGTGTAGTTTAAGTTAACACAATACAAATTCATCACATTCATGTATATTATGATCCCCAAAATCCTTTTGAGAGGTTTTAAGGGCAAGAGAGACAGTTGCATGACTTCTAATGTTAGAAACTGAAGGTGAGCTGATGAGACGCGGCTACATGCCCTGGTGATGTCATGAGCAGGCTGACAGACGAAGGGAGACCATAGCAGAGTCGGGAGCAGGCTTGAACTGAGGAGAGGTCTGTGATGCAGGTCTCTCACTGGCTTAGAGCATTCAGCCAATAACCAGGTTGCTCTTTACAAGAAATGGGGAAGAAGGGAACTAAAGGCAACTATATTCAGATCAACCTAACAGAGCATTCATCTGGGGATTACCACAAAGAAATAAAAGTGTTTATGCTGTTTCTCATAACCGAGACAAAAAAAAAAAAAATGCATTCCTTCTTGAAGCTATTTCCAAGCTAAGCCCATTTGGCTTCTTTTAGTTTCAATCACTCTAAACGTCTTCCTGTCCACTTCCCTGAATACTGAAGACTTACATAAATGTTTCTATATAGTTTCCATCTGGCAGATGTTTCTGTCACTTGAGTTTATGATTTTATGGGTCTACCTGTGTCCTTGATGGACATAAGCTCCTCGAGAGCACACAATGGATCTTGCCCCCTTTATAATACTCTCTTGGATTTTAATCTTCACACATGGTCCACCTAGTAAATGCTGCTGACTGACGTGGTGACAAGTTCAAGGATTGTTTTGTTTAGAGGAACCATTTGTCCAACCTGAACAATTAGACAAGCTCTTGCTTCCATACAAGCTGAAACAATGTAGTAATAGGCAGACCTTTTGAATAAAAGGTATTTCAGGAATTATTAATTTAAGAAATCCTTTAGGGCGGCACCTGTGGCTCAGTCGGTAAGGCGCATATACTGAAGGTGGTGGGTTCAAACCCGCCCTGGCCGAACTGCAAGAAAAAAAAAAAAAAAAAAGCTGGGTGTTGTGGCGGGCGCCTGTAGTCCCAGCTACTTGGGAGGCTGAGGCAAGAGAATCGCTTAAGCCCAGGAGTTGGAGGTTGCGGTGAGCTGTGTGATGCCACGGCACTCTACTGAGGGCCATAAAGTGAGACTCTGTCTCTACAAAAAAAAAAAAAGAAATCCTTTAGATCCAAATCAGGTTTTTTTGTTTGTTTTGATTTATTACATTGGCAAAGCCTTATCTTTATAGTCTGTTCTTGAAAGTTACCTCACTCCAGAGTTCTGTGACTTTGCAAAAAAGAAACAGCCCTATGTGCTTTGGCTTGGGTACAGTTGGGAAGTCTTGCTTGTAGATTACAACTGGGTTGTAAACCTGCTGCCATTTCTCTCTAACGTGTTTCCTACTTCTTCTCGATCAGAAGTCACTTTCTATTTCTGATCTCATAGGATATCACACGTGTGTGTGTGCATGTGTGTGTTAAACCTATTGCCCTCTATTCTGCATCAGAAATATTTCCTGATATCTTTGCTGCATGGTAAAGAGGACCACTATGCCTATTTCTCCCATAAAGGGATGTTATACAAAAAAACCCCTATATTCACAGTTGGTATGTGCTTTATTTCTGTGTGCAGAACAACACAATAGCAGAGTAACTTGCACAAAGTACCACCTGGTTTCTTCTCTTTGTCACACACTTCCTTTTTCATTTCTTTTCTTTCTTTCCTTTTTTTTGGGGGGAGTGAATGACAAGAATGAAGATAACGAAGTAAACTGGATCCTAGAAAAACAAATGTCCTCTATCTGACATAACTAGTGAGATGAGAAATTATATAGCCCTGAATACTTGGAGATGCCTGGGTTGGGAGAGACAGAGGGTGCTGCGACTGGCCTCCACTGTTTGTCATTTCATGTTTAGTAAGTGTGTTACCTTCAAAATGTTTTTAATAATTCATCTCTCTGAGCTCTATTTCTTTTCTTTAAAATAGGGATATTGTCACTATCCTCAGAATGGTGTCCTAATGGATGCATAATTTATCAGATGAAATACCTAGAGCCTTAGGAAGCACTTAAGGTCTCAAAATTTACAAATGTTCCTTCCCCATTTCTGATGCCTCTTTATCTTTTCTGTGTCCAGACAAGTACTAGCCATTTCTAAGGGCCCAACTCAAATCCCATTTTCTCTTGGATGTCATCTTCAGATACACTCAGGATTTCTCTTTTCTTTATATTTCTAATGTACTTGTAGTATTTCCCAATGTGTTTCAACCTTCTGAAAAGGATCTTTTTTTTTTTTTTAGGCAGGGTTTTGCTCTGTATTTCCTTGGGCGAGAGTGCAGTGGTGAGCTCACAGCTCAGAGCAACATCAAACTCCTGGGCTTGAGGGATCCTCCTGCCTGAGCCTCCCAAGTAGCTGGGACTACAGGAATATGCCACCACGTACAGCTAATATTATTATTATTATTATTATTTTTTTGTAAAAATGTGATCTTGAACTCCTGGCTAAAAGCAGTCCTCCTCCCACCTCAGCTTCCTGAAGTGCTGAGATTACAGGCATGAGCCACCACACTAGGCTGGGAATGTCTTTTTAATGTCAGAAGCGGGTTTTTTTCCTCCATATGGTAAATGTTGTTTTAAGAATCCATTCTTTGAGGTGATGCATATGGATAAGAAATCCTACTGCTCGTTGATATTCTCCTTAGTTATAGCATTATTGTACCTAAAGGAGAAAGCTCTTTGCATGTGTGCCCGGTTGTACATTCTGTCCATAGGCATCCTGGAGACACAAGAGGATTGACTGACTGTGAAAGACTGTGACCACCATCACTGGCTCCATGGCCACTTACCACTCCTCATTCTTCTGCCTACCTAACCAATTCTTGCTTATATTATTGAGCCCATAGTTTGTTCTTAACCAGACTATACTTTTCTGCCAATTTATACCTACATGCTATATCTACAAATTTGCTCCATTTCTTTTACCAGTATTTAAAGAACCTTTGATATAGATTTTTTGTTATCAGTGAATCTATATAGTAATAGTTTACTTCATCTATTTAATATCAACTACTGTAGATGTCTTCAATTTTTTTTTTTTTTTTTTGTAGAGACAGAGTCTCACTTTATGGCCCTCGGTAGAGTGCCGTGGCATCACACAGCTCACAGCAACCTCCAACTCCTGGGCTTAAGTGATTCTCTTGCCTCAGCCTCCCGAGTAGCTGGGACCACAGGCGCCCGCCACAACGCCCGGCTATTTTTTGGTTGCAGTTTGGCCGGGGCTGGGTTTGAACCCGCCACCCTCAGTATATTGGGCCGGTGCCTTACCAACTGAGCCACAGGCACCGCCCAGATGTCTTCAATATTTAATGAATGAATGAATCTTTAACCATGCATTATTCTAAATACAGGAAATACAAAGTTTTATTTCTTATTGACACCAGGAAAGTTATATTCTAGATTAGATAAGGTGAGGTAGGAGCTTGAAGTGATAGTTTATATCTTTGGGTTTTTTTATTTTTTTAATTTTTATTTTCACATATACATGTGTTCAATTTATTTATAAATTCATTCAATTTACATCTTTCAAAAGCCCAAATGCCAACATGAGATTAATTCTGCAAGGATTTTATTAGGGGAAAATATCTATGAGACAAAATGGGAGAGCTCTCCCACGAGAGGCTGGGGAGAGCTATCACATTGGTATGTAGGTTTAACTCAAATGCAGAACAATAAAAGGCAATTGGTGGGAGGAACCTAGATTACCATGGAAGAGAAAGAAGATGCAACAAGACCTTTAGGGCATTCCTCAACCCAGGCAGAGGACAAAGGAGCCCACTGTCTCCAGCAGGGGGTCTACTTTAGGATCCCTACCACACCCAGCCACTGAACGAGAGCAGAGGAGAGGAAGAAAGATGGCCTTGGGGCATTGGGCAGTAGATTTCGAGTGCAGCTTCTGGGTTCCATCTGTGAGATATAGACTCATCCATGTCACCGTGGTTCAGAGATCAACACTTATTCGGTAAAATAAATACAATTCATATTACCGCATGGGTGTTATACAAACATTTTCCTCGTACCTCCCACCGTGTATAGAGAGCAAATAACTTTTTGTGTGTGTGCATAAGAATCCCCCTTATAAACACGTTTTTATTTTAGTTTTTACTTGACATAACTTAGCCAAATCATAATTTATGAGGCACAGGCTAGTCTGCTGATGTCTTTAGCAACCAAGTTTTTTTCTGAGACTTAGTTCCTCTGTGTGTAAAACTAAGGATTAGTCTGGCTGATCTTGAAAATCCCATCTCTTTCAATGAAGTAAAGAGACTAGCATTTGTTGTGTGCTTAGCATGCGTAAGGTTTTGCACCATGAAGTTTCACATAATTAATTCTTACCAATTACCACTTAGGGCGATGTTGCCAGTGTTGCCATCTTCATTTGGACAAGTAAGAATTCAAACAAGCTTGCCTGCAATTACTTAGCTAGTGGTGGATCTGGGACTCCAGCAATTCAGAATGAGTGCTCATATTTTCTGAATTAAAAGAGAAAAAAAAAATCAAACTCCAGATTCCTCCTATTAATCAAAAGTAATTACAGCCACATCGGCAATGGTTCTGAAGTTCTACAACACTTAAGAACATCCAGGGAGCTTGTGAAAAATATATATTAATGAACCTATTACAGTCTCACGGTGAATGCTGGCCGGACCCCTTCGCAGCTGCATTTGAAGAAGGATTCAAGGAGATGCTGGTGGTCAGATGGGCCTTTAGAAAATACTGGCATGGTAGGCATTGATTCTAAGCATAGAAGAAACAGAACTCAGTGCTTCAAGATGACCAAGAGCACAGGACATCCTGTTAAGGACGAGGGAGATGTAGGGCTGGGCGCAGTGGGTGGCTCATGCCTATAATCCCAGCACTCTGGGAGGCCAAGGTGGGTGCATTGCCTGAGCTCACAAATTAGAGACCAGCCTGAGCCAGAGCGAGATCCCATCTCTAAAAATAGCCGGGTATTGTGGTGGGGGCCTGTAGTCCCAGCTACTTAGGAGGCTGAGGCAAGACAATCACTTGAGCCCAAGAGTTTGAGGTTGCTGTGAGCTATGACGCTACAGCACTCTACTGAGGGCAACAAAGTGAGACTCTGTATCCAAAAAAAAAAGAGGACTAGGGAGATGCTACAAGCCTATCACCCACCTCAACCCATCCCATGCATGCATTTTCAACATGCTTCCCACAAAATTGCTTCTAGATATCTATCCTAGAAAAACAAAAACTGATTCCTGATAATGTTTACATAAATATTTTTATTATAATTGTGATTTGATAAATTTCACTTATTTTATCTCATAGCAACCCTTATGGTATTATAATTTAATTTAACATTATATTTCATATGTAGAAAAAATAATGAAAGAAAATAACATCAGTTTGTTAAGATTAGTTACTCATGAGTGATGGCAATATGGGGATCTTTATTTCCTTATTCGTAATTTCCTATGGTTTCCAAATTTCCAATAATGCACACTTAAATTTGACAATTTCTCTAAGTATTTGACATGTACAATCTTAAAACATCTATCTTACTTGATAGAAATTTCCCTGACACATGTATTTGAAGGAAGGAATTATTCCAATCTATGGAGACAATAGTGACATTGAATTGTACAGTTTTTTTGAAAATAAATTCATTTTTCTTCTACAATGTGCTCTGATTTTATGAATATTTAACTATGTGTAACGAATACAACTAATTACAATAGTTTTCCTACAAGATTATTAAAATAACTAACCAGAATATCTCTGGAGAGTTCTCAATACCCATTTTTACATCAAATACCTTTTTGTATCATTGTTTTCCAAAGAGCCTGGCCTGTTTTTGAGATCTGGTAAAGTATTTTCTCAGTGGAGAAAAAAATGGCAGTTTTCATCATTCTGATGTTCCTTTTTCAATTTGCATTCTTAAAGAAGTGTTACTTCATTCCAATTCATGAGTTTACTCGTTTGCATTAAGTTCAATGTGTCTAGAATGTCATGACAGTGCATTGAAACTGTTCAGTTACATCTACCTCTTCTGGGAAATTTTGACATCTTTCTGTAGTGTGCTTGTAAATTTTTTGTGGTTTTCCTTTTCAAATTCAGTGGGAGATCATCAAGCTTTTGAATATGGTAGCTCTGGCAGTTGTCAAAGCAGGCATAGATGTTTCTAAATATAACTGATGTTCTAGTGTAGTGAAAGCTTTTATTTAATGAAGAGTAAATTAATCAATTTGTTGCATTCCAAAGGAGCAGATTATTACAATTAAATTATTCATGTAGATTAGACTGAAACAGCAACAGCTATCATATTCATATATTAAGAAAACTATTTGAAAAGCTTAAATTCTAGAAATGTAATCTAGAAGTATCTCCTCAAGAGAAAACACATGAGCACTAAATGAGATTAAAGTATTTGTAAATAATAGAATTTCTGAAAATTATTTCTCTAACTTGAATATTTCTAACATGAATAGTAATGCATTAAAAGGGAGGTCTTTAAAATTTCTGATCTTATAAATGTGTAAGTTAGCCCCCTATCAATTATACATGTAATGTAACCAGGTTGGAATACTTACAAACTAGTCAAAATAACCAAGATACCATGTAAACTCTTGTAATATTATACAGTTTTTTAGTAGCTCTGTCACTTTTATCTTCCCCCTCCATTTGGGGGGGTTTGTTTTATTTTGCTTTCCAATTAAAAAAAAAGGGGGGTTTCCCTTTTTGAATAAAGTAGCCTTGGGCCCATGTACACCATTTCTTTCTTATGAAATATGTGTATATGGAAAACTACTTAATTGAGTCTCAATTTCCTTATCTACAAAGAAAGATACTATGTACCTATTTACATATGCATAAGAATATTCATTCAGTATATCAGCAAAGATTATACACAATCCAAATGCCCATCGGTAGGAAATTAGTAAGATATATAAAATAAATATTATGTAATCATAAAAAAGAAAGAATAAATTCTTTATACACTGATATGAAATTATCTCTAACATAGAATATTGCATAAATATTACTTTAGAAGAGAGTGGGTAGTACGCTAAAGGAATAATTTATGTAAGAATTTGGTCCTTGCTCTATTTTCTATATATAAAATTTACATTGCTTTATATATTAATTTCTCTAAGGCCTTTTTCATGTTTTTTTTTCTATACTATTAACAGGGTACAATTTTTTTTGTCATATGAACTGCTTTTGTACAGTGCAAGTCAAAATTATAAGTGTGCCCATAGCACGGATAGTGTTCATTGTATCTGTTGATGTGAATTTACCTTCTCCTGTTCCTTCCCACCTACCTGCTTTTTGTTGAATTTTACCACCATATGTGCACATGGAGGTGGATCAGTTGGTTTCAATTTAATAATGAGTACACATGGTGTTTGCTTTTTCATTTCTTCAATGCTTAGAAGAATGATCATCAGTTCCATCCAGATTATTAGAAAAGGTATTAGTTTACCATTTATTTTTATGGCTCAGTAGTACTGCATGGTATCCATATACTACATTTTATTGATCCACTCATGTGTTGATGGGCACTTGGGTTGATTTTACATCTTTGCAATAGTGAATTTTGCTGCAGTAAACATTTAAGTGCACATGTCTTTTTGACAAAATGACTTTTTTCCTTTGGGTAAATAATGTAATAGTGGGATTGCTAGATCAAATGTTAGATATACTTTCAGTTCTTCGAGGTATCTCCACATAATTTTCTATAGGAGTTGTAATAGTTCGCAGTCTTAACAGTGTATGAGTTCCTTTTGCTCCACATCCACACTGGCATCTGCTGCTTTGGTAGTTTTTGATAAGAGCCATTCTCACTGGAGTTAGGTGACATCACATTGTGGTTTTGATTTGCAGTTCCTTGATGATTAGAGATGTGGAGCATTTTTTCCTATATTTATTGGGCATTAGTCCATCTTCTTTTGTTTTTGTCTTTTGCTCACATTTTCATGGAGTTGTTAGAGTTTTTTCTTACTGATTTGCTTGAGTTCTTTGTAGATTCCTACTTTCAGCCCTTTATAGAACATATACCATGTAAATATTTTCTCCCATTCTGTAGGCTGTCTGTTTGCTCTATTGATTGTTTCCTTGACTATGCAGATGTGTTTTGATTTAATCAGGTATGTACCATTTGTTGATTTTTTGTTCCTGTTGTGATTAGCATTGGGGACTTCACAAATTCTTTGCCTAGGCCAATGTCTGTAAGGGTTTTCCAACATTTTCTTCTAGAATTCTTATATTTTCAGGCCTTAGATTTAAGTGTTTTAGATTGTGAATTGATTTTTTTGTGAGTGGTGAGAGATGCAGATCCTGTTTCAATCTTCTGCATGTGGTTATTCAATTCTCTTAGTACCATTAACTGAATAGGGATTATTTTCCCCAATATATGTTATTGTCTGCTTTGTCAAAGACCAGATAGCAATATTAGAATGGTTTTATATCTGGGTTTTCTATTTTTATACATTGGTCTACATCTCTGTTCTTGTGCCAGTGCCATGCTGTTTGGGTACTACAGCTTTATAATATAGCTTGAAATCTCGTAAAGTGAAGCCCTTTTTGCTTAAGGCTGTTTTGGCTTTTGAGGCTCTCTTCTGGTTCAACAAAGCATAGAACTATTTCTATTAGATCTGTGAAAAATACCATTTTCACAGATCTAATTTTCTATTCAAAGTTCTGTTCAACAAAGCACAGAACTATTTTTATTAGATCTGTGAAAATAGTATTTTTTCACAGATCTATTTTAATGGAGATTGCATGGAGTGTGCAGATAAATAGAAAAATAGAAAAATACTATTTTCACAGATCTATTTTAATGGAGATTGCATGGAGTGTGCAGATCACTTTGGGTGGTACAGACATTTTAAATTGAAACCAACTGATCAACATCCATGTGCACGTATGATAGTAGAACTCAATGAAAAGCAAGTAGGTGGGAAGGAACAGGAGGAGGAGATAAATTCACATCATCAGATACAATGCACACTATCTGTGTGATGGGCACACTTATAATTTTCTCTCAACCTGTACAAAAGCGGTTCATGTGACCAAAAATTTGTATCCTGGTAATATTGTGAGGGAAAAAAGGCTATGAAAAAGGCCTTAGAGAATGAGTAACTTATAAAGCAATGTAAATCTTATATACAGAAAATCAGCTGATTCTTCCAATCTATAAGCAGAATATATTTTTCCATTTGTTTACAACCTCTGTGATTTCTTTCTTCAGTAACTATTAGTTCTCTCTGTAGAGTCTCCTTGGTTAAATATGTTCCTAGGTATTTTATTTCATTTGTTGCTAATGTAAAAGGTATTCAGTCTGTACATTGATTCTCAGCTTGACTCTTGTTGGTATATGGGAATGCTACCGATTTGTATACTTTGATTTTATAACCTAAGATTGTGCTGAATTTATTTATCGATTCCAGCCAGCATCTTTGGTTTCTCTAGAAACCAATCTATATTGTCAGCAAAGAGTGACACTTTAACTTTTTCTGTACTCATTTGTGTACCTTTGATTTCTTTCTCTTGTCTTACTGCTCTGGTTGAAACTTCCGCACTATTTTGAATAGAAGTGGTGACAGTGGGCAACATTGTCTAGTTCCAGATCTAAGTGGGAATGCTTTCATTTTTTCCCTGTTCATTACAACATTGGCTATTGTTTTGTCATATATGGTTTTTATAATTTTGGGGTGTATTTCATCTATGCCTATTTTGTTAAGTGTTCTTATAAAAGGGTGCTAAATTTTGTCAAATGCTTTCTCAATGCTTCTATTTTAGATGATTGTATGCTCTTTCTTTTTGTTTCTATTTATGCGATGAATCATATTTATAGATTTGCTTATGTTGAATTATCCTGGCATTCCTGGGAAGAAGCCCACTTAGTCATAGTGAATTTTTTTTTTTATGTGCTACTGAATTTGATTTGCTAGAATTTTATTGAATAATTTTGCATCTATATTCAGAAGGGATATTGGTCTGTATGTTATTTTTTGTTCTATCCTTTCATGACTTTGGCATCAAGGTGGTACTGCCTTTGTAGAATAAGTTGGGGAGAATTCCTTCCTTCTTGGTGTTATAAAATAATTTCTGCAGTGTAGGTACCAGTTCCTCTTTGTAGGTCTGGTAAAACTCAGCTGCAAAACCACCTGTTCTGGGACTTTTTTTTATTAAAAGGCTTTTTTATTGCTGCTTCAATATTGTTACTTGATATTGGTCTGTTTAGGAATTCTATTTCTTCCTGATTGAGCCTAAGGAGGTCCAGTATTCTACCTTCCAGCCAGGAAGTTACAATAAGTGATGTCTCTAATTGGCCATCTTATCTCCTGCCTCCTTTTTTATAGTTTTTAAAATTTGTAAATGATCATCACCAGTCCACATTGCATCAGAATAGATTTACAATAAATACTGCTTATGCTTTTTTGCAAACTTTTTAGTTTAATATCTGTATATTGTTCTGTAAGTATATTTCTGGGGACTTGTAAAAATTAGCATCATCATTAAATTTCAAAATTTGGAATGTGCAAAATATAGATCAACCTAACTACTTATTTAGGGACTTTTATTAATTGTTTATTTGACATAGCTGCTCTTACATAGAAGAGCCATGTAAATGCAAACTTAAGAACCTTTGAAAACATGTGTTAACAAGAATGTTTTATGAAGATTTTAGAGGTATTATGAAGATTGATTGTCCACAGTATCTAAAGATATAACCTTAAACTATTTAAATTAATTAGATAATTGGGATAAACTAGACATATTTCTTTTCTGGATTCAATCTAAACTATATAGAGATTCAATTTTAAAAAGCCATTTAATGATAAGGAATAAGTGTGAATAGGGCAGGGGAGTTTAGAAAGTTTAGGAATTTACTGTTAATTGGGGGGAAGGGACGGTGTTTCTCAAAAGTACCATGATATTTAACATAAAATTATGTATTCACTTCCTCATTCTTAAAAAATTTAAAGATATCATATTTTAAACAGAACTAAAATTTCTAAGTTATTTCCCATATTAAATACAAAAGGAAAATTTGTTTCTAAAGTTTTTTTTATTTTATTTTTTCTTATTGTAAGCATCTCAGGAATCTCAGTAAATTAAACTTCTTTTGGAAAAAAATTTGTAAGACTAATCTTAATATTTTCAAAATCACTAATCAAAATCACTAACATTTTCAAAAGCAACAGTTTTATTAAGAGAAACGATTTTTAACATTTTTTTCAAACAGAAATGCTTCACTTTAAGAATTTATTGGACATAAAATGTCAAAGGTCCAAAAGATAGATGCATGACTTACTCAAGACCCAACATGATTTAATGTCATACAAGTATGTTCACATAAGATGACTTTAAATATTAAATTGCTATGCATTTTAAGTAAAATTTAATATGCAAAACCTTAACTTACACACTTATCTTTACTAAATACATAAATAAATGACCATGCTATTTATTTGAAGGAGAGAAATTTGTTACTCCATGAATTTATCAACTCTCTGTATTAATTTCATATATGTTTACACTTCTGTTTTAAACACACAAGAAAATTTGAGTTACAATGTGCTGTAATTAGTTATGGAGATAAGAACCAACCAATATACCCAAACTAAAAAAAAAAAAAAAAAAGACAAATCAATGAGTGGCTTGACAAGCAATTTCATATTGTTTATCTTTGCTTTTTATTTAGCCTATGATGTGTATTTGTGAGTGGCCTGAAAGACTAAAGGAAGAAGCTATAAGTAGATTATTATTACATAAATAAATCTTTCAGGTATTAATTTGGAAAATTATTAACTTTTACAAGCAAAAATAGTTTTATTTTAATGTCTCTGTGGTGTTATCAATTCTTTTATTCATTTAGTAGTGAATGAGCTTTGGGGAAAGACATGTACCTTAAAGAAATACAGTTCTACCAGAATATCTAAATGTGTTAATTGAGCTAACCAATAAAGCTAAGGAGGAAATTAAATAATTTTTTGAAATGGGTTGGTGATTGTGGAATGTGGTCCGCACAAGTATTGAGGAATAAGTGAAATGTTTGGAAGCCAAATGATATTTTGAAAGACTCTTTGAAAAATCAACAAATACCTCTGGCACATATTTTAAATACATAATTTATACATAGAGATGCAATATTATTTGACTCACTTCTAGTTACCGCTCTTAAAACTACAGACCATCTGGTTAGTACTGCAAGTTCAGTCCATTACCAAACTTTACAAAATATTTACAAAATATGCTCCCTGTGTTGGCCACATCTTTGTAAAATTTTGTAATGAATATTTTGTAAATAAAGGTATAATTTACCATTTCCCTAAATATAGTGATTTTGGGACTCCCCGTAGATTTTGGTTTATCTACTACTTGACAGCAGACAATAGGAAATCTATGCCACAGAATATAACATCCGTTAAGGTGACTTTTAGAGTTACAAAACTATTACTAGCTCTTCTAATTGAAGTAACCAGGTGATTCCCTGGAGGAATTGTTAATTGTAGAGGATCTACAGGAGGGTGTATTTTAAGAACTCATCCTTAGAGAGAATCTATGGTGTCTTGTGATATAATTGATTGTAATAAACTATATTTCAAACATGTTGCAAAATCCAAGGGAATGCTTTAGTAGTCATAACAAAAACATTATTCCAATGAAAATGAATCTTCAAACATGTTTCACATGAAGGTATACAAAATATCGCCTTCTAAATTCTCAAATCTCTATAAACTCAAAATCCCATCAGAGTTCTTAGAGTTGCGAAGGAAAGCTGTTAACTTTCATTTCTTTTCAATACTGCGTATTTGTGTAGGTCACTTTTTAATTTAAATTGCTTACCTAACCTATAAAATGCAGTTAAACTGAGCAATTGTTATCAATCCTGACTCAAGAAATGTAACCTTTAATTTAATTTTTATTACTTGTTCAAAATGTAAAACTTTATTCAAATGTCACATTTTCCCTACCCTACTTTTCATGAAAAAGCAAGCTGTTTTACTAACTAGTATGAAAACCATCCATCATAACTCATTATTGCTGCAACCGTGGGAAGCTTTACCCTAAATTTCAAATGCACAGTATGTTTCTATTGTCTGTTTATCTACAACATGTGGTGTATGTCTCTCCTTAGTCGCAGTGGGAATCATTGTCATCACAACTTACAACTGAACTCTAAAATAGCAATTAATAAAATATTTGGGGAGAAGAATTTGAAGCCTTAATTTTGCAGTTTTCTTGAGGCATGTACATAAATGAATTATGGTGGAGATATGGTTTTCCTTCTGAAGTCAGATTTTCAAGTACCAGAATTTTAAAACACTTTGGTGCCTGGTATTTTTAAAATAATGTACTAAAAACATATTTATATGCATAAATCCAGAATTATTCACTTAGTATACTAAAATGGCTTAGAATTTTAAAGAAATATTCAATACAATAGTACAAATATTTTCAAAAAGTAAAGGAATACAAACTACCTTCTGAGATACTTTAAAAACCTAGCAAAACTATTTTTTATGGTCCAAACCCAGAAAAAAAAAAGGCAAAATTTTCAGGAAAAATGCCATGTTCTGAGCTAAGAAATTCTAAGAATCATTACATTTGTTGAATATACTTAAACAAAATGAGAAACATAGTGTCTTTAGAACATGGAATTTGAAAGTTTCTTGTCAAGAATGAGAACTTACATAACATATGTAATCGAGTCAAAAAGTTATTGTTGGCCAGCTCTCCTTAGTTTTTATAAAAATTCATTTGAGAAGCAAAGGACTCCAACTTATAGTTCTGCCATGGTGGCTGTGTCTGCCTTAAAGAACAATATGTTCAATTTATTTAAAGTAAAGGCCAAAAAAACTGTCAACTATTAGCTATTATTTGACTACATTCCTAGTTTTCCAGTTTGTAGATCAGTTAGTAAACTTTCCCTTCTAAATTCATTTTCATTTCATACATTTTTATTTAAAACCTACTATGAGCCAGGTACTCTCTTGACACTTGAAAGCCCATATTGTACAAGATATAATAAAATGATATTCGGGGGAGGGGGAGAATAAGAAATATTGCAGGTGAGGTGGTTGAAATGTTAAATTGGGTCTCTGGAGTTGACCTCACTAAGAAAGCCGCTTTTGAGTAAAGATCTAAGGAAGTAGGAGGCCAACCAGGTGGCTGTCTGGAGGGCATCTGGTCAGAAGGCATAGGAAATGCAAAGATTACTGGTCATAGATGGACTGTGTTGGAGATGGAAAAGCAAAGACACCAATATGACCAGAGTGAGTTGAGAAAGAGAATAGCAGGAGACAAAGCCAGTGACAGCTGATTGCACAGTGCTTCATAGCCTGGTAGAGGGCCGTGCTTTTGCTTTAAGACAAAAAAGCCAATAAAGAGTATTAGCCTAGGAGTGAGATAAACTACTTTAATTTTTAAATATTGCTTGGGCTGCTAGGCTGAGAACAGACTATAAAAGTTCAAGTATTGAAGAAGAAAATGATGCAAGAAACACATGATCTAATCCAGGTGAGGAGCAACAGAAATGTGGACCAAGGTCATATGAATGGAGTGATGTAAGTTGAATCTTTTAACATGCTTTGAAAATGGAGCCAATCTTCCAAATCTGGTGGTCAAGTCGTGGCATGTTACACAAAGAAAGTATTCAGAGACTTCAGTCAAGTTTTACAATAGGGGTAATGGTGTAAACATTTACTAAAGCCTGTTGTAAGAGTTGGTTTTTGAAGGAAATATTTTTTAATAAATTTGTGACGTGGTGAGTGTAAAATGCCTGTAACACCTTCAAGTGGAATGCCGATCAGGCAGGACAATACGTGGGTCTGGAAGAGAATAGAGAGGCTTGGGGTGGGGGGGTCACTAGTACACAGATTATATTTAAAGCCATGAGAATTGGCACAATCATCAGATGAGTTTATTTTACAAAAAAGAGAAGTTGTCCAAAAACTAAGCCTTGATTTCTTTGCAGGTTCCAGAAGGTAAAGGGGATAAGGAAGGGATAAAATTACTTGATCATCTCAGCTCCTGATAGCATAGTTCATAATTACATTATCTAGGAAATAATTAATGAACTGTTGTTGTTGCATTAATTAATTACCTGGATTAGTTGACCAAAAGGAAACCTGTATTTTAAAATGAAATCAGCGTTAACTCTGTTGATCTGGGGGGATAGAAAAGCAAACAGATGATAATATAATTATAGCATAGTGTTGCCAAAACAGCTACTGTAGAACTTGAACAATGTTTGGTAAGTATAGAGTGGTTTAAGTGATAAGACTGAGTTTTTGAGTAAGCTGTACTTGGTGAAGCTGAATTGAACTGAAAATTGAATGAACAATGTTTGGTAAGTATAGAGTGGTTTACATTGATCAGACTGAAGGTTTTAAGTAAGCTGTACTTGATGAAGCTGAATTGAATTTTTTAAAGATATCAGTTGTTAAATAATATGCATATAACATTTCAGGAGATTTTAACACCATGTGAGATAGTTCAGAAATGTGGAACAGCTGATTTATGTGTTTGAAGTAACATACACAGAAGTTCCCCAAAAATGTAAACACATTTTGAGGAAGGGAAAAACTGTATTAAAATTGCAATACTCAATATATACTGATAATGTCTTCTATCTTATATATTGTATCTTGTATCTCTTGTAATTGTAGAAGTTAAACATGACTTGACTATCACAATTTTAATATAGATTTTTCTTTCTTAGATATGTGTATACATTTTTTTTAGCCCTTGGTATATGTGAGGGAAGATGATGGAAATGGGACTAGTACTGAAGCTACAGTCTTATCCTTTATTCTCAAAGTCATGGTAACCATGGAGATGCATTTTATAATATCACAGTCTACGGGACAGCCGAGGGATATTGGAGATTAGGCCTGTAGTGGTATGCACAACTGGAACAATTTCACAGCATTTCAGGCAAGAAATGAAGAAATTCTGGATGAAGGAAATAGAAGCAAGTTGGAGAGAATTGCGTACTGTCAGGAGATACTCAGAAGGTACAATATTCACAGTTGGGAAATAGCAAGATGTGCAGGAAATGAATGCAAAAGAGCTCAGAATGACCAGGTTTCTAACTGCATGGATAAAATATTGAAGAGGCAGGAAAAGTTTTGGGGGAAGGAAAGATGGGTTCGATTTTAAACATACTTAGTTTTATGTTGCCTTGATAACATCTAATTCAAGTTGTGTGGTAAGCAATAGACACCAATACATATTGGGTCTGGAGTTCAGTGAAGAGTCAAATGCTAAACATACATGTTTTGGGTGTTTTCAGGTAAATAGAGTTGAATAGAGTAGATTTATATGGGGTTGTCTAGGTGGGAATAAAGCAAAAAGAAAACAAAGGACAGAAGTCTGACAATACCCTGGTATGCGAGCTTTTCAATTAATGTCTCTATCCTCAGTGGTTAAAGAAGTAGCAAACCTTCCCAAACGGAAACGGAAGCTGTTTCTCCTCCTCCATCTATCTTCTGCCCTCCAGTGCCTCACATTATTCCTAAAATAGTCCACTTTCCTTTTGTGTATCAAAAATGATTTTTTTATTATATAGGGACATTTTTCAAATTTCTGTCTTCCCACACTTCCCCTCCCTTTTTATTCTAGATATGACAAAGCTTGCACAACACAGTGGTTCTCAACCTGTGGGTCGCAACCCCTTTGGGGGTCGAATGACCCTTTCACAGGGGTCGCCTAAATACATCCTGCATATCAGATATTTACATTATGATAACAGAAGCAAAATTACAGTTATGAAGTAGCAATGAAAATAATTTTATGGTTGGGGGTCACCACAACATGAAGAACTATATTAAAGGGTCACGGCATTAGGAAGGTTGAGAACCACTGGCATAACATCAACCCTCTGCAGGACCGTTCATGCCTGGGGCTTTCCCACAGTGTGAGTTCATGGGATAGACTCCTAGGGCACCTCCTCCACTCAAACACCCACCTTTACTAGGAAATCTGAAAGGACACCAATTACATATGAGGTTAGGCCTTTCAACTATAGAAAACAGATTCCCCCTTCACAGAACCTATGCATAACCTGTACAGAGATTTTATATTTTTCTACATGTTGATTTTGGCAAAATGCAATAAAGCAACTAAGCCTATTAATATATTTGGAATTAAATAAAAACAAATAGGAGACTCTTTCCATGCCAAGTCAATCGTGGGCGATTTAACTTTGCCCCTTCAGTATGTTAGAGATGGAATCTGCTGAGCAGTGGTCCATGGACTACGCACAGCTTCCTCCACACCGGTCCAGACTTGCCATACGGAGTAGGCCCTTTCTGAAATTAGGTTGGGCTATTTTGGGCAATTCCCTTTGACAATTTTATGTGAAGGCTTAGACTGACAGAATACCTCATCTCTGCTCCAGCATTTACTTTGGGGTTTAGGATACACTGATTCAATTCACACTAAATATTCAGACCTGTCACTTTAAAATATGCCTGTGGTTGCTGTGCTCCTCTCCTGCTCTGGACTGGAGGCCTTTCAAAGGCCCATCAGAGTGGACGCAGTCAAGCAAACACATTTTAAAGTGACAGGTCTATATCCCAACTCTATGGTCTTAATGAAATCTTTATTCCAAGAACTGAACTTTTTAACTCCACTAGAGTCGCTGTGGTCTCCAGCCTCTCTCTGTTAATCATTTCCAAATCAAGTTCATGGGCAGGAGAGACATCTCCAGGGTACTTCTGAGACATGGCTGAATGCAGCAGTCAGTGGAAGCAGGCACTTCCCAGCATGCTGAAGAAGTTTGTCAAATATCCTAGGTTTGCAATTTTGAAGATCCTCTCTGGGTCTCAGTTATTAGGAGGAAGAAAGAGAGAGCTAGTTTGCCAACAGCAGTTTTCAAAGGCCCTTGCCATTGCTAAGGCATGAATAACATTCAATGTGGAGCCTCGTGCATGTCTGTGCAATTCTTTCATTTTTGGCATATGCAATTAGTTTGGCTAGTGACAGACCATGACCAGTAAGAGCAGAAGGATTGTGGGTCAACGTCATGATTACCTGCCAGAATTGTCTGGATACAGCTTGCATGATGCTTAGAGCCAGTCCGGGTGCTTGAAGACAGTTTAAGTAAATGATGCCCACCCTCAAATTGACCTCAACCATTTAAAACTGTGGCCATGGAAATGGTTAGTTGCAGACTTTCTCTGTCATCTGAACCTCAGCCAGCTGCTGAGTGGAATGCTTTCTTTCTGCTTGCTAACCGTTGATCACACATACAAACATTACCAGTATAATGGCCAGGTACCATTTGGAGTGGCAACCTAACATGTCTGTAGAAGCTATAAAACTAACCCAAGTACAAAAACAGTTGGAGTCACCAGGATTAGTCATTGTAAAACAGTCAACTCACCATCACAGTGCACTCTTCCGAGTTTACTGTCCAGCACTCAGTCTGCAGAACAAATGCCAGGCTACTGTTTTAGACACTCAAGAACTAGAAAGAGAGACAAGTTGAATCACTAACAGACTGCAAAGGCTTCTAGGAATTTCAAACCCTCTTTGTTGTTTTGTACAATGTTATTGTAAGACGTCTTCTCTTAGATAGAGAGGTACCATAGAGTGTATTTTAAGCATGCAAGCAGTAGAAATAGATTACCATGAGTAGAATTTTTAATTTACCCACTTTCTAATTTTATGACCATAATCAAGCTACTCTGTGTGCCTCAGTTTATCCATCCATAAAATGGGTTTTTGGTGTGGCACTAAGCGCAAAGTACTCAGAATAGTGTCTAGCACATTGTAAGTAGCATATAAGCATCAGCTATTACTGTTGCTTAAAGTTCATTTTTTGTTTGATTTTCACAAACCCTTATGAGGAAAAATAAACCTCCATGCTTGGAGGTAAAGAAATAAATGATATGGGAAGGGCTGGACTTGCATGACCATGGGGTAAAGTTAGCCAGATATTTGACTCACTAGACTGCAGTGATTCATCTGGCTTATTTAATAAGGTTGCTGTGAGTTTACCCAACGTCAAGTGCTTGGCCTGGAACCAATAAATGATACATAACTTTTTACCTTTGGTAGTATTATTACTTTATACACTAATTAAAATTGATGAGAAATGGATTTCATTATATGAAAACAACAACAACAAAATCATAGGACATTGGTGTCAACAGGAAACCTGGGAACTATCTACCTCACCCCATAACTCAATAAATGCCTTCCCTTTCTCATTTCTGTTACATAACTAAACAAAACAAACAGAAACACTCTAAAACCACCTTTGAACAGCTCCCATGATGGGATAATAACTCCCTTCCTGAAGTAGTCCATTATTAAAGCAGAAATATTTTTAAATGTTTACAATTGATTCCTTTTATTTACCTGAAATTACTCACTAGTTTGTAACCCAGTTGTTTCAGCTTCTGACATAATGATTCTTTCAGAATCCCATAGTTCTGCTGTAGCATGATTCATGGCTTCCCTTATTAAGCTTTTTCTTTTCCCATTAGGATGAAAATTTCTAGTTTCTTTTACTATTTCTCAGATAACGTTGTTTGGAATTTCTTCTTCATTCTAACTGCCTTCCTCTGTGTTATACTTTGTCTATTTTTTCTCCTAAAATGTGGTGCCTAATGGAATATAATACATCCTTTTTCAGTACATAGTAAAGGAGAAATATTACCTCTTCTCTTGGACAGTATATTTCCATTACGTAGACTAAGATCAAATTAGCATTCTTGGCAGCCAAATCACAATCTTGATACTTGACGGGCTTGTAGTCAAGATGCCCCCAAATATCTTTCTTACAAATTGCTCTTATTTTTTCCCCTTCTTGCACTTTTAAAGCAAATCAAAAGGGTCGTAGAATCTAAAAATAGGGCTGTGCATTTAACACTAATAATTTTCAACCTGTTAAATTTAGCCCATTATTCTATCCTGACTATATATATATATATATTTTTTTTTTTTTAAATACTTACTAATTAACTCCCTTGTCTTTTCACCCTCCACAAGTTGTAGGAAGTGTGCTATCAGTGATGTCATAGAGCATTCAAGATCATAGGGTCAGGGGTTAATGTCTCTCCTTTAAATAGTACTTTTAGAGTAAACTCATTCACCAATTACAAATTCCCTAAGTACTTCAACAAACAGCTCAACTACACTTACAGGTTCTAAGGGAACACTAGTCAAATACTAATGGCTGTAGCTGTCCTCTAATTTACTCACAGTAACCCCATTATTAAAACAAAACAAAAACAAAAATGAGAGCTTGGTTAGCCCAGGTTCAATTGCTGGCCTAGGGCAGGTGGCTCTTGGGGATATAGAGGTTTTGGAGCTCTTGTGTTAGGGTTAAGTTCAGGGGCCAGGTTCTGGTGAAGGTTATGGCCAGGCAGCCCTTGAGAAAGAAGTGGATCAGGCCCTTTGGGTTAGGGTGAGGGCCTGGGTATAGGTGACATTCAGGTCAGGTAGCCCTCAGAGATGAAGAGATTTTGGAGCCCACAAGTTAAAGCCAGAATTAGGGCATCTGTTCAGTGATGGTTAGAGTCAGGAGGCCCTTTTGAATGAAGACAGGTAGGGATCCTTTGCTTAAGACTAGGGTTAGGGCTCTGGTTTGGGTGATCGTTAGGGTTAGGTGGCCCTTGGGGATAAAGAGGGTTCGGGGACCTTAGGTTAGGACTAGGGTTAGAGCGTTGGTTCAGGTGATGGTTAAGGTCAGGCAGTACTTGGGGACAAAGAACTTTTGGGGCCCTTGGATAAAGGCTTTATGTGATTGTGAAGGTCAGGCAGCCCTTGGGATGGAGACGGTTCACAGTTTTGGGTTTAGGACTAGGAGCCTGGGTCAGGTGATTGCTAAGTTCCAGTGGCCCTTGGGAATTAACAGGGTTCGAGGTCTTTGGATTAGGGATAGGGCTAGAACCCCAGTGCAGGAATGTGTTTTCTCCACAGCATTTATTCTAGATATTTACCTAGTTGTATATTATCCATTAGGATGTACACTCCAGTAAAAGCATGGTTTTTTTTCTGATGTTCTATGTTCCCAAGTATTTCCAAAAGAATGAAGTGTGGAATGCAAAATTAAAGGAATCAGGTTGCAATGGTGCTATTCTAGGAAGAAATTGATATGATATGTTAAGAAGAATGAGCTTTGTGTTTTTGGCAGAGGGAAGGTGGTGAATAACATGGGGAATTGTTTGGAAATCAGGAGTGAAACCTTTGGACTATCTGTGCCCAGGAGGTCAAACACCTTTCTTTTCAGGTGAAGCCTCATCCCAATGCTATCTGCAAGTATGCAAGTCCTGAAGAGGGAGCTCTTTTTCAACTAAATGGAGTTAGTGAAGGAGACCTTAATTTTTTATAATATCCACCATACCCCAATTGAACCTTCCAACTCCATTTAATGGCTACTAAGAAACCACTGAAGTGTATGAAATTGGAATCATTGCTATTTACATATTTGAATCAAGAATGAGAAATTAAAAGTCACAAGTTAACATAATTTTATAATGAAGAAAGCCTGTTTTTGTCAGCGCCGAACAACATGAAAAAGGAATTTACATATTACAAGGATAACAGACAAGCTATACTATAAACTTCTGATGTCAACAGAGATTTTTAAGCAAAGAATAATGAACAAATAATTTTAGTTACAGCATTGACTTTGTTGTGCATGTTACATAAAATATGTGAAACTGAAGTCTGCAAACAAAGACTGTGTGTGGGTTTTTTACAGCAGCAGCAACAACAACAACAAAAATTGTCAAGTAGATTGTAAATCAATAACAGTTGTAACCCAGCAGGCAACAAAAATTCAAGGTGAGATTCTAGGAAGAGATAAAACATTTTTCCTGCCTGTAAGCTGAGAGCTATTAATTTTACAAATTATGAAAAGGTTAAATTGGTTTCAGAAACTACCAAAATTACAAGAAAATACTCTCAAAGAATGTTGATAACCTTCCTTAGTTTTTTTGTTCATTATTTTGAAGGTCAATATGAAGTGGCTATGTATCTCATCTCACTAATTGCTCACTCATTTAGCAAATATTCAGTCAGACAAATACATTTCTTAGATACTAAAGGAAAAGGTAAATGAGAACTGTGTTTATGAAGAGCTACATTATAACTTAGATGGCTAATTATTTTTCATACTTTTCACTGACCGCAAGCTGCAGGGCACATGAGCCACACATTACCTTCCACTCCTGTCCTAATAGTAATTCAATTGCAATATTTTCGGCTTAGTGATACGAATGACATGAAAGGAAAAGAAACAAACAGAATTCTCCCCAGAAATTGATGTAGAGAACGTGATATTAAGGGAAAGTATTAACAAATTTTGCTTTAGACAAATACAAACAACTGAGGGTTTTTTTTTTTTAATCCAAACATTTTCTTGTTATTTGTGATAGTTTGGACATGATAAGGAAGTTAGGAGCGAGCTCGTGTTACCCTTTCAATAATTCTAGAAGTTAGGTAATAGCTAACAGAAAACAGAGATTGAGAGAGTTCAAGTCTACAAAGCTAAATAAAAAGCAAAATTGAAACATAAACAAAGGTCTAGTTGACTGTAACATCTTTTGAAACCCCCCCGCCCCAAAATATTTAGGTAATATTATTCAGCGTGCACTTTTTGGAAGAATAGGTTAAAATTTTTCATTAGATTCTTAATGATGTAGGTCATGTTGACAGATAGATTCGTTCTTGGGACCACAGAGTAAGGGCAGGGCCGGTGGAGAGCAATGGGGCTGCCGTAATTTCTCTTGCCTCGGATGCCCTCCAACCTCGTGGAATAGATAAAATAAGTCTCAAACTCATGTGATAAGAGCCAACTGTATCTGCCCTTTGTAGGTGGTATGGCCAACTGTGGAGGGCCCTTATACAATGTATCGATCAGGCACAAAAACAGGATGGCGGAGGCGTACTTTAGGCAACCTGCTCGGCAGGCTGCACCCTGGCAACAACCTTGTCGCCCCGTGCCCTTTGCGCTCATTGGAGAGATATCTAAGTCAAGAAACCGCAATAACAGGATGTGTCCTAGAGTATATATACAGAGTGCTGTAAACAAGGTTGGAGGGGGCTTTTCCATCCTGCTCTCCCCGGACAAGGTTAGGGCTTTTCCATCCTGCTCTCCCCGGACAAGGTTAGAGGGGGCTTTTCCATCCTGCTCTCCCCGGACAAGGTTAGAGGGGGCTTTTCCATCCTGCTCTCCCCGGACAAGGTTAGAGGGGGCTTTTCCATCCTGCTCTCCCCGGACAAGGTTAGGGCTTTTCCATCCTGCTCTCCCCGGACAAGGTTAGAGGGGGCTTTTCCATCCTGCTCTCCCCGGACAAGGTTAGGGCTTTTCCATCCTGCTCTCCCCGGACAAGGTTAGAGGGGGCTTTTCCATCCTGCTCTCCCCGGACAAGGTTAGGGCTTTTCCATCCTGCTCTCCCCGGACAAGCTGCTTGCCCCCGATAATAAACTTGCTGAAAGCTGTCTGTGTTGGTGTGTTCGTCCAGTGACACCGACAACTGGTGCCGAAACCCGGGAACTTCAGGATCCCCTCTCGAGACTGCTTTCAGCTGACAGGTAAGCCGCCCCCCGTGCCGGGTTTGTCCGGGTAGCCCCACCAGGTAGATAAGTGGTGGGGGAGACTTCCGCGGTAGCCGCAGAGCTTGCAAGGGAGGAAAAGGGATCCAGCTCGCGACAAAAGTGAGGGCCCGCATTCAAAGCGGGGGAGGAAAAGGGATCCAGGAAAAGGGATCCAGCTCGCGACAAAAGCGAGGGCCCGCGATCAGAGCGGGGGATTGTGTACACGGGTCATTGGCCACGACCATAGTGGCGGGTGTTAGTCTTTTGTTAAGTGTGTGTACTGTCTGGTGTTCGTGACCCCTTTTGTTGTATCTGTCTTGAGTCTGAGTGAGAACAGCAGTTCGTTGCCTGTCCTCGTTCAACACAATCTTCTTCATTTTTAATTTTTTAACTTTGGATGCCAAAGGGCAAACAGCAGCAGACCGCCACTGCCTTGGTCGCCAAACCAGCTCCCCAGTGCAAGTGCTCTGGAAGGATGTCCTTACCGGCCAATGGCCTGGCCCAGACCCGGTTCTCATCTGGAACCGAGGAGCAGTTTGTGTTTCTCCACAGGACCAAAGCTCCCCGGTGTGAGTCCCGGAAAGACTCACCCATCCAGTGAACCCCTCACACGATGAAGCCGCGCCCATGGAGCCACATCGAAGCATGACTTTGGAGTCACCGCAGCCCTTGTCACGGCCATCGCCACAGCCCTCGCAGCCGCGCCACCGCGACTGCAGCCCTTGCCACCGCGGTCCCCACCGCTACTGCTGTCAACCAATTGTCCGCCTCAGTTGCGGAGGCCCTGCACACCCGGGCCGGCGCAGCCGGACGCCTTCGCGCTGGACTGTTGTTGGTCGATTAGGGAGTGGACATTTTGCAGCAGCGGGTGGATGATGTGGAGAGATGCCTCTCCTTTGGTTGTTTAGTTCCTTGTGTGTTACCCCCACAATTTTTGAACCTAATGGTACCCTGCCTAATGCTTCCTTGCAACTATCCCGTTACCTTCTGGGGAGCTGGGATGCATAATTTGAAAACCTCACCCGCAAAATGTTGAATCATATTGTTAGTATCAATAGCACTGGAGTGCAAGTAATTACCGCTCGTGATATTCTAGGAAAAGTAACTAGTTTGCTCTCCCATGCCCGCAATTGGGCCGGCACCGCGGCTTTAAGTATTATACTTCTAGTTGCCATAGTCTTTTGCATCAAACTTCTCCTTACCCTCCACCAAAAACAACAACCAGACCGCATCATCGTCCAGCAGGCCCTCCTCGCCCTCCAAGCAGGAGGTTCCCCCCAAATCTGGATTAGCATGCTGGACCAGTAGCCAATGACGGGTAAGATCCCCCCCCCCATGAAGATCAACCTAAGACAGAGGACAGGCCACTGCTGCCTGTACCCTCCATGACGGGTAAGACTATACTCGGACAGGGGGACAACCTAAGACAGGCATGGTCACAACTCGCAATAAATAAATAAAAAGGGGGAGATGTGGAGGGCCCTTATACAATGTATCGATCAGGCACAAAAACAGGATGGCGGAGGCGTACTTTAGGAAACCTGCTTGCAGGCTGCGCCCTGGCAACAACCTTGCTGCCTGTGCCCTTTGCGCTCATTGGAGAGATATCTAGGTCAAGAAACCGCAATAACAGGATGTGTCCTAGAGTATATATACAGAGTGCTGTAAACAAGGTTAGAGGGGGCTTTTCCATCCTGTGTTGGTGTGTTCGTCCAGCGACACCGACAGCCAACATTTGTTCTAATTGTTTGACTGTCCATTCAGAGGGTTCAGATGTCTGTTCTGATTGGTTAGGGCCTTCTCCATGGTCATTGAGAAATATTTTGAAAATGGAAAATAAGTTTTTACAAATCTAAACAATACAAGCACCATTTTCATCAGTCCCATGCCACCGCCTCCTATCACCCTTGGGAGAACTTTTTTTTTTCCTCATGGGTATCTCATCCCAGGGTGGCTTAGCTCTCTCAAAGAATCACTTGGTACTTCAACAGTCATTTGAAAGGCCATGAGTTAATTCCTCTATCTGTCCCAAGTGATAATTCTCAAAGTTATGTGTACCCCAACATCACTTTTTAATATCGAGACTACATTTTAAATTTAAAAATTAAGAAAGATAAACATTCCAACAAAAAAGCCTAATTTTAAAGAAAACAATACAATTATATGAGAAAAAGGGGAATAAATAATGTCTTATGGTAAAATAATCTTGAGATTTTGATACATTGTAGACCTCCGCCTCCCCAGGAGGTGAATGCTACAATAATATTCCACTTCAATTGCAATCATCACTTTTAAAAGCTTCCTCATTGCATAGTGGGAATTTTTTTCATTTTTCTCCTTTGTTTTCCATTAAATCAACTAAAATATGCAACAAACATTCTCTCCTAGTAGCTTCTTGTTAAAGCCAGAAATTCTAAAATTACCGTGTCATCCTTTCTTTCCTTCCCTCCTTCCTCCTTATTCCCTCCCTTCTTTTCTTCTTTCACTTTCTCTTCCCACACTCTCTCTAAAATAATGATCATTTAATCCTAAATATTGTTCTTATTTTACAGATTAAAACATGGAAGCTCACAGATCATATATTTAATAAATGGCAGAGCTGGGTTTCAAATGGATGGTCTTCTTTTAAAGTAAAATTACTGAATGACAACCATTGCGAAGAGATACAAATCCCTGAAAAATGTAAGAACAGATAGTGAGGGCGGCGCCTGTGGCTCAGTCGGTAAGGCGCGGGCCGCATATACCAAGGGTGGCGGGTTCAAACCCGGCCCCGGCTGAATTGCAACCAAAAAAATAGCTGGGTGTTGTGGCGGGCGCCTGTAGTCCCAGCTATTCAGGAGACTGAGGCAAGAGAATCACTTAAGCCCAGGAGTTGGATGTTATTGTGAGCTGTGTGATGCCACAGCACTGTACCCAGGGCCATAAAGTGAGACTCTGTCTCTAAAAAAAAAAAAAAAGGATAGTGCAAAAGAGGAAGTTCATAGGTTTCAAAGAATAACATCTCACCTATTTTTCAGGGTCAAGCCATTCAAGGCTAGTGTGTGGAGAGTTGCCTGATAAAAGATCATTATCAAGTAGTTTCTATCTTTGTTAAACAAGATGGTAATATAATAATAGCTTTCCTTTTTAGAAAATAAAATCAGGGTTTACCACTCAGGACAAAATGCTGATGTTTTAGAATCTTTCCCTTACAATTCTTTAATTCTTCTGAAATAAACTTGTTTTCTTCTACACAAAAAGGAATTTCATATAACTGTATTCTAAGGACATGTTCCTCATTAACTTTCTAAATTCCTTTTGTAAACATAGTAAGTAAGCATATAGATAAATGTATTAGCTTATAGGTATAAGTGACTAAAATGATATTTATTTTCTGCTTATCTCATTCAATCTTTAAAATAAACCCATGAGGTAGAGACAATAAAAGGACTATTACAAGTTTACAGACTAGTAATCTGAGGCTTATTAGAATAAAATAACTTCCCAATTGTCACTAAGCTAGAAAATAAAGTTAGCACGGCATCACATTATCAAAGAGTCTGCTTATATTTAAAAAAACAAATCATTCTTTAAAAATCATCATTTTATTTCTTTAAAATAGTTATAGCATCATTTTATGTGAATTATTATTTAATCTCCTCCGTATCCTTGTACTAAACAAATTTTTCTTCTTACATTGAAATATAATGCACCCCCTTTGAATATTGTGATTTTTCAGAGTGTTAGCCATACTTTGATAGAAATGTATCAATGTTATAGATCATTCTAAAGTCCAAATGTTCTAAAATTTAAAGGAGAAACTTAGTTTGTTTTTAATCTTGATTAAAACCTTAGGGTTTTTTGAAAGCAAGATTTGAAAGAAATCCTGGAAAAAGAAGAAAGGATAAAACTTAAAATTTTAGAAAAGGCAAAAATAGAAAAGAGAATCACTGCAGAAATATCTCACTTAATTCACAGGGGGAAGGCCCCTGTGTACCAGTATATGGAAATTTCTATGACAAAACACCCTTATTTTAGTTTTCAACAAGTTATTAATATAAAAAGTGCTATAGGTTGGTAAAAAGTACTTCTTAATTTAGCATTAGAAAAATTTATATTGATGTTAGATTATTAATATATAACTGTGGTTTAATGGACATAAAATCAATATGGAATCTTCTCCTTTTCCTGCCCAGTCTCCCCTAAAATAAAACCAAAAATCGTAATCAATAAATATCATCATAATTTATTTTTCTATTTAGAACATTATCTTTACTGTCAGGATTTATCATGGTCTTATTTTCTCATTTGTTTGTACTATGAATCAGAATTTTAAAAAAGAACATCTTTAACATAATAAAGCAAAATTCGACGTGAATATAATGAGTCAAGTTATATAATCTCAGTAACTTCTCATTTTTCAAATACACATATCCCGATTTTGTCTGACCCAACTCACCCTGGCAAAGCATCCAGTATGGCCAATCAAAAAGACTGTTTCAGAACAGTATACAAATGAGATGACACCGATTCGATGATCAAGTTTAAAAAAAATAATTGTGATTACGGAGAGATTGTACAACTCAAATGCACCGAAAATATTTGTGAAGTGGAAAAACATTCAAGGTCCATGAAAATGTTTGTTTCTATTTCACTTGGATTTCCAGGTTGTTATCCAATTTCATTTGGTCTTTTATCATGATTTGCCAGAAGTTCTTGTACTATCTGCTCTTCTCTGTAACACTTGCCTAACTAAAAGCAGTCTTAAATACTATAGCCAAGGCCATTTTCTACCATTAATCAAATAATAGTATAAAACATAAGTAACTTCTACAGTTTAATAGTACTCTAGCCCCATGAGTGATAAGAATATACAGAATGCTTTTCCTGATGAGAAAGAGCTTCTTTTTGCCCTCCAGTACCCTTTGGGGTTCTCCAGTGTGTGTTTCAAATTTCACTCTCTGGCCCCTTACATAAAGCTCTGTCGTATGAGTCACCCAGTTCCACTACATATCTGTATTTTCACTTCATTGAACAATTTTCAAATGTTATTAACCCATTTTTGGTCCAGTGCAGTGATAGCCTTCTTTTTAATAGGCCATAACAACATCTTCCTTAAGATTCCTCTCACCATTAACAACGGTGCATTAACAATGCACTATTAATGTATTTTGGTATGTCCTTCACTGTGTAGTATATTTTCAGAATTTTTGTTGTTGTTGTGATTGTTTTTAATAATAAATGTAAAAGTATGACCTATTCTGACTCTCCCAAAGCATAACATTGTTTTTAGAAATTGATCAAATGAAAATAAGGGTGCCATTTGCCAGTCCCTTTTTGTATGTCAGGCACCATGCCAGACATTTATATAATAGTCTCACAATAATCTCAAATAGTAGTTATTATTAGCTTTATATTTCAGAGGAAGTAAACAAATTGCCTAAAGTCACCCACCTAGTAAGTAGGAGAAACAAAGTTTGCACATAGATTTACCTGATCCAAAAATAATGTATTTTTCCATTATATAAACATACTTACAGTATTTGCTAAAACATTACCATCACCTCTGAAGATACCCTGAATTTTGTATTTACCACTGAGTGAGGAATTTTCTCACTGAGAAAAAGTGCTGAAGTGCTCAGTAATGGGCTTAGGAAAGATAGAAAGCCTGGGGGAAACAACATACCTGACCTCCTCTCTCTTGTCTAAAGAGTGAGCCAAAATCTCCAGCCCTGGGCTTAGAAACATGCTATTGATAGTTTTATTTGGCTTAAAATCTAATTGAAAAAATGTCCTATAGCCTTGGAAGGAATTAGACTTATTAGTTTATCTCATCAAAAAGAATCCTTCAGAGTATGTAAGAGAAAGAATCCTGCAGAATTTCTTTGTTGGCATAGTTAGCTCAGTAAACACACACTAATGAAATAATATTAAAGGCAAAAATATCACCATATATAACCTCTCAAATAGTAGGTTAATATAACATAAGTTCCAACTTGAAAGTATCACTCTACAGAGAATTATCTTTGTATTTGCTTGTCTTTTGATAGGCTGTGCCAATAACAAGACTTGATATTATTAATTCAGCTCAAAAACCTATGGAGAAAGTGCATTTAAATAATTAGGTTCTACTTTCAGAGAAAGTAAACTTCTCTGATTTTATTTGAGTCAGGAATGTTCTTCACTTGCTTTTTTTCCCTATCTCATTATGTAAAATTTAAGCTCCAGGACAGTAGTCAATTTACTCTGCATCTTCTAAATTTCATTCAAAATTGTGTCTATTTTGTTGGGAACTTACAATATCAACATTTAGTAATATTATTTGAATGCTTATGTTTAAAACAATGTTATTCAGAAATAAGATCTTTAATGTAAGATATTCTGAAAGATACCCAATTAGTTAAATAAAACAAAACATTATAACTTGATTTAAACCAACAACAAAGTATGGTTATTGTTTTAGACAAAAGTCATAAAGCATTTAAAAGTTTGAGACTTAGGAGGATGTGCATCAGAGTGCAGCAAGGGCCCATCCTTTTCCAGCATGACCTGACCTTGACTAATTACATCATCAGTGATCCCATTTCCAGATAAAGATCAAAGAAAATATTTTAAACCTCTGAAAGAAGATAATATTGTGGCATCACAAGATAAATGACTTTTACCTCTCTATCAGCTTACTCTCAGGGATCTAAGCAAGATGGTGGCCGAGTAACAGCTACTTACAACTGGGCATGGTGAGTCTGGGGAGACAAGACTCCAGGCATCTTTGGCTGGTGGGAGCTGCCTATAATCACCCCTTTGAGGACACAAGGAGTCAGCAAGAGACTTCTGGACCCCAAGAGGAGGACAAAAGCAGTGGAAAACTGTCACGGCAACTTAACAAGCAAGAGGAAGTGAAAGGAAAATTAGGGCAAGGGAACAGATAAAATAAATCACTCATGAGGAAGAATCAGCAGAAAACTCCTGGCAACATGAAGAATGAATACAGAGCAACCCCTCCAAGGGACCATAAGGTAGCTACTGCAGAGGATTCCACCTATAAAGAAATGTTAGGAATGACAGAAAGGGAATTTAGAATACACATGATGAAAACAATAAAGGAAATGATGGAAACAATGAAGGAAACTGCTGATAAACTGGAAAATAACCAAAAGGAAATCCAAAAACAGAATCAAATAAGAGATGAACGATATGAAGAATATAGAAAGGATATAGCGGAGCTACAGGAACTGAAGCAGTCAATTAGGGAACTTAAAGATATAATAGAAAGTATCAGCAACATGTTAGACCATGCAGAAGACAGAATTTCGGAGGTAGAGGACCAACTTCTTGAGATAGCTCAGATAGTTAAAGAGGCAGAAAAGAAGGGAGAGAAAGCAGAACGTTCACTGACAGAATTATGGGACTTTATGAAGCATTCCAACATACGAGCTATAGGAATCCCAGAAGGGGAAGAAGAATGCCCCAGGGGAATGGAAGCCATACTAGAGAATATTATAAATAAAAATTTCCCAAATATCACCAAAGATTCTGACACACTCCTTTCAGAGGGATATCGGACCCCAGGTTGTCTCAACTCTAACCAAGCTTCTCCAAGATACATTGCGATGAACCTGTCCAAAGTCAAGACAAAAGAAAAGATTCTCCAAGCTGCCAGGAGTAAGAGCCAGTTGACCTACAGGATCAAATCCATCAGGGTGACTGCAGACTTTTCTAATGAAACTTTCCAAGCAAGAAGACAATGGTCACCTACCTTTAATCTATTTAAACAGAATAATTTCCAGCCCAGAATTCCATATCCTGCTAAGCTAAGCTTTAAAATTGATGGAGAAATCAAATCATTTACTGATATACAAACATTGAGGAAATTTGCCATAACAAGACCAGCTCTACAGGAAATACTTCAACCTGTTCTACACACTGACCATCACAATGGATGAGCAGCAAATTAAGAACTCAGAAATTAAAGGACAGAACCTAAGTCTACACTGATGCAAAAGATAAAACTAAGCAAAGGACTCTCACAAAATAAGATGAGTAGAATACTACCACACTTACCAATTGTCTCAATAAATGTTAATGGCTTGAATTCCCCACTGAAGAGGCATAGATTGGCTGAATGGATTAAAAAACACAAGACCTCCATTTCCTGTCTGCAGGAAACACACTTGGCTTCAAAAGACAAATTAAAACTCCAAGTCAAGAGTTGGAAGACAATTTTTCAGGCAAATGAAATTCAGAAGAAAAGATGTGTTGCAATCTTATTTTCAGATACATGTGGATTTACAGCAACTAAAGTCAAAAAAGACAAAGATGGTCACTTTATATTTATTAAAGGAAAAATACAACAAGAAGACGTTTCAATCCTAAATATTTATGCACCCAATTTAAATGCTCCCAGATTCTTGACACAGACCTTACTCAGTCTGAGCAATATGGTATCCAAATACCATAATAACAGGGGACTTTAACACTCCTCCTACAGAGCTGGACAAATTATGTAAATAGAAATTAAACAAAGATATAAGAGATTTAAATGAGACCCTAGAACAACTGTGCTTGATAGACACATATAGAACACTCCATCCCAAAGATAAAGAATATACATTCTTCTCATCACCCCATAAAACATTCTCCAAAACTGATCATATCCTAGGCCACAAAACAAACCTCAACAGAATCAAAAGAATTTACATTTTACCTTGTATCTTCTCAGGCCATAAGGCACTAAATGTAGAACTCAACTCTAACAAAAACATTCAACTCTACACAAAATTAAACAATCTTCTGTTGAATGACAGATGGGTGCAGGAAGAAATAAAAGAGGAAATAATTAACTTCCTTGAGCATAACAACAATGAAGACACAAGCTACCAAAACCTGTGGGATACTGCAAAAGCAGTTTTGAGAGGAAAATTCATTGCTTTAGATGCCTACATTAGAAAAACAGACAGAGAGCACATCAACAATCTCACAAGAGATCTTATGGAATTGGAAAAAGAAGAACAATCTAAGCCTAAACTCAGTAGAAGAAAAGAAATATCCAAAATCAAATCAGAGATCAATGAAATTGAAAACAAAAGAATCATTCAGAAAATTAATGAAACAAGGAGTTGGTTTTTTGAAAAAATAAATAAAATAGATAAACCATTGGCCAGACTAACAAGGAATAGAAAAGTAAAATCTCTAGTAACCTCAATCAGAATTGATAAAGGGGAAATAACAACTGATCCCACAGAGATACAAGAGATCATCTCTGAATACTACCAGAAACTCTATGCCCAGAAATTTGACAATGTGAAGGAAATGGATCAATATTTGGAATCACACCCTCTCCCTAGACTCAGCCAGGAAGAAATAGAGCTCCTGAACAGACCAATTTCAAGCACTGAGATCAAAGAAACAATAAAAAATCTTCCAACCAAAAAATGCCCTGGTCCAGATGGCTTCACTCCAGAATTCTATCAAACCTCCAAGGAAGAGCTTATTCCCATACTGTAGAAATTATTCCAAAAAATTGAGGAGGAAGGAATCTTTCCCCCAACAAGTTCTATGAAGCAAACATCACCCTGATACCAAAACCAGGAAAAGACCCAACTGAAAAAGAGAATTTCAGCCAATTTCACTCATGGATATAGATGCAAAAATTCTAAATAAAATCCTAGCCAATAGATTACAGCTTATCATCAAAAAAGTCACACATCATGATCAAGCAGGTTTCATCCCAGGGATAAAGGCTGGTTTAACATACGCAAGTCCATAAACGTTATCCACCATATTAACAGAGGCAAAAATAAAGACCATATGATCCTCTCAGTAGATGTAGAAAAAGCATTTGATAAAATCCAGCATCCTTTTCTAACTAGAACACTGAAGAGTATAGGCATAGGTGGCACATTTCTAAAACCGATCGAAGCTATCTATGACAAAACCACAGCTAATATTTTACTGAATGGAGTAAAACTGAAAGCTTTTCCTCTTAGAACTGGAACCAGACAAGGTTGTCCTCTGTCACCTTTACTATTCAACATAGTGCTGGAAGTTCTAGCCAATACAATTAGGCAAGACAAGGAAATAAAGGGAATCCAAATGGGAGCAGAGGAGGTCAAACTCTCCCTCTTTGCTGACGACATGATCTTATACTTAGAGAATCCCAAAGACTCAACCACAAGACTCCTAGAAGTCATCAAAAAATACAGTAATGTCTCAGGATATAAAATCAATGTCCACAAGTCAGTAGCCTTTGTATGTGCCAATAACAGTCAAGATGAGAAGCTAATTAAGGACATGACTCCCTTCACCATAGTTTCAAAGAAAATGAAAGACCTAGGAATATACCTATCAAAGGAGGTGAAGGACCTCTATAAAGAGAATTATGAAATTCACAGAAAGGAAATAGCAGAGGATATTAACAAATGAAAGAACATACCATGCTCATGGCTGGGAAGAATCAACATTGTTAAAATGTCTATACTTCCCAAAACAATCTACCTATTCAATGCCATTTCTATTAAAATACCAACATCGTACTTTCAAGATTTGGAAAAAATGATTCTGTGTTTTGTATGGAACCAGAAAAAACTCCGTATAGCTAAGGCAGTTCTTCGTAATAAAAATAAAGTGGGGGGCATCACCATACCAGATTTTAGGCTGTACTACAAAGCCATACTGGTCAAGACAGCATGGTACTGGCACAAAAATAGAGACATAGACACTTGGAATCTAATAGAAAACCAGGAAAGGAAACTAACATCTTACAACCACCTAATCTTTTGATAAACCAAACAAGCACATACCTTGGGAGAAAGACTCCCTATTCAATAAATGGTATTGGGAGAACTGGATATCCACATGTAAAAGACTGAAACTTGACCCACACCTTTCTCCACTCACAAAAATTGATTCAAGATGGATAAAGGACTTAAATTTAAGGCATGAAACAATAAAAATCCTCAAAGAAAGCATAGGAAAAACACTGGAAGATTTTGACCTGGGGAAAGACTTCATGAAGAAGACTGCCATGGCAATTGCAACAGCAACAAAAATAAACAAATAAGGGGCAGCGCCTGTGGCTCAATGGAGTAGGGCACCAGCCCCATATGCCAGAGGTGGTGGGTTCAAACCCAGCCCCGGCCAAAAACTGCAAAAAAATAAAAAATAAAAAATAAATAAATAAACAAAAGAGACTTCATTAAACTGAAAAGCTTCTGTACAGCTAAGGAGACAACAACCAAAGCAAATAGACAACCTACACAATGGGAAAGGATATTTGTATATTTTGAATCAGACAAAAGGTTGATAACTAGGATCTATAGAGAACTCAAATTAATCCACATGAAAAAAGCCAACAGTCCCGTATATTAATGGGCAAGAGACATGAATAGAACCTTCTCTAAAGAAGACAGACGATTGGCTAACAAATATATGAAAAAATGTTCATCATCCCTATCTATTAGACAAATGCAAATCAAAACCACCCTGAGATACCATCTAACCCCAGCAAGAATGG
The DNA here is from genome assembly GCF_027406575.1 of Nycticebus coucang. Lineage (NCBI taxonomy): Eukaryota > Metazoa > Chordata > Mammalia > Primates > Lorisidae > Nycticebus > Nycticebus coucang. Next base: position 14,544,179 of record NC_069784.1, on the reverse strand, counting down.
CCCACATCACAAAAATCTCAAAACTGCAGATGCTGGCGTGGATGTGGAGAGATGGGAACACTTTTACACTGCTGGTGGGACTGCAAACTAGTACGACCTTTTGGGAAGGAAGTATGGAGAAACCTCAAAGCACTCAAACTAGACCTCCCATTTGATCCTGCAATCCCATTACTGGGCATCTATCCAAAAGGAAAAAAATCCTTTTATCATAAGGACACTTGCACTAGACTATTTATTGCAGCTCAATTTACAATCGCCAAAATGTGGAAACCCAACACAATGCCCACCAACGGAGGAATGGATTAACAAGCTGTGGTATATGTATACCATGGAATACCATTCAGCCATTAAAAAAAATGGAGACTTTACATCCTTTGTATTAACCTGGATGGAAGTGGAAGACATTATTCTTAGTACAGCATCACAAGAATTGAGAAGTATGAATCCTATGTACTTAATTTTGATGAGGACAATTAATGACAATTAAGGTCATGGTGGGGGTGGGGGAAGGGGAGAGCAGAGAGAGAAAGAAGGAGGGAGGGGTGGAGAAAGGAAGAGAAGAGAGAGGGAAGGAGGGAGGGGGTGGGGCCTTGGTGTGTGCCACAAGAAAAAAAAATTGTATGGAGTATAGTCCAAAAATAATAAATAAATAAAGAGATTGTATATTCAAAAATTAAAAAAAAAAGTTTGAGAATTAGATGTTGGGCTGGCAAACTAAGCTTATCAAATTCATCCAACATTGTAACTATCTATATGCTTAGTTTCAGCATACAGAGCAGTCAAAAACAGAGAAGAACAATTAGAACTGTAATTTCTCACTTTTCTGAAGAATAACAAATTATACTACTATTTAGCCTATGCTAGTAATTAATTATAGGTCATAATATTTCAATTGGTCAATATTTTTCAAAAACACTCATTTTTAACATCAGACTTCTGTCATTTAAATCTTAATTTTCCTTTCCATTAATAAAAAGAACAGGTCATCATTTATCTATTAAATTGATGGGAAATTTATTTATAATACCTATAGACACTTAGATATGTTCAAACTAAATTGAAAAAGAAAGAAGATTATGAGAATATTTCATAGTATACATTTGCAAACTGTGACATATGTTTGGATCACTTTCCTGGAAAAAATCCACAGTTGAAATGATACTCCAGGATTTTTCTGGGTGAACTGAACAGCTTGCTATGAATGATAGTCTGAAGACATTTTGCTGACGAAACATGTCTTTGTTTGGGGGGAATTAATAGCTATTTACTATATATTCCACACATCCAAAGAAATAGTAATATTAATTAAATTTATCTAGTCAATTTTTCTAGGTTCTTTGAAAAACCTAGATCTGAAAATTAAGAGAAGCCATGCACCTGGGCATGTGATTGACACTGCTTTTATTTAATATAATAATACCAATTGAGTTCCATTGAGAAGTTCATAATGGCCTTTATTTACATTTAATTAGCACCTCTCTGGATTAATTCCTCATTTTAAAAACCTAATACAACCTTTATACTGGAAGATGTGAATTGAATATGATAACAACATGTACCTGGTTGTTTTAATTAATCTGTCTAAACTGAACATGGCACTTCCGATTCATAAAGATCAAGCTTTATGCTACCCTTAGACTTTCCATCGTGTTAATTGGCCACTGTGCTAGAAAATGATCTTTATGTTACTGTAACTCTATGGCAAGTAGCACAGTTCCAGTAGGTTATGAAAAGCATGGAGAGTAAACATAATCTTTTCTTCAGATGTTTAGGATACAGGGAAACAAATAAAAGCGTTAAGACTGGTTAATTCTAAGTGATAAACATATAGGTGATTAAAATAATCTCATGTATTTTTCATAATTTACATGTATTATTTTAACTGAAAATAATATATTACATCCATAAATCATATGTTCAGGGTCTGACAATTAAGTCTGAGAACTTGTCCTAAAAAAAGCACTACAATACCTCAGTGCTGAATGAGGTCACCTGTTTTTGTTTTTGTTTTTGTTTTTTTTTTGAGGTCACCTTCTAAATATTCCCCTTGGCCATCTGGTGACTCCAGTGATATTAAGCAATGAGGCGCATAGCACATTTTCTAGGATGAGTTTGTAAACTTAATTGTCTGACCTCATATAATGTTTTTGTTTATACATGTAGAGCTAAGTACAAGTACGCCATTTATGTGTGGTTTAAATCATTCATATAATTTAAGTCTATGTTTTGGAAGTCTAAGGGAAGCATTTATTGTGCATATTTTCTGCTCATAGTCAACATTGTTGAAGGTGAGGGTCAAAAGCAGATTAATAAGTATCAGAAAATATAAGCCACAATGGTTCAGATAAAGAACAATGGGAATGATAAATGTATGAGTGAATGAATGATATTTTAAGATTATTCCTTTTTGGAAAGTAACTGCAAATTTCAAACATAGAGAGGAGACAGCTTGCTAAAATGTCTTTTTTTTTTTTTTTAAACAAAAGTTGTTTCTTCATTTAACTGTTCTCATTGAGTTGAATTCAAGACAACAAACTTACAATCAAATTCCAAGATTAGAGTCTGTTGCCACTAATTAAATAAATAAGTGATTACAGGTTATACCAGAAACACATCTCATTAATTTGTGATTATTAATTAGCCATATTCAGATTAAGAAAAAAGAGGAACAACCTAGTTATGGAGACAAAGCAATCAACATGTAAAAGAGACATTAACAAATGAGAAACAGCAACAAAAGAAAAGTTATAACATTTTTTTACAAATCAGAAATGCTAGGAAATAAGATTTTTGAGGTCATATTCTGTCAATTCTATAAATTGGGACTGAGGCCAAACCCAACCAGAATTAATGCCAAAAGAGCCTAGCATGTAACATAAAAACTTTCTTGTGATAATATCCTCTCTGCTTCAACAATTTAAAGACTAAAGTTGTCATAGTACAGGGGTAATTATTGCCCTGTGATATTTGATAAAGGGATTTGCAAAATGTCAGCATTATTGCTAGAAAAAGCAGAGAATTATGTTTAAATTTCAAAGTTTATTTTAAGTGAACTTTTACTCTACAGGTTGAGAATATTGTTTTTTAGGTTTTTATCATCTTGTTTTCTTGATTGCCTCAATAATCTCTCTTACAGCATTCCTTTTCCATAATCTTTAGCTGTCTTCTCTAATTCTACACTATCACCAAAATAAACTTCTATAGTTTTGGACTAAGACAGGAACCAGGGAAAGATTGTTCTCTGGAGAAAGAGGGAGGTAAGCAATGTTTAAGTAAATATAAGACCAATTGCAACAAAAATTAATAAATCTTCATAAAATGTTGACTAACCAGCATTCCTTTTACTCTAACATTTGATAACAATATTTTTCCTACTTTGTCAAGGATAAATGAAGGCCGAGTATACTTACATTTAATGAAAGTTCTCAGTCCAACAGGTTCAATTTGAGACAGAAACATTGCAATTGGACTGGGAACCAGGAGACTTAGATTCTCTTTCTGGTTCTACCTCTACTTAGTTCTCTGACTTTGGGTAAAGCATAATTTCCATATGTATCACTTTTTAAAAAATATTTGGCAGTGCATTTACTGAGAATGCCACAAAACAAAATTTCATTACGTATCTTAACATTTTCCTGGTAATGCCTTGTATTGCTCAAAACACAAAACCCTAAACAATCTTCCTTTTTAATACCAGAAACCCCGTGTAACTATTTATTAAATACATGTATTGATCTTTATTTAGAAGACTTAACAAAACCTGTTTGTTATGTTTTATTTTTTAAAATTACTTCCAAAGTTCACTGTAGCAAATGGAGCTCATGATGCCTACTGAATTACTTCTTTACACTTCACCACTTTCAATAACCTAAACAATATTCATAGTCCCCCTAGTCAAAAAAAAAAAAAAAAAAAAAGACTGTCTATCACTTTTTTCCTCTGTTAAAACAATTGGTCTCTATGATTCCGGCATCCCCTGGAATCCTGACATACTGTAGAATACTTTTGCAGGGTTGAAAATTGAGTGATTCTACTTAAAGGCAAGCCTGAGCCCAGTTGTTTACCAAGTTGGGAGAGTGTGTAAAATGATCTGTTGATTCACTTTCCATGGCTTTAGTTTGTTGAGTGTCATTATCTGGTGTTGGTAAGCCCTCCTTTTCACTTGAGTTCAATATTATATTCTGTGTCTTTGCAACCTATGGCGTGTGCCATTGCACAAATAATGAAAGAGAACCTTTATAAAGAGTCTTAGAAATGTTGTCATATTCAACGAGAGAGAGAGAGAGAAAACATAGACTACTGTGAGTTGTTTGAACAACATGTTTATCACACCTCCCTTCAGTACAAAAAGTTAGAACTAACAACCAACCTATGAGTTGTTTGCTATCACATGCTTAACTATTTGTCTGCTAAAATCTCCTCTGTGATATTATCAATACTGGGATTTTGAAATTTCTGCAAGGAAGAAATTTGTGCACAGAACCCAGTGGTGTTGGCCTTTCATAGACAGAAGCATTTAAATGTCCTGTTTGGGGGTGTCGGGTGGGGTTGGCAGAGCAGCATCATACTTAAGAACAAGAACTTGGTGTGAGACTTAATGTGAACTTGACCAATGGCTTAACCCACTCTTGGTCTCTGTTCAGAGCTCAGGTAATGACACGCTCACTTCATGAAGTTACTGTAGTTTTTATGTGAGACAAAGTGAAATTATACATGTAAAGTGCTTGTGATCATGACGGCTCTTGGAGGCTTTTATAGTAAAGAAAAGTTGCAATGTTTAAAAATCAAAGGGAGTTTCCCCAAGTGTTGTGCTTTTTCTTTGCTTGCTATTAAAGATTTATTGAACTATAATTCAAATACCAAAAAATTCACCTGTTTAAGTACACAAGTCAATGATTTATACACACAGAATTTTTCTACTGTGGTGGCGCCTGTGGCTCAAAGGAGTAGGGCGCTGACCCCGTATACCGGAGGTGGCGGGTTCAAACCTGGCCCTGGCCAAAAAAAAAAAAAAAAAAAAAGAATTTTGCTATTGTGGTAGCTGCATAATCTTAAAAACATTTTCATCCCCCTCAACCTCCCACCCCAAACCTGAGTTTCCTAATCTACTTTGCTTCTCTATGCAGGTGTCTATTCTGGACATTTAATGTAAAGGGAGTCATACAATATGTTTTCTTCTGGACTCGTTTCTCTCGTAGCATGATAGTTTCAAGTTTCATCCCTGTTGTAGTGTGTCTCAGTACTTCATTCCCTCATAATGATGAATAATACCCTATTACATGAATATATCACCATTTGTATAGCCATGCATTAGTTAATGGACATTTGGGATTTTTTATAATACTTTTTGGTAATTATGAAAGGTGTTGCTAAGAAAATTCAGGCACAAAATTGTGTGTGGATATATATTTTTATTTCTCTTGGGTGGACACAAGAGTGAGATGTTGGGCATCACATGGTAAACCTCTGTTTAGTAGTCTAAGGCAGTGGTTCTCAACCTGTGGGTCCCACCCCTTTGTAACAATGAAAATACATCACGGCATTAGGAAGGTTGAGAGCCACTGGTCTAAGGAATTGCTGAATGTTTTCCAAAGTGGCTGTACTATTGGAAAGTCTGCAAGCAATATATGAGCATCCTCATTTCTCTGCATGCCAGCTAACACTTGCTATATCCATTCCTGTTTATAATAGTTATCCTGATTGGGTGTGTTGCTGTATCTCACTATGGTTTTGATTTCCTTAATGACTAATGATAGTGAGCATCTTTTTGTCCATTTGCATATTTGGGGGGTGGTACATGTCTATCTAAAGTTTTTCATGTGTCCTTTTATGCTTGAGTTCCAAGTATTCTTTATATTTTCTGAATATTAACCCCTTGTCAGATACATGATTTGCGAATGTTTTCTCCCATTCTGTGGGTTGTTTGGGCACTTTCTTGACTGTACACTTTGAAGCTAAAGTTCAAAGTAGCTTCATGAAAACTAATTTATCTATTTTCTTTTCTTTTACTATTTGTTTTCTTTGGTGTTGTGTCTAGAAACTATTGCCTAATTCAATGTTATAAAAATTTACGGCTAAGATGTGTTCTAGGAATTATAGTTTTAGCTGTCACATTAAGGTCGATGGCTCATTTTGAGCTAATGTTTGTGTGTCATATGGGGAAGGTTATCCATCTTCGTTCTTTGGATGTGGATATGCAGTTGTCCCAGCATCACTTCTTAAAAGACTTTTAGTCTTTTTTCATTGAATTGTTGGCACTATTGTTCCAATTGACTGGAAATGTGAAGTGTTCATTTCTGGTTCTGAACTCTGTTCCGTAATCTAGGTGTTTGTGCTCATGTTAGCACCACAATATTTTTTATTTACTGTAGCTTTGTAGTGAGTTTTGAAACAGAAAAGTATGAGTCCTGTCCTTTTGTTCCTTTTCAAGTTTGTATTGATATTCTGAGTCCCTTGCATTTTTATATGAATTGTAAAATCAGCTTCTCAATTTCTGAAAAAGCCAGTTGGGATTTTGATAAGGAATTCATTGTATCTGTAGATAAACTTGAGAAACCTTGCCATCTTAACAATTCAAGTCTTCTGACTCATGAACATGGAATATTTTCTATTTATTTAAGTCTTCCACTCCTTTCAACTAAGTTTTATAGTTTTCAAGATATAAGTTTTGCATTTTAAAAAAATTTTCCATTGCTAACGTATTAGAAGATAATCGATTTTTCTATGGATCTTGCATTATCCTGCATTCTTACTGAACTTGCATATTATTGTAATAGGTTTTTAGTGATTTCCTTCGAAAATTTTATATACAATATCATGTTCTCTGTGAATAGAAATTGTTTTATTTCTCTCATTCTAATCTGGATGCAATTAATTTTTCTTGTCTGTTCAGTCTGACTGGTACTTTCAGTTCAATGTGAAATAATAATAAGTGGCCAAACAGAGATTTTTGTCTTGTTTCTGTTCTCAGGGAGAACATGTAACATGAAGTATTATGTCAGCAATGTGTTCTTTCTGTGGATGTCCTTTATTAAGTTCAGAATTTTTCCTTATATTACTAGTTTTGGGATTGTTTTTATCACGAAAAAGTGTTGGAATTTTTTCAAATACTTTTGCTGCACATATTGGGATAATCATATGGTTTTTATTCTTTGTTGTATTAATACGGCATAACATAATGATTGATTTTCATATGTTAAAACAACCTCACATTCCCATGATAAATCACACTTGCTTATTGAGTATAACCCTTTACGTTTGCTTGATCCATTTGGTAATATTTGTTGGAAGACTTTTAGTCTTTATTTGAGATATTGGCGTGTGTGGATATGTATCTACACATATATGTACATCTATATGTAAAAATTTCTCTCTCTGGTTTTTGTATAAAAGTAACACTGGCCTCATAGGATGAACTGGAGATGTAACTCCTATTCTATTTTGGATAAGTGCTTGTGAAGATTTGGAATTAATTTTTTAAATATTTGTTAGCATTCACCAGTGCCTATTCAATCCCTTGACTGTGTTACAAGTCAATGCAGATGTTAACTTTCATCCTTTGGTCATGTGTGTCTTTCTAGGAATTTACCCATAGGTCTTTTTTTTTTTTTTTCAGTTTTTGGCCGAGGCTGGGTTTGAACCTGCCACCTCTGACATATGGGGCTGGCGCCCTACTCCTTTGAGCCACAGGCACCACCCTGCCCATAGGTAATTTTATTGGCATATCCTTTTGATAGTATTTCTTCATAATTCTTTTCACTTCTATAAGGTCGATAGTGAGGTCTCATCTCTTATGTTTGATTGTAGTAATTTGAGTCTTCTTTCTTTTTTCTTTGTGATTTACCCTGAAGGCTTTTGGGCTTTGTTGATTTCAAACAAAACAAAACAAAATAAAATAAAACAGAACAAACATTTCTGGGTCTTTTTTAAATATATATTTGTTTTGTATTTCACTAGTTCTTGATTTGATCTTTATAATTCCCTCGTCCTGCTTACTTTAGGTTCAGTTGATTCTTCTTTCTTTTTTTTTTTTCCAGTTTCTTAAGGTAGATGGGTATGTTACTGATTTAAGCTTTTTAAAATATTTTTTTCAAAAAGGTGTTTGTAGCTATAAATTCTGTATTTAAGCTTTATGGTTTAACTGCTTAGCATAAGATTTGGAATGTTGTTTTCTCAATATTCATTTACCTCGAAGTATTTTCTAATGTACCTCCATGCTCTTGGATATATTTGCCCAAAGACTTTCATCCCACTGAGCTGGGCAGGGGACAGAGCTGGTCATGGCTCAAATGCCATGGACTCTCACTGTTCTCATCAAAATTTAACACATTTTCTTGAATAAATTATTTTTCTATTTGCATGAGATAAGGACAATTCCTAAGATTTTTCCTTTTTCCTTGTCGTTTATAATTTTCAGCTGTGATGGTTGTTTTTGTGGTGCGAGTTCACAGGGCTCCTTGTGCCACCATTCTGGAGGGCTTCTCCTCCCGGGGACGTTTTTAATGGGTTCATTCTGGCTGTTTGTGTTATTCAGAGCAGTTATAAGGGAAAGCTCTTTATAGTATAATTTTTTGTCTCCACATTTTCTGGCCACATCAGGCTGAGGCATTGCTCTAGTCAGCAGCTCCATGACCTCAAACCCCAGAGAAACCCCAGAGCTCTGAATACAGATGAGCCTAGACCTCAGGAACCTGCTTGCTCAGGACTTCCTCAGCAGATGGTTCCCACTCTCTGTCCTGATTTGTAAGAATAGTATTGTACTGAGGATTTGTGACTTAAACAGACCACACAGAATCTTCGGAGAGACATGGAAAGACCAGTCACGATGCCGTCCATGGTCACCTGCATCAACACAAGGAGGGCAAACCTCGAAGTCCTGCTGTCCAAAAAGCTATTTCATGAGATGCGGCCTGATGCCTTCTCTGCTGGTCAGTTATCTCTTCTGTGCATTTAGCCAAATTCCTATCTTTATGTGCTGCCTCTGCCTCTGTATATTATACAGGCATCCTCAAACACGCTTCTTTTGCAGTTCTGCCCATGAGAGGCCCTGGTTGAAGACTGGAAGAGAGGAAGAGAAGAGTGACTTCCTTCATTGCTTTAGTTTCCATTCGGTGTTCCCCAGCAGGGTAGCGAGATTCACATTAATGACAACAGGTGCAGCACCAGAGGCCTGGAGGGGCAGGTCCTAGCTGTCTGACTCTATCAGCTGTGATCTCAGGGCTGGGAAGTTCTGCTTCCCTGTTGCTCCTCTAATTCTGCTGTCCACAGTTACTAACCCTCAGGTAAACTTACTTGCCCTTCTTTTGTTTCTGTAGCTTCTCTAACATCCCCTTAACCAATTCTGAATTATCGTCTCAGTGTCTGACATAAGACTGGTTTCTGCTTTTGCCTCTGTAGATCCTGACTCCTGCAGAGGCGCTATCTGAAACTTTGCCTCTAGCTCAGTCTTTTTCAAACTTTTTAGTCTCACGGCGCACTTGAACCTGTGGTTGAACTTCCGCAGCAGACTTAAATTTTGTTGATTTAAAAGAAGAGTAAAGAAAAGAATATACTTACTATGCTGTGAAGTTCTTTTGAAAATAGTTTAATTCATGATCTTTAAAATTTTCATGGCTCTGGTTGAAAACTGCTGCTCTACCCTCTAAGGGTGAGAGGGAAAAATGGTATCAAATACTTGCAAAAGAGTTGGAGTTATTATGGTTCATTGGTGATAACTGATGCAAAAATATACCTTATGGGTATCAAACAGTATAACATTTAGTTAAAAATAGTAAGAAAAGTTAAACTTATAAGTATTTTAGAAACAAGCATAAGGGAGAAATTTTGCAATGTATGAGTAGGCAAACATTGTGTAGATAGTACATAGAAAGCCATAATCATAAAGAAAAAATATATTTTATCAACATTTAGAACTTTTCCTCATAAAACTGCATAAAGAAAATTCAAGCTATAGATTGGGTGAAAATATTTAGAGTCTACATACGTGTAACAAAAGACTTGCATCTAGAACACTTAAAATTTGAAACTGTGTGATGAAAAGGCAACACAATTAGAAAAAACAAAAGGACAAAAGACTAAAGTAGACACTTTAAAATAAATAAAAGACACACAATAAGCACTCCAGACCCTCAAAATCCTTAGTCACCAGGGAAATGCCAATTAAAGCCACAATGAAATACTACCAAACACCTGCTAGAACGGCTATCATTTAAAAACTGACAACATCAAGTGAGGGCAAGAATGTACAACAATCCGAATGCTCATATGATGTTGGTGGAAATCTAAATGCTTTTGCTTCTTTCTTGTAAATTACATGGACATGTATCCCATGACCCAATAATTCCATACCTAAGGATTAACTCACAAAACAATGAAAGCTAAAAGTCTTGTACAAGAACGTTTCATATAAGCTTTATTCCTATTAGCGTCAAATTGGAAACAAGTCATATCTCAACACCAGGAGAATGGAAACCAATTGAGGTATAAACACAATGGAATATGATTGAGCATTAAAAATTAATAATCTCTTGCTATCTATGAGCAAAGATATGAATTAATTTTATAGATCATACACTGCATATGAATCAAGTCAATCACAAAAGAGAACTTACTATAGAACTGCATTTATTTACTCTCTAGAATAAGTAAATTATAGCAAAAAAAAAATCAAAGTGTTTGCCTTTGGGATTTGGGAAGGATTTATGGAGAAAGAAGATAGAGGAAAAATCTTTTGGGGTGATGGATATACTAGTAGGGATGTAAATTACTACCTTTGTCAAGACTCTTCTTAAAGTTGACTTCACATTTGTGCATTTTATTTTACGTAAACTTTTCCACTAAAACAACTATTAAAAATGGATGGTTAGGCCAGGTACAGTGGTGGTGGCACCTGTCTATAACCCTAGAATTCTGGGAGGTCCGGGCAGGTGGATTGCTTGAGTTCAGGAGTTTGAGATCAGCCTGAGCAAGAGTGAGACCTCGTCTCTACTTAAAGTAGAAAAAATTAGCCAGGCACTGTGGCAGTTGCCTATAGTCTCAGCTACTTTGGAGGCTGAGGCAAGGGATCCACTAGAGCCCAAGAGTTTGAGCTTGCTGTGATCTAGGCTGATGCCACAGCAGTCTACTCAGGATGACAAAACAACAACAACAACACAACAAAACAAAAACCAATGGGCACAAAAGTCAAATATCCCAGAAATGCGCTATTTCGCCTTTGTCTAACTCTTCATTACTAGAGTTAGCTGTAAGTTTTATTTATTTGAAAATTGGCTATGAGTTAGACATTAATGCAAAGTACAGTCTCTTTGGAAACCATATAATTTCAAGAAAGAATAATTATTAGCATGCTCTAGATTCAGTCTTTTGGCAGGAGGGGGTAGACGACGTAAATTCATAGTAATGTAGAGGCAGGGCCTTGGAAAGAGGCCAACTCTGTAAACATAGAAGTTGGACTAGAAAATCATTACTCTACAAAGACACACCGGAAGATATCATTCTGAAAAATACTTAAATTAAATTAAAGAGAATGAACAAAAGCTGATGAAATATAATTAACATGAAAGAAGCCAGACCATAAAGACAGACAAGCAAACAGAAAAACAGAGTTAAATTGAAATATATCATGTCTTAGCTTTGCCTTTGACTTCTGTTATGTGTTTGTTTTTACTTTTACTCTCTCTAGTGTACCAAGTTTCACGTAATTTATTAACATCTTTGGAAATTCTTCCATTTGTTTCCAAATCTGCTGATGTAAAATCTATTTCCCACCAAATATAGTAGCTAATTCAAATTGCTTATATACATCCTTTATTCACTTAAAAATAAAGAGAAAGTCACATAGACAAAATCTCGACTTCCTGAGTAGACTCTTGTCATAAGACTCACGCTTTGTGACACATTGAAAAAGTTCATGTTCAGATGCCATTTTACAAAATCCTGCCTGAACTAATAAGCCCAGCTCCAGCTACACTGCATCTAGCACGAGGGTTCAGAACACCAGCTTTGCAGCAAGGCACGTTGGGTTTAAATTTCAGCTCTGCCCCTTACCAGTTGCATAACAAATGACTTAACCCCTTTGAATTCCTATGTCCTCTTCTGCAAAATTCAAATAATGCTTACCTCTGAGGGTTAATAAGATTCAGTGAGAAAATATATGAAATTACGCAATACTTGACAGTAATATTAAACCTCATTATTACCAAAGATGCAACTAACAAGGTGGCTTTACTCATTTCAGGTGACTGTTTATCAAAACTAAAGTTTTGGGGTGTCAATCACCGAGAGACATTAGCAGTAGGACAACATACAAGCCATGTACACATTTCCTTCACCAAATTTATTACAGGCTTAACTCTAGTGCAGGATTTTTAAGCTTTGAAGTATTTCTCTAATAAATTGATAAACTCCTAGCATTTGGTTAAGCTAGTTCTTTTTTGTTACCCCCATGGGCTCTGTTTTCCCTTCTCTCTCTTCTCTAGAGAGGGACATTTCTGATCCTCACCTATTGTGGCTACTAAGACACTTAGACTTAATGGTCTATCTGATTAATATTCATTCAATAACGTAACAAATACATATTAATTTCTTGTGTTATATAAAAAGCTGAAATTAAGAACTGATGATAGACATAGTAAGCACCAGCTGGCTAAGACAGACAAAAATCTTTCTTTTCGAAACACAATAAATAAAGCCAGGTGCAATGGCTCACAACTATAATCCCAGCACTTGGCAGGCTGAGGCAGGTGGATTGCCTGAGCTCACAGCTCAAGACCAGCATGAGCCAGAGTGAGACCCCATCTCTAAAAATAGCCGGGCATTGTAGTGGGCTCCTGTAGTCCCAGCTACTTGGGAGGCTGAGGCAAGAGAATCGCTTAAGCCCACAAGTTTGAAGTTGCTGTGAGCTATGACGCCATAGCACTCTACCCCGGGAGACAGAGTGAGACTCTGTGTCAAAAAAAAAAAAAAAAAAAAAAACCCACAAACACAATAAATAAACATAAAATGAACAATTTAGACACACAGTCGTTTAAATAAGTTACTATGACTGACACAGAGAAGGGCAGGGTATCAGATATTACATTGGCAGGGTTTAGAGGTTGAGCACCGAAGCATTGCCTACAAAAAAGACATTAAATTGTGATCCAAAGTTGCGTAGCTGCATTGTGATAGCTGGAAGGTCAGACATGAGACGCTTAAAGGTACAGAAAGCCTGTGTGATGGGGCTCAGAGAGAAAGGAGGGGAGGGCTGAGGGTGAGAATTACAAAGGCAGGCTAGATCCAAGTGACGGAAGGAAGTCCTTTTAGGCCATGTTAGATATTCTTTTATGAAAGTTTGTTTTTCCTAGTATGGAAAGGTTTACTGCCAAATTCACAATGCTCTGCTGTGTGGACCCTGGTCAATTTGTGTCTGCTGTTAGCTTTTGACCTCCAGGTTGACACGCATTCAATCTGCTATATAGGCTGGACTACACCTTGGCTGCTCCTGCCCAAGGCTATGACTCAGGTTTCCTGGGGCTCTGTGATCTCTCACCATCGCCTTTCTAGGAATAGGTTAGTGAAACCATTAGATAGAACCTTTGACCCCAGGTCAGCATCCTTTGCCCACCTATTCCCTCCACCAAGAGCTGGCTTTCACCAACGCTCAATCAACTCTTTCTGGTCTGACTGAGCATCAGAGACGGTGGTGAAGAGTTCACTTCAGCCTTCCCTGCGGTCTCCATCCTCCCAGCTGTACATGCAGTGACCTTTTGTTAGACTTTTAGATGTGTCCAGCATTTACTATATTTTATTTCTCTTCCTGCCAATATCCCTTCAAGGTGAGTATTCTTAGCTTCTGTTTACCAAAGAGAGATGTGAACATGAAGGAGATTTGCCCACTTGCCCAAAGTTATACAGTGAGGACATCGTACAAAGATCTAAACCCAAGAATCTCTTGTTCAAGAGAAAAAATAATGACAATCAGAGCAATGCTACTTATCTTGCTCCTTGTTATAGAAGAAGAAAAGCCCCAACTTAGGGCTGTGACTACAAAGTAGAATAGAGTATCCCACGACGCCCTGTTCCTGAGACCTATTTCTCACTCCTCTTTTTCCTATTGGATTATTTTGCTATGCTCTTTTCATCTCCTTGTGGAATAATGCCCTATTTCTACTTCTTTCAAAAGTTGGGTAGTACTCCCAAAAGTCTTTAGGTCTTCTCCTTCTTCCCTTCAGCACTACGAGTTGTCCCAAACACACAACTATATCTTAAATCGCTAGAGCTTCAAATCAAAGTTTTAATAATAAATTAGGCAGGTTGTGCCATTTGCTGGGAGATTTCTCTTGTCGTTGTTCAGATGTCTTTCAGTAAAGCTAGCAAAATCAAGTGAGGTGAATGAAAGAAACCCTTTGTACTTTCAAGGGAGGAAAAACACCATTTACCTTGATTCCCTTTTCCTGATTATTGAGGCAGACCCAACACAACATAAAGAAAATGGCTTGTGAAGGGGAAAGACACAAACGGCATCAGAGAAACTAAATCTAAGATAAAGTCAAAACAAGAAAAGAGATTATTAATCTCTCTAAAATCTGCATTAGCAAACTCACTATGCTGACGCTAGAGGCACCTGCCACGATCACCACCATCTTCAGCAAATGTTCTTAAACCTGCATCTATTTTATTGAATCTAAGACTATTTCAGAAATATTCTTTCCTATAAAAGATTACCGCGTTCTGACCTTAATTTTTACCTCTTCGGAAAACTACAGTTCTCGAACTAATTCCTACACGGTATGCACAAGTGCAAAGCTTTACAGTCAAACAGAACTGTATAAAACAGAGAAAGAGTGAGTTCCATAAAGTAATATCTCAGTAATGTTTGCCCATCAAAAATATAAGACAGTCGGGACCAGACCTTAGAGAAAAACAGATGGATTTTAATTTCAGACTAGGAGATGGAGAATTGTTGAATGGTTTGTGAGGTATACGTTAGTTGTGATGAGCTGCTGTAATTTATATCGGATTTCATTTGGGGCCTCTCAGTATTCAAAAATGACTTCATATTGAAGCTTTTTATATGAATGACATCCTTTCCAGAATGTTCACTCTGTAACATTTAATTAATCCGTCCTTCTGGCACTTAAAACATCATCTAAATGGGGTTTTGTGTGGGGGTAGGTGGGTAGTTTAAACCAAAGAGGAACAAAAATAAACACTGGACTCATTTTCATCGTATTGTCAAGAGACGCAGCTCGAGACAAGCGGCCGTGGTTATGATGAGCAGGAACTGACTCTCAAATCCCATTCAGCGTGTTGAAAATTCCACCCTTAATATATTTGTAAACACACTGTCATAAAATCAGACTCCTTCCCTCATCTTGATGCTACATCACTTCGAAATTGTGCAGGGGACCTGAATCTGGGAAATGTAATTTCCCTGTTGCTTACCTTGTGAAAAACCCTATTTTTAATATCAACTGGATATGAACTCGAATGACTGTAACAACCTCATCTTGAATTCAGCAAAAGTTGTGTTTAGTTTACAGAGTTTTGCTTATAGCAAAACACGGAAACACCACAGCCAGGAGCACATACTTTACGGGCCTGCAGCTGATGGTTTTAAGTAGATACTCAATCTCTGGCTACACGCAGTGTTTTTCAGAATGCCAAAATACTGCCCAACATGCAAAATATTTTCACTCTCAGGGGTATTTTGGGTCAAGAAGAACCCAGTGTCTATAAATTGTTCTTATAGAATTTACTGCAATTTATTTAAGCAAATGTGTTATATACCTTCTATATGCAAAGTAACATGCAACCTAAAAGTCTGTCTTTTATTAAACATTAGTAATATGTAGCGTTGAAGTACATTGGATATGCAGATGGAAATGTTGCCATTTAAATCTAAAATACTTTGCCCAGTGTAGTAATTTTATTGCCTTCTGTCTAAAAGAAAATGAATGTCTGAGTGTCCTCTTACATATTCTAAAACCTCAAAAAGGTAAAATAACTTAATCAAAATATAAGACCTAAGCCCACTAAACATATTTATTAGCATCTACTATGAACTAAGGATGATTTCAAATTGGTCAATGTCATTATTTGTCTCTTTAATTTTTTTAATATTTTCACATTTTCATGCGATTTAGGAATTACTTCTAAGTTTACATGATTCTAAGGCAGTTCAAAAACCTTTAATTTAGCAAGATTGGAAAGTAGTCACAATATATTCTTAAAAATTCCCTTTAGTTCTTTTTTTCTAAATTTCAGATTAATATGAGAGTATAGACAATTAGGTTACATTGTTTGCATAGGTAAAGTCCAAGTTGCAGTTGAGCCCCTCCCCCAGGAGGTGTGCCATAGACCCTTACATGGTGACAGTTAGGTGAGAGGACGCCAATGGCCGGCTCTCCTCCCATCTGTCCCATTCCTCCTTTCCCTTCCCCCACACTTGAGTTTAATTGTGTTTTTCTCTTGTGGGGGCATGTATTTGTCTGTTTACTGGTTTCATATTAGTTATTGAGTACATTGAATACTTTTACATTCTTGCGAATATTCTCCAAATCCATCCAGGTTATTGCAAAAGATGTAAAGTCTCCATCTTTTTTTTTTAATGGCTGAATAGTATTTCGTGGTATACATATACCACAGTTTATTAATCCATTTATGAGTTGATAGGCACTTGGGTTGATCGCACATCTTGACAATTATGAATTGAGCTGCGATAAACACTTAATGCAAATGTACTTATTGTAGATTTTTTTTTCTTCTGGATAGATGCTTAGTAATGGGATGGCAGGATCAAATGAAAGGTCTACTTTTAGTTCTTTGAGGATCCTCTATACTTTCCAAAGAGGCTGTATTAGTTTGCAATCCCCCCCATAGTGTAAAAGTGTTCCCTTTTCTTCAAACCCTCGCCAGCATCTGCAGCTTTGGGACTTTGTGATGTGGGCTATTCTCCTTGGGGTTAGGTGATAGCTCAAGGTGGCTTAGATTTGCATTTCTCTGATAATTAGGGACGATGAGCATATTTTCCTTTTTTATTTAATGTTAATACATAATTGTATTACGAATTTTATAAATGTATAAAAAATTTATAAATCAAATGCCCATCAACTCATAAATGGATTGATAAACTGTGGCATATGTATACCACGGAATACCATTCAGCCATTAAGAGGAATAGCAGGAAGATAACAAAGAACATTCTTTATTTTTTCTTTCAGTAAGACCTCAGTTTTTTATAGATGATAATTTAGGCATTAGATGCCCATTTGCCCTATGAAACAAATCAAACAAAATCTTTTCACAGACAATTACGCCTCTGCTTCTTCGTGGCTGGACTGGGCCTTTATTGCATTTCTTTTTACTGACTGGGTGCTATTTACAATGTGTTCCCATTCTGCTGCTAACGCCTTTTATACCCCCCACAATGCATAATGCCTGTCATTTCCTTATATTTGTCAGGTCCTGGAAGGAAGGGAGCCCACTCCTCACCCCAGAGCCAGTTGTTTTAGCTTTCTTCTCAGGAAATAGAATTAGATGTTTGACCTCATGAGTAATATTCCACTCTACAGCCTGTTGAACGTTCCCTGGTCCTCTCTATACTTCCAAAAAAAGTTTAGCTAAAATCCCTTATATCCCTGAGGTCCCTTCTCAGAGATCTGGCATGAAGGACCTTCCATGATGAAATTCTGGTTTACAGAGTCTCAGAGAGTGTTACTAAATTAGGCTCCAAGACGATTACTTACCAAATTAAAAAGAGATGGCTCTCCCACCTCAGTCACCTGAAGGGGACTCAAGCTTTAATCTAACTAAACCTGGACTGGTGAATGCCTTCCTTGAGAGTAAAGAAAATGATTAAGTCAATGTCATTGGGATGGGTGATTCTAAGATGTAAAATTCAGAAATTGTTCACAGTCTTGCTACCTGCATTAACAAAATATGGACAAAGATTCTTGATAATATTTTCACCCTAGTCCTAAGTGTTCTCAAGACCCAAATATATTTATGGTCTTCAGTTGTGTTGAAACACTTAGGCATTCACAAAGTAAATTTTTCTAAACTGGCTCCAGGTTTGTTTTCTTTACCTGTTATTTGTACCTAAAAGAGTTGTAAATTCTTTAAAACTGCATATCCCTTAAAAGAGAGATTTTATTTCAGAATGAATAACCAATAATAAATTGCCAGTTCCCAGAAGACTGGGTTTCACTGCTGTGGGAATGCAGTGAACAGAATCATGAATTGAGGAGTTTTCATCCACCCACTTTGCAACTCCTTATTGATACATGTGCACAGGGGCTTAACATAGAAGATTAACACAACTGAAAGAATGTTTTAATAAATTGTTTTCTTTCCATTAAGTGTAAATAGTATATGTCTCTTGACAGCAAAATTGATGTAATTATTACTAAAGTGTCAGTTCCAGCCCAGTCTGGACTGCCATCATGCTCCCGGGTCAAAATGTCCCAATATAACGTAAGGGCAAAACATGCACAGAAGTTGTAGCACTCACTGACTTTCTGAACTCTAACTCTGGAGGTTAATATTAATAAAACTTATCTTTGTTCTTTGCAAACCTTGGCCTTTAAAATGATATTGGGAAGGCCTTTGAAAGAAAAAAAGGAAGTTTATTTAATATATGCAATTATAAGACTACTTGGACTAACTAAAGCATCACTTAATATATGTTATCATAATATATTCATTAGTAATAATTAATAGTTTGCTAATAGTTATAGTGCTTACTACTTCCCAAGTTGGTTAATAAAAATTTCACACATTGAATTACTGAGTTCTCAGATGATTACCTCAGATAGATATTATCATAATCCCCATTTTATAGTAAAAAAAAAAAGAAAAAATTAAAACAAGACAAAAACCTTACAACAGAGAAGTTAAACAACTTGCCAGTTTCACCAATAACACATTTGCCACAATTTACTGAGGTTTTTAGTTTCAAGAGACTGAACTGACTGAATTAAATCCTCCAGTTATTCATCTAGAATCCACAATTCTTTCTCCAATAGATTTGCTTTTCTTTGACACTTTGTGGGATGAGCTTAAACTCTAAAATAAGACGAAGAATGGATCTGAGGATTCAGGGGGGAAAAATATGTAGCAATAGCAAGTCAAGAGAAATCGTTCTTAGTTCTGCATTTGATAAACAATGATAACATTTGCGTTCAGGGGAATGCGTGTGCTCTCATGCATTAGAGGGGACTTTTGGAAGTAGAAGCCCTGGCTCCCAGGTCCCAGTTTCCACTTGTCTGTGTGAGCATGAGGATGGCCCCTCACATTTCCAACACTCAATGCCCCATCTTTAAAAGGAAAGATTCATTCTTGACCTACCTTAAGTATTTTTTTAAGGAACAACAACAACAAAAATCAATTCTTTAAAAATACTTCGTAAAATGGCGGCGCCTGTGGCTCAGTGAGTAGGGCGCCAGCCCCATATGCCGAGGGTGGCGGGTTCAAACCCAGCCCCGGCCAAACTGCAACAAAAAATAGCCAGGCGTTGTGGCGGGCGCCTGTAGTCCCAGCTGCTGGGGAGGCTGAGGCAAGAGAATCGCGTAAGCCCAGGAGTTGGAGGTTGCTGTGAGCCGTGTGAGGCCACGGCACTCTACCGAGGGCGGTACAGTGAGACTCTGCCTCTACAAAAAAAAAAAAAGAAAAAAAAAAACTTCGTAAATTGTGACGCGTAAAAGTACATTACAAATAGAAGATATTATTACATTGAAATCATAGGCTTTGAAATATGAAGTATCAGAATTGCCAGTTAATCACATCACACTCAACATACCACGCTGTCTTTATTTGTGTTGACATACATAGTATTATTTGTTTTAAAAGATTCCATTAAAATATATTATGTTAAATTTGAAATACATTGTTTTACTCATATAATTATTTTAGTAGTCACAAAGTCTCAAATCTATTTTAAAATATAAGTTTGTGTTTTAGTGTGCTTATGGGAATTCTGAAGATTTTTCTCTTATTTTAATCATGATTAATAGTAATAGAATCACATGTCTTGGGTGGTGCTCATAGCTCAGTGTTTAGGGCACCGGCTACATACACCCAGGCTGGCAGGTGTGAACCCGGCCCAGGCCAGCTAAACAACAATGACAACTGCAATAACAACAACAACAAAATAGCCGGGTGTTGTGGCGGGTGCCTGTAGTCTCAGCTACTTGGGGGGCTGAGGCAAGAGAATCGCTTAAGCCCAAGAGTTTGAGGTTGCTGTGAGCTGTGCCGCTACAGCACTCTACCCAGGGCGACACAGTGAGACTCTGTCTCAAAATAAAAATAAAAAGAATCACATGTATTAATTATTTTCATATTAAATAGATAAAAATAATATTATTAAACAACTGACTTTCACATTTACTGCAAAGAAAAGGTGGACGCAAACACGACACTACCATTAAATATTTGGTTCTTAATAATTTTCTTATTCATCTGAGCAGTATCAGCAATTAGGAGTTTACATAGCGTCTTTTTCCCCTAATTTGTATAATTTCCTTTAAGAATGTTGACATTTATTACTATTACAACTATCTCTTTTATGACTTCCTCAAAACATTTTTTCAAACAGGTACAGATACTCCAAAACTTACTTGGTATCAAATTTGTGTAAGTGCAGTTCTGATAGGATCGCTAGCTAAGCATTGAATACTTTCTCATTCAGAGCTCAGCCCTCGGAATGAAGGGTTAGGAAAATCAAATTATGCTAATTTTTTTTTTTTGTGGAGACAGAGTCTCACTTTATGGCCCTCAATAGAGTGCCGTGGCCTCACACAGCTCACAGCAACCTCCAACTCCTGGGCTTAAGCGATTCTCCTGCCTCAGCCTCCCGAGTAGCTGGAACTACAGGTGCCCGCCACAACGCCCGGCTATTTTTTTTGGTTGCAGTTTGGCCGGGGCCTGGTTTGAACCCGCCACCCTCAGTATATGGGGCCGGCACCCTACCGACTGAGCCATATGCTAATATTTTTGAATAAGATTTTGCAAAGACTTTTCTGGGGGTTATACTGCCTGCGGTACATGGGACGATACCCATTTTTCAGAAATAGGAAATGAGAAGAATTACTATTAATAAGAGAGGGAAGGGGAAGAAATAGGACCTTGGAGCTTATTTCCTGTGTGTGGGAGGTAAACTTGAGTGAGGAGAAATGTGGAGGCAGTGAGCACATTTAAAAGCAGACTTAGTGTGTGGTGAGTTTGAAGCTTTAGAAATAATCACCTCACTAACTCAAAGAGAGCTTTCAAAATCTTACGAGGCTGCGAATTTTCCACATGGAGTGTCCACGCTGCCTGTGCCACCCACTCTCTGTGTATCGTCCTGTCTCTCATCTTACCTCCTGTGTCGGTTGTTTGAAAGAACTTAAGCATCTGACATTAGAAAAACACACTTTGCTCTCCACAAGTTCGTGGATTCCATGGAAACTAAACACAGTGCATTTAAAAATATATAAACAATAAATTAGCTGGAAGAAAGCTCCCATTTTATTTTATATTAAGCGTGGCCAATTTTCTCCAGCTGCTTTATCAGCAAATGAACTTGGAAATTTCTACTGCAAGAGATTTCATACAGGACTCAAGAAGAAAAAGAAGCCAGGATGTTACATGATCCCCACCATTTCCTAACTGGGTGACTTTGCCCTAATTATGTGACTTCTCTAGGCCTCAGTTTTGTCACAAATAAAATTGGCATGTTAATAATACCAGTCTCACAGATTAGTTGGGGAATAAAAATCAATATATGTAAAATTCTCAGAACAGCTCCTGTCATTAGGAAGAACTCCATGAATTTAGTTAGTGCTCCTGCTATCAGGTTCAAAATCTCATTGCACATGTGAGATACCGGAACCCAAAGACGTCATGAGCTTTATTTACCCAAGGTCACTCAACAGCGTCAGGCCTAGGCAAGTCTCTTAGTGAGCCTTGTTAAACTCCACTCTTCCCTGAATCATTAATAACTATCTCCTCCTTTGGGTGGTCTTGGTCCTTGAACACAAGTCTGTAACAGTTTGTACACATTGGATTTTGATTATCAGTTTATATCTGAATCCATATATCCCCTCACTTCAGCTTCACACAGGATCATGGGGTGGAGGAAAAATGTGTCTTTGTTCTTAGCCCAGTGCCCTGGCTCATGTTAGTAGCTCAATAAATATTTATTGACTGAGTAAGTGAACATAGGCATCAAGGTACGAGCAAGCCTTTTTATTGACTGAGGAGCCCAACATTATAAGCATCCTCTAGATGAAATGATAAAGGGCCTTGCTGTCAGTCTTTTCTAGTTGTTCCTGACATAGCTCAAAGCAATTCTGAAAGGGTAGGAAGCCAACTTCAGTAGTATTATATCCCCTCCTTTAATAAACGATGCGATTTCTGAGTAAAGCAATTCAATTTCTCTTAGTTGTTGCAATTATTGACCATCTGATTAAGGCACATGTGTCTTGCTTTAAATGAAAACTTGCTTTCAGGTGTTGCTACAATAAAGAAATTCAGATCAACACCATATTGATTCTGTTGTATGCTGACTAAAATCCTTACCATTCTGCTTCCAGCACCTAACCCAACTGCTGCCCAAGGGCTGTGTAGGTTGGCATAACTATTCAAACTAATTATAAAGTAGACATTGGCCTTGGAGCCTGAGCCTAAAAAAATGACACACTACTAATTATCTTTAAAGACTAGCAAGACAAATTTAAAAGGAGCATTGAAAACATAAATGGAAAAAAAAGCATGAGGAAATGGGAAGACAAAAGAATGAGGAAAGTGAATAGTTTTTAACCTTCACAACTCAATCAATGTATATATTTTTTGCCTATCTAGTTTGTTGTCTATGTCTAAGAACAAAGAACAATTAGTTTGTAAAGATAAAAGGTTGTCATCATGGCGTCTGGTGTTAATGGGATGAGAAGTAAAAAAATCGCCACAGAAGAGGTGGTGGGAAAGACAGTCCCAAGGAAGAAGAAATAAAGTTAACAGTCTAAAATAAACATGAGAGTGGAAAAAATGGAAAAGATGTGACACTCGTGAGAAAGTATTTCTTACCATTCCTTTTACGTACCACATTCACACAGGTACGTTGGTCGAAGTCTTCGTTGGAAACATTTAATCCCTCACGGCTAAATTATTTCTTTCTGGAATGTGGATAAACCAGAAAAGACTATCTAAGGCAGAGAATCCCCCCTGCTTTTTTTCTTTAGTTTTTTTCTTTTTTTTCTTTAACTCTGAAAGGCCCAAAGACTTCACCTTTCCCAGTACTTTGAGGTAGAGAGAAAGAAGAAAAAAATATTTAAAAGTTGGCATTATTATTCAACAAATACGTGTTAAGCACATTCTTTATAAATGGCACTGGGGGATAGAAATATGGGTGGCAAATTATCTTTCCATACACCATTTTGATCTAATAGTGGATGGGTTTAAGGTGGCAACTGTTAGGGACAGTTAGAAAACAGGGTAAGAAGAAGGAAGTGGGTGATTGCTGAGTTTACAATCAGGAAACAGGTCTTTAAGGTTAGAACAGAGTGGGGATGGGAGACTATTCTGGGTTACTAGAATAGTAACAAGAATAATAGTAGCAGGACTAGAGGGTTTTGAAATTCAGGCACTGCTCAATTCCTAAGACAGAGGGTTTGTTCAGTAGAAACTTTTGAAGGAACTCAGTCAGCATCCCATGATGAATCAATGTCCTGTTCATATCTTGGAAATTTTCCAAAGGAGAAGTTAGTTAAGAATAATGTAAAGTCAGCTTGATCAAGACCCTAGGTCAGCGGTTCTCAGCCTTCCTAATGCCTCCTAATGCTGCGATCCTTTAATACAGTTCCTCATGTTGTGGTGACCCCCAACCATAAAATTATTTTTGTTGCTACTTCATAACTGTAATTTTGCTACTGTTATGAATCGTAATGTAAATATCTGATATGCAGGATGCATTTTCATTGTAACAAAGGGGTGTCAGCCCACAGGTTGAGAACCGCTGCCCTAGGTGAAAGAAGTTCATAAACATGAATTAAGAAATGCGTAAACCTTACAAGTAGAAGCAGTAAAGCCAGGAACTGGGAAATAAAACACAAGAGAAGTTTGCAAAGAGACGTCGCCAGGAGACCCACACCTCTTGTAGGTGTATTCTATTTGCTTATAACCTTCTATCTGCTTATAAATTGAAGTATTTAAGTGTGTCATACAAAACAAAATTCTGCTAATGACCTGCCATTGCGGTGTAACTTTTTAGAGCCGGCTCTGTTGCTTTAATCGGGTATTTTTTTTTTTTGCACTAGGGTGAGTCACAGCGCTTTCAGATTATGGGGGGCTGCTTGCCTGGGGCACCCAGAGAAAGCCCAAACCAGGGCTGGGTCTTCAAAGCTCCCTGACAGTAACCAGCAGGATGAATGACTAGGTAGTTGAATGGGTCAGTTTTGTAAACCAGGTTAAACCTTTAGAATTGCTTATAAATGGCCTCTTTTTTATTTTTTTTTTTTCAAATTAATCATGAAATAAAAAAATAGGAATCTATCTTTCCCTTGACTTTTTTTATATCCCACTTTGAAAATTTTTTGTTAAACATTGTTGCTTCTGATAGCACCACTCTATGTCCTTTCCTGAAGGAAAATATACCCATTCAATAATAAATCTTGAAATAAGGAAAGAAAAAGCTAAAATTCAGCACTACAGGTAAGAACAGTGAGCTATTATCATGACTAAGAACATTGGGTTTATTTTAGTTACAAATTCCTAATGATTCCTCAGATGCCATGCTAATGAGTCAGTGATTACTCACCCATCAAACAAAACACCCCATATTTAGAAGCCTTCAAGGCTACATTAGATCCTCACTTCTCTGAAGGTCACCTGTAATTATTCACTCACCCACCGCACAGGAGCTCTGGATGGAATGACTAATGTATCATTGATAACTACTTTAAATGGTACATATTAAAAGCCAGATTCACATCTTGTATTCCTTTATGGAAAGTCATTGGAAAGGTAGGATAATGAAATCGTCTTTGGAGACTTTCGGCAAAAGAATCTGTCTGAAGGGATGAAAAATCATTTTTTTAAAAGCAAGCTCACCAAGAAAGGCCTACAAAGCTTTGGCCCTCAGTGATAACCTAACAAATATCCTTTACATACCTTGCATTGCGTCGCTGTTGCCATCTGTACACAACACTATTTTTTGGTAAGAAGTAAGTGTGATAGGATGCTGCTCTTGAGACTATTATGATTTTATTTTAAATAGATGCATTTAGTATTTTAGCCTTTAGCACCAAATGCTATTGTATTTTAAGACAGAGTTGCCTCTTTTTCAAAGTGAAACAAATCTCGATGTTGCAATCAAAATGTGCATTGTTTTCTTTTGGTAAACTCCAGGGGAACACATTTCCAATATCCCCTTTTACTTTTCTCCATTTAAGGAAACACATTATAGCTGAAATCCATGGGGACTCACACATTTTAAATTGCTTAAGTTAATAGAAGAGAATATTTATATAAATTCTCTTCCCCTTCTAAGGTGAAGGCATGTTCTGAACTCAATCTTAATTAAACATGGAGCCGATGTATTTTGGATCATGGTATGGTAAGCCTCTCTGGGAACAAGATTATGACAGAGGAAAACTGGTTCCAAGGTATTAGTGTGTCTTTGACGGAGAAGAGAGTCTATGTTAGAAAGAGTTCCCAGCATAAACCAGAATCTCCCTAAAGTGGTGGCAGCCTCACGCCACCTATTGATTCAGTGTTAGTGTGATGGTTCACTTTAGGTGTCAACTTGATTTCATTAAGTGATACCTAGATAGCTGGTAAAGCATCATTTATGGGTATGTCCGTGAGCTCATTTCCAAGGTAGATTGGAGTTGGTGGGCTGAGAAGGAAAGACCAGCCCTCATTGTGGGTGGGCACTGTCCAATTGGTTCATGGTCCTAAATGGAATGAAAAGGTAAACTCTATCTTTCTTGGAAACTGGGATGACCTTCTTCCCCTTCCCTTGGATATTGGAACTCCAAGCTCTTTGGACCTTTGGACTCATGAGTAGTTCTTTAGATTCTTAGGCCTTCTTCCTCAGCTGAGAGTTACACCTTCAGCTTCTGTGGTTCTAAGGGTTTCAGTCTTGGACTTAGCTATGTTACATGCATCCAAGGGTCTCCAGTTTGCAGACAGCCTATTGTAGTTCCATAATTCAATGGGCCAATCCCCTTAACAAATCCTCTCTCATCCATCTATCCTATTGGTTCTGTCTCTCTGAGAACCTTGACTAGTATAATTAATTAGACTAATTGGCTCCACAAACAAGTGATATGTGATGATGGTAGGAATTCTCATGACTGAGAGTGGTAAATAGCAAATGAATAGGGGAAGGTAGAATGCTGATAGATGTACAAATGTCTAGTAGACAAAATACCTTCTTCTTCCAGACATGTCCATGTCCTAATTCCTAAAATTTGTGAATATCTTGCATTTCATGTCAAAAGGGACTTTTCAGGTGCAATTAAAATGGGGAGATTCTTTTGACTTGTCAAGGCTCAATCTAATCACATAAGCACTTAAAAGCAGAGAACTTTCCCCCTTAGAGATAAAAGATATACATTAGAAAGGGAAATCAGAAGGCCTGGAAGTATGAGGAGGAATCATCCTTGTTGATGTGATGAAGGATTAATAAAACAAAGAATGCAGGTGGCCTTAAGGAGCTGGGAGATTCTCCTACTCAGTGTGGATTCTCCTAGTCAACAACTGCAGAGAACTGAATTCAGCAAACAATTTAAATGAACTTGGAAGTGGATTCTGCCTCAGAACTCTTAGATAAGAGTGAGATGACACCTTGATTCTGGCCTTATATGGTCCTGTGTGAAGTAATCAGACAAGCTGACCTGGACTTCTAACCTACAGAACTGTGAGATAATAAGTTTGTGTTGTTTTTAGCTACTAAGTTCATGGTAATTTGTTACAACATTAACTTTAACAAGAAATAGAAAACTAATTCAAAAAGACATTTCTTATACCTGATTGTATACTTTGCAAATCAAGCATTATCAGTTATGTGCCTAGAACTCAACTTCTATTTGGGATCTTGGGATCTCTTTTCACTAAATTGTCTAGGAATATCTAGGGATATCTTTTCGCCTTTTTGAAAGGCTCTGTGTTGGATGCTGGATGTTGATGGGAATTTAAGTTCTGGAAAGACAATGTGTACTCAGGGGAAAGATCAAGGAAGAGACAGAGGAACCTACCACCAACTCTTACCCTTCGGGATCATAAAATCTGTTAATAGAGATTCAAACAAAATGACAGGAGAACCAGAGTCAGAGACAACTCCTCCGGAAGCAGGGAAGCTTTCATAGGGGTGTTCATAGAGTTGAGTCCAACAGGAAGAGATTGTTGGTATTGTGTGGGAATCTTTTATCACCCCACCCGTCTAGACACTACAGTGTCACAGTGAAATGAAGTACCCCAAAGTGCACTGAGAGGCTCAAAGGCTAGCCTTGAGCCAATTGAATACAAATAAACTCAGTGGCTTCCAGAAGATGGGCTGAGGCTATTCTAATATGTGCAGTCTCCAAGTTTTGGCTGCTAAAAATATTCAAGTTAAATTTGCTGCGATCAGGAGTTTGGGGTTCCCTGACATGATTCAGCAACATAAAAAGTCATTTCTAATTCTGATTATTTTTCAGAATTAACCATGGGTTTCAAAAGAAAAATAAAATTGCCATATCCCATTTCCAGATAACAGAATCCAGAATTTCTATGTGAGACTTAGGTATACATTCTTTTTTTTGAACAATTAGAGTGAATGAACTTTTAAAAAAATTTGAATTTTTCTGTGAAGTCCTCCAGGAATATTGGTTTCATAAGCCAAGGTTTTGATGAAGGAATTCAAGGTTACACAGTCTGACAAAAATTGAACTCCACATACACTATACTTGTTGTGTACAGATAACTAACTGGGGAAGGCAGAGCTCCCATTCTCTTGACAGCTTATCCCAGGACTCCAGTGATCGCCTCACCTGCACACATGGTAGGCAGAGGAGCTAGTGTGGGCCATGGCAAGATTTTCTCACCAAAAGTTCTAGCTTCACTTTAATATGGAGAAAAATCAATGCTCAAAAGTCTGAGGTTTCAACTTAGGAGCACAAGTCTCATAAACTTTGCCTAGAATGGAAAATGCAAAGTCCATACCACCATTATTCAGCATAGCTATGGAAAAATATCAATATTGAATGTATAGAAGGGGAAAATTTGAGGGGAAAAGTGAATTTCAAAAGATTTATCTAAATAACTAAATGTAATAAGATTTTATTGGTAATAATTAATAAAAGGCTGACTAGTTAAGAGCTTCTGCTTTTGATTTTTTTATTATATTGTTCCTTATATTCTGGGCTCTATTAAATAAGGGAAACAAAAGAAGTCAGAATTATAAGAGTACTAACTAAAGCCTATTGTTCCTCTAGAATTAGAGTACTAAACTGAGAAAACCGCTCATGTAATTTATCCAAAAGGAAACTTAGTTTGATTGGGGGTGGGGGGAATATTGAATAAATTGTTTTCTACAAAATTTGAGTATGTGTGGTGAGAGGATGTGGCAAGTTGAGTAGCTTCTAGGTCATTTTCTCTTGATCTTTTCTCTCAAGAGCCTTTGAATAGGCTCGGCACCTGTAGCTCAGTGGTTAGGGTGCTGGCCACATACACCAGTGCTGGTGAGTTCGAACTTGGCCCGGGCCTGCTAAACAACAATGATAACTATAACAAAAAAATAGCCCAGCATTGTGGCAGGTGACTATAGTCCCAGCTACTTGGGAGGCTGAGGCAAGAGAATCGCTTAAGCCCAAGAGTTTGAGGTTGCTGTGAGCTGTGATGCCATAGCATTCTACTGAGGGCAACATAGTGAGACTCTGTCTCAAAAACAAACAAAAAAAAAGAGACTTTGAATAATTTCTATTTGTCTATGATAGAAAGATGAAATTACCACCCCTTAAAATAGGACTGCTGGCTGTGTCCTATTTTAAGCCACATACACCAAGACTGGCGGGTTCAAACCCAGCCTGGGCTAGCTAAACAACAATGACAACTGTAACAAAAATAGCCAGGCATTGTGGTGGGCACCTATAGTTCTAGCTACTTGGGAGGCTGAGGCAAGAGAATCAGTTGAGCCCAGGAGTTTGAGGTTGCTGTGAGCTGTGACACCATGGCACTCTACCCAGGGCAACATAGTGAGACTCTGTCTTAAAAAAAAAAAAGTAGGACTGCTAAGTTATGATAATCTAGAAACTTCCCATGAATGATTTCAACCATTGTCACTCAGTTTGTTCATATTGGCACCATTTATGTAAAAACTCTTTTTAAATAGTGAATGAACACTTCACAAAGCAAAGAAAATACTAGTTTTATAAGCTATTTCCCAGGTAAGTGATGAGAATGCTATAAATATGTCCTATATACCCTGGTAGCCATTTATAAAAAGCATGTAGACATTTAAAAAGAGATTTATGTCTAAGGAACAATGTTTCTGAGGGAGCAGAAAGAAAACAGTAGTGGATTTGGGCTGTTTTCACTGACTGGTAGTCTCTATTCTTAGTTTTTGCCTCATGAATGTGCTTATTTTCAGTCCCTCCTATAAGCAGAATCACACAATATCTCTCTTTCTATGTCTGCTTATTTTAATAAGCAAAATATTTTCAAGGTCCATCCACAGTGTAGCATATATCAAAGTTGCCCCCCTTTTCGTGGATGAATAGGATTTTATGGTATGTATTACATTTTGTTTATCTATGCACTTGTCGATGGATGTTGGGGTTGTTTCTATCTTTTATTTGTTCATTTATTTATTTAGAGATAGCGTCTCACTTTGTCACCTTCAGTAGAGTACCATGGTGTCACAGCTCACAGCAACCTCAACATCTTAGGCTCAAGCCATTCTCTTGCCTCAGCCTCCCAAGTAGCTGGGACTACAGGCATCTGCCACAACACCTGGCTATTTTTTAGAGACAGGGTCTCGCTCTGGCTCAGACTGGTCTTGAACCTGTGAGCTCAGGCAATCCACCTGCCTCGGCCACCCAAGTGCTGTTTCTACCTTTTAACCTTTGGGAATAATACTGCTGTGAACATATATGTCACAAACAGATAACATTTCTTTCCTAAGACTTAGTATTACAGTACTTGTAATATTTGTTAATTAACATATGGTAGTGGCAAGGGGAATATAGGTGGGTTAGTTGATGAATATAAAAAGAAAGTTAAATAAAAGAAAAAATATGTAGTGTTCAGTGGTACACCAAATATCATCACTAACAATGATAATCTAACTACATTGTTAATTATGGTTAACAGTAATTTATTGTATATTCCAAAATACCTAGAAGAGTAAATTTGAAATATTCCTAAAACAAATAAATGAAAAAAAAACAAAAAAAACGAGAGAATTGTTACACATTGCATGCTAGCATCAAAATATCACATGTATCCCATAAATTAACATAGATGAAACAAGCATATTATTTGCAGGTGAGAATCTTAGAGAATAGAAAATGTTATTCTACATAGGAGTAATAAGAAGTTGGTATCTCAACCATCACATTTTTAAAGGGTGAAGGGCCCTTTAAAGTTTAGTTGCTCTGGAAAATAATGTGTAGTCAGAACTATAATTTAGTGCATAACAAGTGCAACAAAAATACATGTTTTCAAAACACTGATGTTAGGCTGGGTGCGATGGCTCACACTTATATCCTAGCACTCTAGGAGGCCACGGCTGGTGGATTGTCTGTACTCAGGAGTTCAAGACCAGCCTGAGCAAGGAGACTCAGTCTCTAAAAATAGCCAGGCATTTTGGTAGCCGACTGTAGTCCCAGCTACTTGGGAGGCTGAGGCAAGAGAATCAAAAGGATCTTCTGAGCCCAGGAGTTTGAGGTTGCTATGACCTATGACACCAGGATAACAAAGTGAAACTCTGTCTGAAAAGCAAAACTAACAAACAAACCAAAAAACCCCACTGGTATTAGGAGATAAGGTATAAATCTACAAAACAAAGAAAAATTTCATGCTACACAATTTTAAATAGGGCCTGATATTTGTTTCATTTTTATAGACAAGATGTGTTCTATCAGCAAGACATATTTGTAAAGCTTCTTAATTTTTAATTCAATCACTCATTTATAAACATATATCGTAAATTATAGTAAACTAAGCTTTACATATTATTTTTCAGCTGGGTTTGTATCACATGCTTCCATAATTGGTCTAATTCACTAATCGCAAAGCACTTATTATCAATCAAATTTTCACACATGAAATTCAGAAGTGTGTTTACAGACAACAGATTACAATGCCTTGGGTTAAAGTAGGTACTGAAATCCGTAAAATCATAATGTGGTTCAGTTATATTGTGGGAGGGTAAAAGCTTAAATGTGTTCTATCCAGTGTCAATTGCACATTCATCTTGGAAATTAAGTGTTCTGCCAGGAGAACTGGCACTCACATTCACAAAAGAGACACAATTTTTGCTTTGCTTTGCCACACTTACTTTAAAAATGTGCACTAGAAGAGGTTCAGCAATTCCACTCCGTAAGAAGCTGCATATGCTTCAATAAATCAAATACTTGGTGGGAATCTTAGTTTGAATATGTTAACCTTGAAAAATAACAAGTCGTGAAAGCCTTGAAAAAGTATCTGAAAATACAACACAAGAAGAAAATATAATTTTCTCTTTTATTTCAAGCTCAGAAGCCCATATCCATCAAATATTAAAACAGCATTACTTTTAAAATGTCCAGATGAGTAAGGAGACTATCCCTACTTCATTGCCATTCCATTATATAATATACGCACATGTTCACAATATATCAAGTTTATTTTAATATTATTCTTCAATGTATTTTTCTCTTCCCTAAACCAGGTAAAAAATGCTTAATGAAATAGTTTGCCACCTTCTATATTTTTCTGTGAACCTTACAGAATTCTTCAGGAAGGCACTATTCCATAATTTGTGGGAAATTTCAAGTTGCTTCACATATAATGTAACAGTGATCAATCTTAGCATAGTGATTGGAGTTAGAGGAAGTTGGTTCAGGAAAGTATTGTTTCCTGAGATTTTTGTTTGTTTTTTGAGACAGTCTTATTTTATTAACCTCAGCAGAATGCTGTGGTATCATAGCTCATAGCAAACTCAAACATTTGGGCTCAAGTAATCCTCTTGCCTCAGCAGCCTGAACAGCTGGGACTATTCCCACTCGCCACAATGCCTGGCTATTTTTTTTGAAATGGGGTCTCACTCTATGTCAGGCTGGTCTCGAACTTCTGAGCTCAGGAAATCCACTGGCCTCAGCCTCCCAAAGTGCTCGGATTATAGGTGTGAGCCACCATGCCCCACTTTTGTTTCCTGAGTATTATTGGCAGAGGTTGTTTATGAAGATAGGTCTGTAATATTTTCTGGGCACTGCAGAGTAGTAAGCATTTAAATGATAAATTTAAAAAATTACCTCTGGTTCCAAGGTAGAGCTAGGAATTAGGTTAGTGAAAATTTCCTAGGATGCTAAAATCATAACAGAACTTTTATCTAACTTTTCAGATCTTTAATGGCTAAGACTCTTGGAATATAGTCGGTCCAGGGTGAAAACAAATTTCTCATGGACAAAGAACTCTTTAGATCCCTAAGGAGCAATAAAGAACCCAAGTAGCTGAGAGTCTGAGAAAGCAATAAAGCCAAAGGCATATAAAGCTTCAAGGAATGAGGAGGGGCCATCTGAGGCAGAGAGGACCATTAGGACATGTCCCTCTGTAAAATTCATCACACCTGAGATCTCTTCATAATAAATATCCTCCCCCAAATACTAACTGAATCAAGAAATATTGGGGTCCCTCTTGTTCACAGTGTTTTCAATGCTGCAACATCATATTTGATATCTAGTAGGTAATTTATATTTATTTTTTATTGACAAAGAAGCATTTCCCAGTAAAGTTGAGGCTCAGATAAATTGGGCAGTGACTCAACTTCCAAGGGCTGCCCTTTTACCAATCAAAAACTAAAGACAAAAACAACAGAATCGAATACAAAAGTAGAATTGTTGAGCTCACGTTATTTCTTTTTTGTTGTTGAACTCACATTATTCTTTTGTTGTTCGTGTTACTACTCCCCCAATGCAACATATTTTTAGCTTTGTTAAATATGAAAAAAAGTCAGTGATTTTGAAACCCTTAAGAGCATGTCTAAAAGTAGATATTTGTAGGGTTGCCATGGCAGGCAGCAAGGAATGCTGATTGGATGAGAGAGATCGTATTCTTCACCTTCCCTAAGGGAAAAAAAGCAACAACCTCAAACCAACAACAATAAAAAAACCCTCCCCCAACCAAAAACCTTTAATGAGAATAAAATAGTTTCTCTGTGTACTTAATCACAACTTTCCCTCCCCATCTTCAATTTTGTTCTGGTCCACTATATATACATAGACAAAACCCAAATATCATCTCAATCTAATTCATTTTATCACTGATTTGAGAAATTTCTTTCTTTCTTTCTTTTTTTTTGAGACAGAGTCTTAAGCTATTGCCCTAGGTAGGGTGCCATGGCATCATAGCTCACAGCAACCTCCAACTCAGGCTCAAGTGATCCTCTTGCCTCAGTTTATCTATTTTTAGTAGAGACAGGGGTCTTGGTTTTTGCTCAGACTAGTCTCAAACTTGTGAGCTCATGTAATCCACCCAGAGAGCTAGGATTACAGGTGTGAGCCACCACACCTGACCTATTTTTTGTGTATCCAGAATGTGGCAGGCATTATTCTTAGTCATGAAATTATAGCAGTAAATAAAACCAATTTTCTTCATAAAACTTAAATTCTATTGGAAGAAATAAAAAAATAAACATGTCTGTGGGGTGTGTGTGCCTGTGCATGCCATGTAACAAAAATACCAGAAATACCCATGTGGTTGGAGTGGGGAGAATGAGTGAGTGGAAAAGCATGAAGAATCATTAAAGGCAAGGCTGTTACAATCAATGCTGAAGACCTCTTATGTTATTCACGGTGCAATGAAAAGTCTTTGGAGGGTTTTGGCTTGATGGCAAGTGGCAGAGGTGAAACCTTAAAGAATAACATCATCATTTTTTTTCTTTTTAAGTGTATCTTCAACTGTTTGGGGAAAATATACAATGGGAGTTAGAAATGAGATAAAAGTAACAATTAGAAGACTCATGTATCAGTCTGATAATTATCTAATACATGAGACTAACAATTATCTCAAATAAGAGTTAAGTACTGCTTGGCTAGGCTCTGGGTGATACATAGATGGTGAGAAGAAGATTGAATTTTTATGTCTTTAGATGACAAAGTCTATAAAACTTGCTGGTAGAATGGATGAGGGGTATTAAGGAAAGTGAGAAATCTAAGGAGCTGCTTTTAGTTTTTTGCCTGAGCAACCAGATATGTGGTTGTGCTGTTTATTGAAGGAGGGACAAGTGGAAAGGACCAAATTGGGGATGATAATGGATAGTAATCAGAACTCTGTCACATATAATGTGAAATTTTTTTCAGATATAAAGTTCAGGAATGGTGATAAGAATCTGAGAGTTGGCATAAAATTAGACTGTGGTCAAAGCCATAGAAGCAGATGAGGTTGCTTGCAGATGCATTAATGAAAGAGCCTTAGGCCTGATAATAGTTCAAGGGGAGAAAAGGAGGTGATGTAGGGAAAAATAATTTTGTATATTCACTGAAGTAGGAGGAAAACAAAGAGAGTTGGTGTCCTAGGTGTCAAGAGAGAAGAGATTAACTGGTCAAGACCAGAAGAGTAATCATTTGTGTTTATCACTGTTGGTTTGAATACGATGAAAAAATAAAATTGGTTGTTGGATTTTGCACAATATAGATTTGTTGGTGGCTTTATTAAGAGCAGTTCCATTGCATGGTGGTGACAAAATCCTGATGATAAAACCTTAGTGAGGGAAGTAATAGGTGAACAAGTTAACAGTGAACATAAAGTAATCCACACAAGGAGCTCTACTGCAAAAAGAAAAGAGACAGAAGGTAGAAGTAAAGGATGTTTGTTTGTTTTTTTTTTTTTTATTGGAGACAGAGTCTCACTCTGTAGCTCTGGATAGAGTGCTGTGACATCATAGCTCACAGCAATCTCAAACTCCTGCACTTGAACAATCTTCCCACTCAGCCTCCTAGGTAGTTGGGACTATAGGCACCCTCCACAACACCTGGCTAGTTTTTCTATTTTTTCAGTAGAGACATGATTTCGCTCTTGCTCAGACTGGTCTCAAACTCCTGAGCTCAAGTGATTCTCCTGCCTTGGCCTCCCAGAGTACTAGGATTACAGGCATGAGCCACCACACCTGGTCTGCTAATTAAAAAGGAATTTTTAATGGTAAGACCATTAATTTTTCTTCATTTTAGAAATGATACAACAGAGATGAAGAAAACTGGTGGCAAAGGCAAGAGAAGAAATTGCAGGAGCAAAGTCTTTCAATGAGAGAGAAGTAGATGGAGCCCAAGTTGAGGGTTATTCTATGGGAACAGGAATGGTTTATCTATTGTGAGAGTAAAAATAATGTGGAGAATAAGGCCACGTTAAGATGAGTAACAGATTTAATGATGGAAAGGTGAAATCATTTTCATTTCACTGCCATTTTCTCATTGAAGTAAAAATTTGTGATTATTTTGACCATCAGATATAAGCGAGGAGTGGAAAAGTGTAGACATATCTCCGAGAGAGAGAAGTTTTAATGATGACCTACAGGATCAAAGCTAATAAACAAGAGAGGGAAGGATGTGGATAAAGATGATGGTGAGGAAGAATTGAGAACAATAGATTGGAACCTACATGGGGTTGAAGAATTACTGTGGTTATGTTCATAGAGAACATGAGCTGGGAGAATATGAGATGTGGCCAGAATGTAGGATGCTTGAATCTATGCAGGTCCATTTAGAAGTGGGGCAGTTATTGGCACAGGATTGGGTATCTGAAGTGAATAGAGAAAAAGATGGTTGGTGATGTGATTGAAAAACTAAAGCCAATATTAGAAGAATCACCTATGCGGTTCCAGAAATGGGCAAGATGAATGCCAAGAGTCCCCTACAGAGAAAACAGTGGGCCAGTTGCTAAAAACATTCAGTAGATGAAGGAAATGATGGTGGGGGTAGCTCCTGAGTGCCCAAGGACATGGAGGGGCTGATGTAGATTGGTGCCTGATGTCTTTGGCCCTGTAATGAAGGACAGGTAGTGAGAAAATCCACTCAAGCTGTGCTGAAAATCCAGGAGGAATCTCCAGACTTCGCAGCACGGGCAGTCTAAGGGCTTCTCTGAGGGAGCAGGGAAAGCCAGAGCCTTCAGAGACGGCCAGCTCCCATAACAAAGGGAAGGCGCCTCCAAAGACGGCAGTGAGGTTACCCACACTTTGTTGTTCACAGAAACTGGGGTCTAGAGAAATTAGTGGAGAAGTCATTTTTGTGGACCTGGAATATTTAAATCATCATAAAAAGAACTATTCTGATTATGAGAATAGTAGCCACTCGCACCAGGCACCACGACAGCTGCTTTGCGCATATCATCTGAAGTTACTCCTACATCAATCCTACCGATCAACAGTGAAGTGCCCTGCCTAAAATAACTTAGCCAGGATTTGAATCTCTATTGCTCTGATTCAAGTGTCTTGGGGGTTTCTAAAACTGTGCTTTGTTTCTCATTGTAACCGTCATTCTCCAGCCACTCTTCTTTTGCTTCGTGTTGGCAAAAGGACCAGTTGTTACCACAAATGTATCACAACAGATTGGCTATATTAAATATCAATTAGTGTCACACATACCTGAGTGTTTTGATTAGTTACACATGAAGCTTAGAAAATGAGTTTAGTGATAATTTGATCCTTTCTTCACTGAATTAAAAGGAGAGAATACCCAACTTTCTCTTCTCTTTCCACAATTATATTTTCTTCCTTTTTCAGGGGCCAAAGCAAGGGCCATGAGAGCTCTGAGGTTTTTTTGGTTTCAGTTTATTACTTATTATTACTCGTTAAGTCCTTATGTTGTGTGTTTGACAATGTTCTAAGCACACTGGGGAGTAAGACTGGTACCATTTCTTCATCTTAGAATGCAGAGTCCACTGAGGAAGACACATTTTTATTTAGAGTATATTTCTGAAAAGTGCTCTGGAGGAGAAGTACAGGTCCTAGAAAGATTATATAACAGAGGGATCCAGGTAGCATAAGTGCCTCTATAGAACGCAGCTACTTTCCCTGGTGTGTTTGGCAAGGAAGATGGGATATAGCACTACTCTCATCCCAGATCAAGTCAGGTCTATACAGAACCAAAGGAAAGCAAGGGGCTGAATGATGATGTAGCAGACATGTATTTCAAGATCTTCCAAACCTGATTCTGCAGACAAAGAAATCCACCTCTCTCTGCTTTTGCTTTGGGTTAGACAACACTGTGCATAGGCCTCAGGCTTTCTGGCCCCCAAACCAGTTTGTATGTCTTAAACTAGGGAGTAGTTTAGGATTAATTTTCTGATTCAACAATTTTGAATAAACCCTTCCATTATTCTTATTGCTCTGTTTCCTCAGCTAGAGGGGGAAAAAAACATCTTTATGTTGATTTCAGGCAACAAAGCATTATGATACAATAGCCTCAGGCTTTATTCTCAGCTTAATTTATTAGAAGAATGGAGGCATATCAGAAAAACAGCTATCAAAAAAAGACTGCAAAAGACCTGCCAATATTCTAGCTGGAGAGTAGCTTTGTTCCAACAACTATATCGACTCATCTTTTGAAATAAATTGTGTAATTAAAGACGCCTTTAAAAAGTTATCAGAGGTTAAAGTTTCCCGCTGGAAAGTTTGATAATTGCAGGATTATAGAGAGACCTAGTGTCTTTACTGGTACCAGACTGTTCTCTGCGGCTTGCTCCCTGGACTCCACTAGCCCATCAATTTTAGATGCTATGGATACTAGCACAAC
This sequence comes from Nycticebus coucang, assembly GCF_027406575.1. Taxonomy (NCBI): domain Eukaryota; kingdom Metazoa; phylum Chordata; class Mammalia; order Primates; family Lorisidae; genus Nycticebus; species Nycticebus coucang. The sequence continues at coordinate 14,506,257 of NC_069784.1, read as the reverse complement.
TAAAGCCATCCCCTGGCCTTTCAGTGGAAGCCCTTTGGCAAAAGAATAAAAAGGAGGCCAACCTTAAGAGTTACAGCTTCTAATGTCTTGGCTGCCCCTTAATAAGTATGTATTCAGAGCACATCGACAATAGTGCCACTGACATTGTTACTGATATAGAACAAGTCAAAATACAAAGAATTTTAAATGGCTCAAATTCTTTAAAAATGATTTTGGAACCGTTTCTTCTTCTAAACCGGAGTCTCCTGCTGCTCCTGTTGGTAGTGAGATCTCTAAAGCGCCAGACAATGGTGACCGTGATAAATGGTCTTCCTAGTCAAAGGTGCCCTGAGTGAAAAGCGAAAGCATAAAGAGCCGGTCTCACTTGTGTGATGCCAGTCTTGGAGACAATAAATGTCTGTGCATGTACTTTTAAAGCCAGATCTTTTAAGCTGATTGTTAAGCAGTTAACTGTTAATACTGTGAAATGTTCCATTCTTTGTTAGGATACAGTTGATGTTGAAAACTTTCCATGCCATTGTAAACCCAAAGCTTCCTTCAGTGGAGCTTAAATAATTTAATGACTGCCTTTCATCATGAAAGTGGTTAAGCTCCTAGAAGTCGAAGAAAAATGGATGCGTCCATTAATAAGGGAAAGAATGATTCACTGTAATTGATATAGTGATTATTCACTATAATTGATAAACAACATCCCTAGTTTTTAATAAGTCCCAAGAAGTAAAACAAAGAGTAAGAATTGTTATCCTACAGGAGCAAAATTAAAAATGCTATCTTTTCATTTGCTTGTTATTTGGGGTGGGTGGGTAGCTCTTTTGCTTTGTGTAACAGGCTAGGGTCTCTTCTTCTTAAAAGATAGATGTTAATCATCAAAAAGTTCAGAAAGGTTATTTCATTGGTAGCTTAAATATATTGTTTTATTATCTATCACAGGAAGTGACTCTAATTAAGTTGAAGAAGAAGGAGAAGAGGAGGAAAAGGAGGAAGACGAGGAGGAGAGCGATAGAGAAAGAAAAAGAGATGAAGAAGTTGTTAAGTTAGTGACTCTAAATCCCACTATAATATAAAATTATGTCAAAAGGATTATATGTTATTACACCTATACCGACATCAATAAAATTCCAGTTTGACATATTATAAAGAAAAATCAGCTGCACTTCAATAAACTCAACTCTCTAGAAAGCAAAGCAAGTGAGAGGCATATAGTCTGCCTCATCCACAGTAAGTCATCAGAGACCACGGAGCCATGTGATCCTGCCGGGCCACAGCAGTCTTTACTGCCAAAGGACTGGTTTCCAGCACAAGGAATCCAGCTTCCTTAGATGCTACATTTCAATAGTATGCCAAGACAGGCAATTCTGAGAAATGAAATGTGAAATTAAAGTTGGATCACGGTCTTCTGTGCTATTTTATTCTATTCCAACCCTGTTTGAACACACATCTGGAATCTAACTTGTACTTCGACATGCATAATAAGCTTTTCACTTGGATAATAAAAATGACCTTGGTAAAGACCCCGGGACTGCCAACATTTGATCATTAAAAAACTAAAGCGTGAGACCTCTTGGTCTTAGATTTATAGCATGTGAAGTGAAAGCATAGATGTCGACTGCAAATTTACTATTCATTGAAGAATGAAGAGGTGTAAATAATCAGACAACTCTAGGTAGATAATAAATCTACTTCTTGCTTCTCTCTACCTATGTAGTTTCATAAGGGAACCCAGGAGATGGTAGGGCATTTTTGTGACCTTGTGGTTGACATGAAGGGGGTAGCTATTAACCTCTAGAATAAGTGTGAGAAGAATACTAGAACACATAGGCTGTTTCTCTGCTTCAAAAGAAAGCTTATTCTTTATTTTTAGTTTAATTTAGGGGTTGGGGGCCCGTATGTTTCCTGAATAGATAATGGCATCTTCCTGATATAACATGCACTCCCTTTTAGCAGAAGATACTTTGACACCAGAAATCTCCTATTCTGCAGCCATGTAGCTTTTCATAACGCTTTTTGGGATGTAAAAACAAGTCAGGCTCTAGCTAACTCCACTCAAGATCTCAGCAGAGATACTTCATCCAGTGGGAGATATGGGCTAGCTTCAGAAAAGTCAATTTTTAAGATGGGCATGAATAGAGTTGCAAAGAATATTCCAGGTGAAAAGGCGCATTTCAAAAATGGCACTTGAGGTGAATTAGTGGAGTTCAGCCCTGGAGAGCTACAGAGTGACAAGAATGAGCTTGGGGCCTTCCCATGGGGAGCCTGGGAAACCAGGGGGAGGTGTTGTTCCGTTAGCATGCAGGGATTTGAAGGCATTGAGGTATTCTTGAACGATAATGATAAAATCTAAACTTCACTGTAGGAAAACCGTGAAGGAGAGAGAGAAGAGAGGGGAATCCATTTCGGTAAAAGATACTGAAGTCCAACTGCAATTAGAACATAATAAACGGGACAATTCCCACATGTTCCAGTTATTTGCTAAAGTGGCCATCCATACTTCCCTCTTCATTTTCTATTTCCCAATTCAGCTGTTGAAGAATAATTCCATACTTTAGAACACAATTCAAATCCCAGTTTCTACAAACCATCCCTGAGAACTCCAGCGAACTACCTATTGCCTTCATATTTTGTACCCGTAATAAGGCATACGGTTCTCACTAGGTGACCAGACAATGTGTGTCAAGTGACTGATCAGGACAACATCTAAAATTTGCATTGTCTTAGTTATTTCTGTATGAATTTATCTTATTTATACACTCAGGAAGACAGGGTCATCTTTAAATCTTTGCACGTTGTTAAAGAGATTGCACAGAGGAAGTAGTGAATAACTGTATAAATAAATTGAACTATTGAATTTTTCCTAAGCTGTATGAATCTAAAAAAGTCCGTATGTGACTATGCATAATATTACAAAATAGTTGAATTTGTCATCATGTATCGTAGACAGAGTTGTATTTAGACACTATGATAGTGAATAAATAATTTTAGAATGAACACTTTCTAGATGTAGGTACAAATAACACAGAGATTGATTTTTAACAGGATCACCAAATTTATCAGGATATTGAAAACTATGATGACAAAGAAAGCTAAAAAACTTCCATTCTATATTTCAGTGTCTGACCGTAATCAATTTAAACAGCTTTCAACTTCAAATGTACTCTTCTTTCCCTGCTTCCTGGTGCTGGAGCTGGATCCTGTCAACATTTCTTTGCCAGCAGTACTACGATAATAAAGGGTGCTGGACCAACACCCGCAGGTGGCTCCCCAGCAAGTGCCACTATCATCACAATAACTGTTCCTACTGAGCTCACCAGCATCACAGCATCACAGCCCCACAGCAGGCAGCTTCCCAGTGCCTTTCACGGACACGGCATTCAATGACTTCCCAGTGAGACTCACCCACATCCCAGGAGTAGTTGGCTGTGGCTTCTCAGCAGTTTCCTGCCATCCAAAGGGACCTCAGCCACATCTCTCCCACAAAATCTGAGTCTCAGCTTTGTACTTGAAGAGGAACTCACTTCCAAGTTTGTTTTCTCCTTGTATTTCCCAGCCTCCAGCTGGAAAGATAGTGAGATTTTCTAACCCCGCTAGCCCTATATTCTCTAGTGATCTCTATCCCTTTTTAGCAGTGAATGCTCTTAACATTAAATTGACTCCATTCACACTACAAGTGTGATTTTTGTGTACTGAGTAGACTCTGGATTACATAGTCTATACGAGAATTTTCTAGGGGGAGGCAGCTACCATAAGGTGGGCAAGAAGTTTGCATTCCAATATTGAATGAGTCACACAAGGTGCCTGCGTATTTCAAATGGAAGACTCAAAATCGCTGCAGCACCTGCACTCCTGCCAAGGACTGCTTTCTAAATAGATTCCTGTGTTTCCAATATACGTCCCCTTTACCCTAAACACAAAAGAATGAGTGACTTCTGCAGAGCCAGCAATCTTTAGGCTTTCGAGACATCTCGGCAATATTTGCTCTTCCCAAAGCAGATGTCCTCAGTTGATAGTGACAGATCAATCCATCAATTTCTCTGTGACAGAATAATGAGTTATAGTTAATAGGCAGGATCTACAACAGGACCCACTAGGAGTCGGGCACAGGCAGGAGCTCTGAGACGGTAGGACACAAAAATAAGGAGAAAACTTGAGGTAAAAAGCACCTGTCACTTCCTCTCCTAGCAGCCTATACTTTTCTTTCATAGAATTATTTTATCTGGAAATCGTGCTGTTTCTTCTTCACTGGACTATGAACTTTGCCAGGGTAGGGATTCTGTTTGTCCCCTTTCCTGACTCTGCAGCATTTAACGTAAGAATGGATGCTCAATAAATATTAATAAATATTTGGTGAATGGATGCGTGTCAGTAGAGGGCAATGGAATCAAGGATAATAAAATAATGGTCTCCTTACAAGACACAATGGAGTGAGTATTTGGAACAACAGCTGAGTATGGCGGAAGAGTTACCAACAAAATATCCTTGCTGTGTTTTGCATAGTGTCCTGAATGCTTATCCTAGTTCCAGAAATGTATTTTAGTCACGATGAAACCTAACTGGCTTCCTGTGAGGCATAATGGTGTGGGCGATTCCTGACACTGCTATTTCCCCTAGGGCTTTTGCAATTTATTGGAGGAGGCTTTAGCCCTTGGCCTTGTTCCTTGCGATCTAGAAGAGCCTGTCTACATGCTCAGCGTTGTATTCTGGTTTCAAGTACTTCATTTGCTAGTCCTGGGAATGTTGGATTCATACTCATACCCAACTCTCCTCAGTGAGGATACATTTTACAACACAGTAACACAAGGATCACACACTTAAATGGTAAAAGAAAAGCCAAGGTGTACTCTTGAACTTTGTCTCTCCCTGGGCTGTTTTGCTATTACTTTTTTTTTCTTTCTTTCATAAAGAAATCATAACTGATTAAAGACCACCTATGTGAGACACCATTAACTTTCTAAAAAGATAAATGTGCCAGTAGATTTCATATCTCTGTTGCTTAGAAATTTCTGTCACTAAAACTTCACCAATTCTACTAGTTTCAGGCCTAATTTCTACCCCCAAGGATATAGCTACTGAATGTAACAGAGCCCTGGGGACATTATGAAATACACTGCCTTAACCTCAGGGAAATTCCATTATGGCTGTGAGGTATTCAGGACTTACAGGGACCCTTTTATCTGCTGCTTCATTATAATTTTACATAAGGGCTTAATTTCGATCAGTTGTAAGGGCTTGATCCATAAAGCTATTGTGACGGATGATAACTCATGTTTATATTCTTGTTTTAGAAACAGGTGAAATGATTCTGAAGTTTGTATATTTGTATTTGGTATAATGTCAGGTAGATTAAAGGCAATCCCCAGCTCTTGTTCTGGTGATTAAGGAAAGTAATGAGTATAAATATTAGTAATAATATGTATTATCTCATATGAGAGACAAGTTTACTGAAATTTTAATACATGCCTTTATGTATTACAAGGAAATGAATGTAATTTACAAATCCATACAAATAACACACTGATAATCCCGCTAACCTATAATATGCCTTAAGTCAGCCATGATTGAAGTTGCATTTGACAGGAAGAAAAATAGTATTTCTTTTCCAACAACTCCCTGTATCGTCATCATGGCATGGTTGGGTAGTAGTGAGTGCTGGTGAGGACCCTTCCCGCCTCTGTGTCACCACTGGCTTTAGTTCCACTTCAATCAGTTTCTATTGGTTTTTTGATTTATGCTGAAATTCACAGCAGAAATAAAGGAAGTCTGCCCATACATTTGAGGTAACACTCTTGCTCCCCTTCTTTGTCCCTTTGAAACTTGTAAAGAGAAATTTTGTACTCAGAAGACTTTAGCCAGTTAATTTAAGTTCCACCTATAGCAAAGATATGTCACCATTCCTGCAAAATACTGCGTATTCTTTTGCCAAACTATGATGTTAACGTTTTCTCCCCTGTCATCCTATGGTGCCGTCAGGGTTTTCATTTATACTGTTGAATGTTAACTGTCCTGTGCAGTAGATGATACTGTTTGACTTGATTAATTTGAGTTAACTATGTGTCCCTTTCCATTTAACCTCGAGTTTCAATATTTTGTTTCAAAAAATTGAGATAATTCTAGATATACTGTTAGCCCCTCTAAAAAAAATTGTTTGCATTGACATTGTTATGGAAGATAAACTGAGTAAATTCCTATGAAAACCACACAATTTCAGGTTTCTGCTTGCTCAGCAAAATTGGGAGTAATACAAAGCTGAGTTTTTAAATTTAGCATAGGAGGCCGGGTGCAGTGGCTCACCCTGTAATCCCAGCACTCTGGGAGGCCGAGGTAGGTGTATTGCCTGAGCTCACAGGTTCAAGACAAGCCTGAGCCAGAGTGAGACCTTGTCTCTAAAAATAGCCGGGCATTGTGGTGGGTGCCTGTAGTCCCAGCTACTAGGGAAGCTGAGGCAAGAGGATCACTTGAGCCCAAACGTTTGAGGTTGCTGTGAGCTACAATGCCATGGCACTCTACTGAGGGTGACAAAATGAAACTCTGTCTCAATAAATAAATAATAAATAAATAAATTTAGTATAGAGTATGAATCCTCAAAAGAGGACAAAATAGGTTATTCACTTTTCTTTCATCACAGCATGCTGCTAATCAGCTATTCATTATAAGTATAAAATTAGAAGAGAAACTGTCAGTACCACTGTATATAATGGTCAATTGGTTTCTCCATTAGAAACCCATTTCTAGGGCTTAATACATCAACATTCGATCTTGCGTTAGACTTGGAATTATGCTCACAACATGGAAGCCTATAAATAAGACTTAGGAAAAAGAAGAGCTATTTTTCATAACTCTTTAAACTTTGTTATTTAACAAAACATGTGTGTTCAGATTCTTTTCCATTATTCAGCAAATATTTATTGAACATCCCTTACATGCTGGAAATTTATCAGATCATTCTTTGAAGGAGCTACTGTCTAATAGTGGAGGTGAGTGTGAGTCAATGAGAGTGTGTGGGTGTGTTGGTCTGGACCGTCACGGCTATCTAAACTAGTTATCCAACGTCTTTTAAAAAAATGTTAAGGCCCCCAAAGGATATATGATTGTCCTTGGATGTGGACAAGCTGGGTGTGGGTCCTGGTCCACCAGTCTTTCTAGCACACCACATAGTAACTATGGAATGAGTATCCAGAGATCTATATCTGTGAAAATAAAGAGACTGTCAGGAAATGTAGGCTGCTCATTGATAGGAGCCAGCAGAACAGGCTGCTTGGTTACTGTTCTAGAAACAAACATTTTCTGTTAACAACTACAAGCCAACAAGGAGAGAGATGTCAAAGAGAAGAAAGTTCATTGACAGCAGCCACCGTCACCAAACCACTAGGCAAACTAGCACAGAAAGTGTGGCACAGGAGGCCCAAACCACATTTCTGCTTCGATTTTCCAGAACGTCTTCAAGCTGCACCTATGAATAAGAAATTTACTGATAGGTAGATCAATTTGTGGTAGCAAGTGCAAGGATATACTCATTGGATGTGTACTTCCCAGACTACATGGCAATTTTCAAGGTTTCTGTTGTTTAAACTCTATTTACACAAATCTCAGGGAATTTACAATTGTTCATACTGAATCAGGCCTAGGGGAAAAATGTGCTTTCTAAATGTGGAAGCAGACCTGATATTCAAAAAACCACTCACTAAAAAATCTCTAACTTCCACATTTCCAAAGCTTTGAGAAGAGAATGAGACAGTTCATCCGTTTTTCACCTTAATTCAATGAGGTATTTGATTTTCAACTACTGTCTCAGTACTGTATTAAAACCCTGTTACCAGGGAATAAAAGAAAATTACTTGTAATCCCCTTTCCTCAGAAAGCAGGTTATTATAATGGATCTCTCCCTTCAGTCTGCCCTAGCTGCTGTCTAGAGAGAACTTCACGTGCTATTGAGCCCCAGAACAGCTAAACCACCTCACCAGCAGACAATGCTCACCTACTCAGCTGAAGGAGCAGGATTGCTCTTACCACTTGGTTCCAATGAAAAAGTAGAAAGCTTGTGGATTAAAATGACCTGTCATGGATTTCATGATTTGGGACAGGTAGAGGGAAAGCTATTACTGAGACAAACCATGAATGGTTATTCTACAATACACCAGCTTTCTTCAAAGATCCTGCTATTTCTAAAACTATTCTATCATGGGAAACATCACTTGGATATAGTAAATTAGGTGGTTTAGTGAATAATGAAAGGTGTCACATGGCACTTAAAAGTCACCATGTCTTGCTATGATGTGATCAGGATGTGGGGGTACATTCTGATAGCCTCTTCCTTTAGACGCTTCCAGTCACACTCACGTTCCAATGCCAATCAGGCATTAAGTAATAGTCATTACCACCCTCGACAATTATTTATTGAGTGTAATATAGAAGAGATTGGAATAAATATTTAACACAATACTTAATATGTACCTGATACTGTGCATGACATTTAAAATTATTTTACAGAAACCCTGCAAGGTAGATATCATTAAATGGGGGAAATTGAGGATGTAAAAGGTAATTTTCCCAAGTTTTCCCCAGGGGTAGTAAGAGAACTGCTATTAGTAAAACAATTGATTGAAAGCATTAGCCTGGATTAGGTAATAAAGAGGCAGAAAAAAGCAAAAGACTCTATTTTTCTAACAGCTTACAACATATGGGGGGAAATACAATACATATAACAAATCCATAATGCAAAAAAAGGATGGAGTGCGTTATCAGCATGGAGAAGTGGAGAGAAAAGTGCGATTATATGTCTATATGAGTGTAAAGTTATGAGAACCATTTATATATCAAAGAATGTCATAACCGTCATTTATTTAGAGTCTGCCAACATTGCTGGTTCTGATACTGATTGTAGAGCTTCACATATGATAAACACAACAATAACTAAAAAATAAAACAAACAAAAAGGACAAAAGAAAAACCATCAGGTGGCTCTCTTTAACCCAGTTTTTACAATGAGGATTTTGAGGCACGAGTAGGTTAAGTGCATTGCCCAAAACCATCACAGAGGTGGTCCATAAGAGCTGACTGACTTTATAATCATTAACTATAGTTTGAAGTCTTGCATTTCAATGAATAGCTGCTTTTTTTTTCTTTTCCTTTGATGGCATGGCTCTCTTTGGAGAATGTGTTCATATTCATTGTCTACACAACACTGTTCTTTTTGAAATTCTTCTTTGATCCAATACATGCTAACACGAGCATTCCTTATTAAATGTTCACATCTTTGGTGACATTCTTCTATATTCCTTTTTGGGTACTCAGAAATCTATTGTGCATGGACTCATATACAGACCATCAATTTGCTGGTAACCATACTGGTGACCAAACAGCAACATTTTACCACATTGTGCATAATTATTCTCAAATCAGTCAATAACTTCACTGGCTTCTTCAGGAAAATATGGCTTTAATTTATTAAAAGTTCCTGGATCTTATCAGATGAAAGGAATGCCAGTACAGACATATAATGATTCTTTTTTTTTTTTTTTTTTTTGCTGTTTTTGGCCAGGGCTGGGTTTGAACCCACCACCTCCAGCATATGGGGCCAGCACCCTGCTCCTTTGAGCCACAGGCACTGCCCTGCAGACATATAATGAATTTTTAAATAGAAGTTTTTGTCATTGCCATATAGTGTGGCCATTCTACTCAATTGAATTTTCTGACAAACACATTGAGCTGAATGGAAAAAAACAAACAAACAACAACAAAAAAAAAAAACAACACAAAACTATTGGTAATACCTTGGAATTATCTTTCTAAACCTTGATTGCATCTAATTCCAAATCATCATGATTTGGGAATTCAAGTAGACATTAGGTATTCTAGATTTTAGGAATTTTGATTTTTTGAGATTTTAGCATTTAAGATTATGGAGTTCAGGTTTATGTCTTCTGGGATTATGATCTAAACACATGTGAGTCAGCAACCTCCTTCAGCTATTTCTTTCCCAACTGAATTAAGCTATCGCTTTTGTGCAGATAATGTGAAGGCAAATTTCACTGGCTCTCATTTTTCTCATACAAAAGCCAATGCAGTACCCACCTGCAGAAAATATGTTACTATTCTCTCTGACCTTAAAGTCACTGTCCTTTCTGGGACTTTTCCAAATTTCTGCTATAAATCTATCCTCTTGATAGACTTTGTGGATTTTCTATAGCAACTCAAATACAACACATTAAACTTCTGAATACAATATTTTTCCTGCATAGTTTCTTTTCTAATTTTCTCTACTTTTATTAACGGTAATTTTTCCAAGATAGAGACTTTGGCTTGAACTTTAACCCCTGCTAATAGTCATCTGTTCTTTGAATTAAATTCATTCCAGAGAGTCATTCCTTAAGAATTACAAGGTAGGTAAATAAGGTTGATGTCTGAGGTACACATTGGATCAAATCAGATAGGCATAGTTATCTTAAAGCAAGAGAAAAGCTCCTGGATCTGGAGGGCTTCCTAGTAAACTATGGCCATCTTTGCACCATTTGTATGACATCCAATGAAGCCTAGAAAGATATATCAACACAATCGTACCCATCAGAGGGAGTACCCATGCAAGGGCGTACCTACCCATGCAAAGGAGTATCTATGCAAGAGAGTACTCATCCAAGGGAATACGTACCCATCCAAGGGCATTCCTATCCAAGGGAGTACCCATCTAAGGAAGTACCCATCCAAGGGAGTTCCCATGCAGGGGAGTACCTACGCATGCAAGGGAGTGCCCATGCAGGGGAGTACCTACTCATGCAAGGGAGAACCTATCCAAGGGAGTACCATCCAAGGGAGTACCCATCCAAGGGTTCAGGAAGAATGGGGATGAAAGACTCTATTCTTGGTAAAGGAAAGCACCCCCCGCAAAAAGAGACAAATTAAAAAGTAAACTGAGTGAGTCAAAACAAAAAAAGTCATCTAGTTTATATTTAAGCTAGGCATTGCCAGAAAGCTTCCTGCCTTTTTAAAATTCTAGCCTGTTGCAGATACAGCTTACAAACACCCCTGTTGGGTCTGTGAGTACTCTGAGGAAAAATGGCCATAAAAGAGACTGTGGCAAAGACCTAGAAATTCACATTAACTGGGTCATCTCCTGCCTAATAAATAGACAAAGCAGATACCCATTGTGGAGATTTGCATTTGCCTGGAGCAGAGACCCAGGGAGTAGTTTTGAACCCTGAGATAATGGGCAGGAGACCTTTTATCCCTTATTGCAGAGGAAGATCCTCTGTGGTGGTGATGGGAGGAAAATTCCTCCCTCCCACTCATTCCTTAGAAGATATTAATGCCAGTAGCATTTTACTGCACAGGGAACTAGCAGAGTTTAACACCTCCCTAGAAATTTGTGTGTGTGTGTTCTCAAGAGGGAGGCTCTCCCAATACAAGGTTCAGATTTCAGATTTCTCAAGGCTAGTCAAACCCTTAAATAATAACAATAGGAGCTGATATGCTCACTCAGAAACTGCTGGCATCTTTGTTCCCTCCCTCATCTTACCCTCTGAGTAAATAGACTCCAATAAAAGCAGAATGGAGCAAACACTCAATGCCATTGCTGGAATCCCACAGATGGGCAATGGAGCCAAGTCCCCACTTTTAATTCTATTCTGTGTCTCATGTCTCTTTCTTTGCTGTTGTTTCTAACTTTATATTTCTTCAGCTGGTCACCACCAGTACCACAGTTCTTAACAGACCCTGCCCCTGGGGTGGGACCCTGACAAGGGAGTACCATTCAAGGGAGGCCTGAAAGATGTTTAGTAATCTGCTTTCTTTGCCAAAATTACATTACTGTAAGATGAACCTTTTAGTCTATCTAATGACTGATGTTAATAAGTATTTAATTGATACATTCTCTTTATTTTGAGTCCAAATTTATATAGTAATCTTTTGATTATTATTTAGTTTTCACTGGAGATTTGCCTTTTGGGGAAACATTCACAGAGTAGATAGATTTTTCAGTCTAATCCTCATAATGATTATTTTTCATCAAAAGAGAAAAAGAGATAGATAAATAGAGAGAGAGAGGTGAGGGAAGAAGGAAATCATTCTTTATATGGTTTCTTCTTAATATTTTGTCAGATGAGTCCCTATGAAGAAAATGAGCAGATTGTTATGATTGAGTGATCTGCTTTCTGTGATAGAATTCTCAAATAAAATAATTAAATCATTCCTTGTATCAATACAGTGGTCTTGTAAACTTGGTAATGTGAATTCCTGAGTCTCTGAGTCACGAGGCAAGACCAGAGTTAACACCAAATGAATATCTTATAAAACTCCCCAGACATTGGCAAACACACATCCCTCTGAGGTTTAAGCTTTGTCTGCTTTCCAAATGTCTGCAAATTCTACCTCTCTTCCCACCTTTGCACCCTTGCACCCTTTATCATTCCCAGTGCCACTGCCACTCGAAAAATTTCTACCCTGCACTGAGTCATCCTTCTCTCACTACCTTTAATTTTTCCTCTACTGCCACAAAAAGCTTTCAAAATGTAGGCACTATCACCACTTGTATTTTTCCAGGACAAGAGATTTTCAAAGAGCCTTGACCCTAGATAGAAGGGAAGAATGGGCAGGCATTCCTATAAAGAGCAGCGATTCGGAGCAAGACTACAATCGCCTCTAAAGGTGTCCGAGCCATACTCACTGCCACTCTGCGTTCCTCTTTTCCCCAAGGCAGAGAATAATACTTTAGGTATAGAGTACAAACGTGTTCTTTCCTCTGAGCCTGAAAGAAACACAGTTCAGGCTGAAATGAACTTGAAATGTTTGCTTTGTCTTCAGTGATGCTCATTTTCTTCAGAACTGTTTTCAAGGGTATTTATTTCAAACAACACCACCTTGATAAAGTTTAGAACCTTAAAGGCATATATTTGTTCCATATGGCAAAGAAGGGATCACACATCCTAGATTTTAATAATTATGTAAAGGTACTAATTTAAATCTGATGTAAGCCACCAAATGAGGTTATGACATATCCTGCAAAATAAGTTATTTTTTATTGCCTTATGCATAGAAAGATTTGCAATGCAGTAAGCTCTGGCGGTGCATATAATAACACTCTGAAAGAGGAACATTGAAAGGCTATACTATGGTGCATTGTAGTAGCTAGGGATTGCCAACCTGAGATGAAAGATTAAGTTTATAAGTGCTCAGTTAAAATCACAAATCTTATTATTATTAATAGAAATGCATAATGTGACCTCCACAAAATTTACTATGCCCTGTACAAAATTTGCCTTGTAAAGTATGTCGTTTTATTCAACATGGTCTATTCTATCTTATGTGCATCCTCAAAAGGCAAATTTGAATGATGACTGTATTACACCCTGTCAGAACATGCAAGGTAAACAAGTATATTGTTATTACAGAAGCCAGGCCAGAAGTGAGGGGCGCATAAGGATGCCTCTGTAGATTAGGTAAATAGAAACAATTGTTCATTTTAGTTCTCTAAATATTAGAACAGAATCCTACAAATTAAGCTTTGTAAGAATTAATGATATAATTATAGCAGCTAAAACACTATCCACCACCAAACTGAGGGTCTAAAAAAATCCAAACTGAATTGTAATTATCCAAATGTCAAAGACAGAGCTTTCTTTGAGTCAGTTGAGTATACAGCAGAAAGCAGCTGTCCTAGCTATCTCAGTACAATACCTCGAGTGAGTGTGATGAAGGGGCTGGAAAATTGCTGTGATGTATGATGGTGCCTGCATCTAAAGCAAATTTGTCTGCAACCTCCCGGGCTCACTGAATATTAAGATAAGGCAACAGGGATTGGCACTTATTCCCCTCAGTTTGGGAGCTAGGACATGTGGAAATGATTGTAGGCCTAGACTATCACATTCCTCCTAAAATGTTGGCAAGTCCTCAGAAACTAAGGCCGGTTATTATTATCATTCTCCTGAACATCATTCAGGGAAAAAATAAGGTCTGATAGAAAAGAAAAAAATTCTGGCAGCTTTGTGAATCCAAAAAAAAAAAAAAAAGTTTTATTGAAAATAAAGCCCTGGAAAAATGATACAGGAAAAAAAATCAATAGAATTTGATGACTGCCTTTTGGACTACAAAAAGGAGGTTGATCGAAAAGTTAATTATTGTCTTATTAGAGTATGCTTTGGACTTGGAAAACCAAAAAAAAAAAAAAATGGGTTAAATTCAAAGAAATCAATTCAGTTCTTTTTTTTTTTTTCCTTATGGCAAGAAATGGTGCAATCTATATTTACAGCATTCAAAGAAATATACAAGTCCTGACTTCTAAATGCCAACATAATGATGAACAAAAATCTGGTTCACTCTACCCCAGAATCTATTCTTTTGTGCTTTGGAGTTCTGCATAAGAAAAGAAATCTCCCTTTGAAAATGAAATATGATAGTCAAATTTTTAATGCTAAAGAAAGTCAAGATATTATAGGGCAAATTTTTAAGGGAAAGCTGTGATTAGCAATGTCAGGGAGAAAGTTTATTTAAAAACACATTTCTGAAAAAATACAACAAAGTAAACAAGTTCGACTTTGGTCTTGATACAAAGGAAAGCTTAGCAGAAGTATAATTGCTTTCTATAAATGTAATGTAAATAAACGTGGTGTTCAAGGCCCATGGTATTCAAGTACCAGTACCCGTAACTTTACAAAAAGTTCTCCTCACCTTACTGAGTACCAGTTCTCTTACTTGTAAAATAACAATACCCACGACCAATGGTTATATGAAATAATAAAACAATATCTATGGCAGATTCAACACAATGCCTACAAAATATCTACTCCACTAAAAACTAAAACTTCATCTATTAAATATTCAGAAAACTAGGAAACAAAATCAGATACCCTTACAGTCTGCATTCCAGATTGATCTGAAAACTGTTTATGGGGACAGAATTTATGTTTAATTAACCATTGTTTACTATTCTATTCCCAGTGCCTAAAAGAATGTTAAATGTGCCAATAAGAAGTTATTAATTTCATTTTTAAAGTGGTAGGTCTAAATAGTGGGTTTTGATTTAATTGTTTCAAAATCAATTTGAAAGGTCTGCCTTTGTTTTTTTTTTTTTTGCATTAGAAGATATTTCCTGCCTCAATCCTAGATGGAGTTCATAAATCATTTGGTAATACAGCAGCATCCTTCCTGAAAAAAAGGCGTCTTGTGGTCACTTGGGGTGAATGCCAGATGCTGTGTGAAATGGAGGTATGCTCTTACAAGCCCCTCTCCTAATGTGACATCCTGCAGAAAGGATCAGCTTTCTCTGGGAGCATACTTCACATAATGCTTATGTGACCTTTCAATGCATTAACAACAGCCAGTAAATCATTGAGTTTTGTCTAACAGACACATTGATTTAGTGATGCAAAGAAGGTACTCACTAAACAATGTGCTATCCAGCTGGAGCATAATAAACACACCTATAGCCAAGCAAATGGATCTAAATGCTTAATTAACTTTTGCTCACCTTCCAAACAATGAGGACACCAAAAGTACAATCAATAGAATCTAGTTAGTCTGCATCTCAAGCCAGATTCTCTGTATCTTCCAAGAGTTAGTCTTGGCTAGACCTGAAGATCTGTTTGTTTGTTTATTAATAATACGACTTTTTCTCCCTCCACAGGAAGTACTAACAAAGGGTTGACTCAACCAGATAGATGGGCATTCATTCCTCTCAGATCTGGGCCTTAAAGAGATGTTACTTACCTCATCTGTCTTTTACAAACAAGAGATTTTATGGGGCTCAAAGAATAGCCAGAGATATATTTTAAAGTTTTCATGGGGAAATAAGAATAGGTTAAAAAAATTGTACACAGGGGGCAAAGCCTTTTAGTTAGCCTTGTACTGAAAGAAATTATTTTACCAGCTGCACTTGCCCTTTGAGTCAACTCAAGAATTGTTCCCTCGAACAACACAGAATTAAGGAAATTTGAAGTATTTGTTTTTACGTTCACGTAGAAGAAAAAAGCCAATGGTAGGTGGTGTTTCTCCTGCTCTATCTCTACTTTGCCGTCTCAGCTCTCTGTATGTGCTGAAAGACAATGGCTGCTTGCAGCTGACGAGCTGGAGAGATGACATCCACTCCCTGTCTGTTTTGTTTTCACTCTGTATGGCCTAGTGATTCAATTTACCAGCTCTGGAAGAAAAATCTAATGTCCTCCATTTACTATAGGCAGGATCTTGGAGAGTTATTCAAGTGCTTTCCACCGCTATGTCTCCATTTGTTAAGTGGATATAATCACAGCACCTCCCAGGTAAGGTTGTCATGAGAATCAGTATTGGTAAAACACTGACCTACAATAGTATGTGGCACATAGTATTACGTGTTCTTTATCCCCCACCTATCTATCTCAGCAACATCATTATTTGCAAATAATATACTTAATGTGATTAAAATGGAAGACATCTGGGGCACAATACGTTGGACCTTTAAGAAAGTTCTCTAGGCTTGGCACCTGTAGCTCAGCAGCTAGGGCTCCAGCCACATACACCAAGGCTGGGTTTCAAATCCAGCCCAGGCCTGCTAAACAACAATGACAACTACGACGACAACAACAACAACAAAACAGCTGGGTGTTGTGGCAGGATCCTGTAGTCCCAGCTACGTGGGAGGCTGAGGCAAAACAATCTCTTAAGCCTAAGAGTTGGAGGTTCCTGTGAGCTGTGACACCACAGCACTCTAACGAAGGTGACATAGTGAGACTCTGTCTCAAAAAAAAAGTTCTCTAGATCTCCTAGCTGATTTCATCTTAGCTTTCTATTTCAATTAAACGCACACAATGTTCACATGGATGCAGTGTAGACTTATGACTTCTGCCTTACAATCACAGAGTCGATTTTATCTGCTATCTTTAGGGCTCTATCTTATTAATATTTTCAGCATAAAGTGCTCTGCTGATTACAACGCAGAAGATACAGATGACTAACGTATAAAGGGGCTTGTAACCTATGAGAATGGATTCAGACATGCACAAAAATAATATAACATGAACAAAGAGTCAAAGAGCATAAAGAAATATCAATGGATGCCAGAATTAGGCAAATTTTAGGTTTTAAAATTGTGTTGCAGATAATGCTAATTTTAAATCCTATTACAACAGTTTGGCCAATTTGAGAGAAAGTTTGTTCAGTTTGAAAGCTGGGAGAATAGGCCAGTGATTGCACTGCTGTCAGGTCTTGAAACTTGTTGAATGAGCAGTTCTGAGTTCCTCAGCTTTATCAGAGTTTATTGCCCGGGCTACTTCAGAATGTAGGCAACTCTTATTTTGAATATAGAGAGGATGTGCAGTGTTAAAAAAATGTTTTTCAGGAAAGTATAGAGATCAAGGATTCACCTGGGCTTGAGTCATTAACAGTATCATTATGACAACATCATCAATAACACCCATGGCTGCTATCGTCATTTTTGTTTGTCTCTTAAAATGTCGTTGGAAGAAGTTGTAATTTGATATTTTTTCAGATGGCTCTATCATTTCTTGGATTAATTTTTACATTTCCTCAACTGGAGAATTTTTTTCCCCTAACGTGTCCCAAAGTGTTACCCTGAGATATTCGGGATTTTTATTAAGTGCTCAACCAACTTTACATGTTGATAACTTCAGTGGTACTAATGGCTAAGCAAGCTAACAATAATTATTGACTCATCAAAAATACATTCTTCAGGGGAGCTTGGGACCAGGATCAAGAGTTAGGTGCTTAGGCTCATTCAATAGAACCAAGAAAGTTTTAACTTGGGAAGTTAAATTGAAACGGAAGTTAGAGTTAATATATTACTGTTCTGCTTTCTCCAGCTACTGACTTTTGCTTCCAGCTCATGGGCCTCTGAAGTCATTAAAGTTTGAGGCTGCATGGATCCATTATCTATTGTACAAAGGAAGAAAAATATGAAAACAGAAGGTCACTTTTACTTTAGGGGGGAAACAATCTTTATACTCCAAACATCTCATTCTTACACACTGAAATGAAGTAAAGTGGGTTAATACCAAGTAAGTGCATTAAGTCAGGCCAGGTAGGGGTGTGTTCAATTTCCCCATTCAGAGGAAAGATGCCTATTTGAACATGGCCAAGGGAAAATGCATTCCAGGTGTTGATAATCTGTGAGGGTCCCTTCTTTGTGTTCTCTGGGCAAAGAAAGCCAACTACTTCTGAAGTTAAGGGGAAAAAAAAGAAGAGAAATAATGTGTGTGTGTGAGTGTTGCATTGCCAAGTAATATCTCCACACTAAGAGGAATCTGAAACGATTTCTCATAAAGACAATAAACTACAGGGCCATCTTTTTCACCTTACATCTCTTTTAACTTAAACATTCGCAGACCCCTGCCAAATATCTGTTTTTAATAGAGGGAGAGTTTTCAAAAAAGAAAAAACGAACCAATAGAAGACATACTTAAATCTCTGTCCCATAAGAAGACCTTCCTTATAAATGGCCTGGATTTTTGCTTGGTTCCAGCATGCAAGAGTCGTACCTGAACAGCAAGTGTGTTATGAGATAAAAATATCAGTAGCAGTCATCAATTAGATCCATGTGTAAGTCTTTCTCTTATTTTTATCATCTATTTCAATGCTGGTAATCAATTTCCTGGTGTGAAGAACATCTTAAGGAGAAGGTTTCTTTCGAGTTTCCCATCTAAATACTCTCAGCTACATTTCAAAGTTTCACCCTCCTCTTCTCTCAAATTGATGTTTATAAAGAGGACGCACAGGTGGTGTTTTATTATCCAAGCAATGGGAAAGGAGGAGCAGAATGAATGATTTAGAAAAGGAAATAATCCTTTGGATAAACCTGTTAACAGCAGCATGAGAGTCTTTAATTTGAAGAAATAACAAAATATGTATGTAGCTCAGAGGTAGTCTTAGGGGAGAGTCTGAGGAATGAGATGAATTCTTAAAATCATTCCTTTTTTTCCTGTTAATATTTGTACCCAGAAAAGGGCCCCTTCCATTTATTTATTTACAGAAGTAATATGAACCTTGCAGAGGGGGTTAGGATTAGAGAAGATTGAAAGTTTTTTTGGTTTTTGGGGGGTGGGGGCTTTTTTTTTTTTTTAAACTAGAGAAAGAAAGATAGCCTAGTAATGGGCATCCATGGTGGCTCAGGACATCCTACCAATTATCAGAGGCAGAGACCACAGCAGTTTAGGAAGGTGATCTTTCAAGTTAAACGGAAATGACTTTGAAGTTTTGAATTCTTAGCTGTGCCACTGGACATCTTTGTGATCTCAAAGTTAACTGAGGGTCTGAGGATCACTTCCTTCCTGTGTAAAAGTGAGAAAAGAAACCTTCCGTATTAAATTGTTTAGGAACTCTGGTGCTGGTCCCATTGTAGCCATGCAGCCCGATCTGTGACTCTGTGTGTCCTCACTGATTGTTGCCCTGGGGCAGCTCACTTAGTTGGTGGACTATAACACGGTCTCCTTTATAAACTATCAGCTGTCCATTGCACTGTAACAAATCACCCCCACATTTAGCAACTCAAAGTAACAAATATGAATTAGCGCGGATACTTTCTTGGGGTTAGGAGTCCAGGAGTGTACAAGGAACATGGTTCTGACTGGTGTCTCTCATGAAATCATAATCAGGATGTTAGCAGGGGCTGTAGTCGTGGGAAGGTTTGCTCAGGCTGGAGGAACTCTCTGTGCTGTCCTAGCTCTCAGCCTGTGGCCTCAGCTCCTTACCATGAGGGCCTCTGTGTAAGGATGTCTCATCACATGACAGTTTGCTTTTCTCAAAGGAAATGACTGAGAGAGAAACAGAAGGATTGTCTTTTCTAAGCTAACCTCAGAAGTGATTATCATCTGGTATGTTTTGGATAGCTGTCCCCTTCAAAACTCATGCTGATCTTTGCTTTCCAAAGTCAGAGGTGAGGCCGAGTGGGAGGTGTTTGGGTCATGACAAAAGATCCCTAAAGAATGGCTGGTGCACCCTCCACCCCCACCACCAATAAATGAATCGTTACTCTATGACTTCACACAAGAGATGCTTGTTTAAAATCACATGGGCACCCTCCACCCTCTCTGGCTCTCTCCCCATGTGCCCCTCCGACACTTTGTGCCTTGACTGGAAGCTCCTGAAGCCCTCACCAGAAGCAGATGCTGGCACCTGCCTTCTTGTACAGCCTGCAGGACAGTGAGCCAAATAAACCTCTTTTCTGTAAAATGTGCCCAGTCTCAAGGATTCCTTTACAGCAACATAAAATGGACTGAAGCACCATCACTTCTACTATGTTGTACTGGTCACACAGGCCGACTTTGGTACATTGCAGAAAAACGTGTGAATAGCAAGCGTTTGAGACCTCTGGGAACTCTTACGAAGACAAACTCTTGTTTGTTACCCCTGTCTTCCAGAGAAAGGCCTGAACAAGCTGATACCATCTAATGCTTGGCTTCAAATTGCTCATTGTATCATAATCTTCCATCTCACTTCCCCAAACCCAGACACTTGCTGAATGTGAGCCATAGCTTCCAGTTTGGTTTTGTTCTATTGACCAAACCTGCATCCAAGTAAGGCTCTCTTGATTTCATTAGGAACACATCCCTAGCTCACACTAATAGTGTTCAGATAAAACAAAAATCCGTACTACCTTTATTTTCTAATGCCCACATCTGTCTAATACATGACTAAGTCAATCACAGAGTGAAAAAACAACCTCTGCTTTGTGGAGCCTCAAAAAGGAAGTAGAGAGTCTTTAGTAAATTTTTTAAAAAGCAGAGAAATGGGGAAAATGTGAGAACAGAACAAGGAAGTCGGAGTTCAGTCAAAGGCCAGAGGAATCTGACATTGTACAGAATGGCAAGTGTGGACCATGCAAATAATATTTAATATGTCCACTGACAAGTTCTAATTACAGAAGCCATGTGTCTACTAGGTTTTATTTTTAGAGTTTATTGAATTTGTCTTAGTACTTGAAAATTTAAATCACTGACTAAATTTCATTTAGGGCAGCTTTAATTAGGGCAAGTCAATTGCTCTTCCTTCTCCAAGTACTTTCCCTGATTTTAAAAACAAGACAAGGAAAAAAAAAAAAGATTCTACAAAACGAGAATCACATATACAGGTAAACTCATCTTTTATTAGGTCACAGTTGATCTTTGGGGACTCTAACAAAACCAGGTACAGTATTTTCTAACTGCTATGCTATTTTGCAGTAAGCCCTTTTTCAAAACAAATATTTACCAAAAGCAAAAATGTGAAGTTCAAATAGAATAGAACTCTTCACTCAATTTTGCAGTGAAATATCACATAATCTGCTATCTAATTACTATGCTGCAATTAGATTTTCATAGCATTTTAAAATGTAGTTGACAGATTAAAAAATGATAATTCCTGTATAAAAGCAGGTCAAAAACATCCTTAAACAGGCACTTTTTTATGATTCATAATCAGGTGCTTCATTTTATCACCTGGCTTAGAAATAGATCAGGTCATCCGGGTTATCAGATGTCACCTATGGGAGGTTATGCTAAAAAAAAAAAAAATAGGCTAATTGTGGATTAGTAAATTTCTCTATCTCCTGGAACAAGACAATACCTGTTATCTAGGGGGAAAGCTTACTGCTAAAAATCAATAAAAATTATCTCTTGGCTTTCCATTGCTTCAGAGTTAATTATGTGCCTCTGATTACTTTGTATATATTTTTTGACTGCAGTCAATGGACTTTACTCAAATGACAGGTAGAACTAGTCTTTATGCAAATGACAGGGCCATAGATTTCTTCTCAATGGATATGGTAACCTCTGTTCACCAGGCGCTGTTTATTCATCTAAGTGAACCCAAGCTTATAACCATAGGGGTGACAATAGCTGCACAATTAGAAAAACCGGTTCTCCCTGTCTGGTATTTAAGGCATGACTGCAAGGAACTCAGCTGAATGCAAAGCACAGAAACTAATGGAGGTGGGTGGCAAGTGGCCTCCATGCTACACACAGGCCCAGCAGATTCCGAGGCATTGACAGCTACGTTCCTCAGTCCTGGGGCTGTGGGGAGAGCTCAGACAGAGCAGCACTCACTTGCAAGCTCATTGCTAATGAGCAAAGCATGCTATTTTGCCCAACAATCACATTATTATCTAACTATTATATTTGGAGGAGAATTCAGATTATCTTTTTATAGATTTATGTTAGTTGCTCCAAGTTCACACTGAGAAATGGAGATTAACAGGCGAGAGGAAAGAGAGCCTTCTATGGTGTCATCAAAAAGGAACTTTGTGCTATACGCCAGCATTTGGGAAAGATAGGATCATTAGCATTTTTATGAGCTTTTAGTTTCCATTTTTTCTGACACTGATAAGAGATCTGTCTTCTCTTAAATGTAATGGTTTGTATATTTGCTCTCATTTGCAAGTTCAGAGTCTGGGGTGAGACAAATACAAGTCCTGTCTACTACTGAAATTCCCCTGGGCTGCTGTGACAAAAACAAAAAGGCATTCATCCTCAAACTCTCAAATTGGTGACTTCATGCAAAAATATACAACAGAAAAAAAAAAAGAGCTATATTTTTAGTTGAAGAATGCCCTGCTGTTAGGTGTGTAGGCCAGGAGGGCAGCAGGGAGCCCTCCCACCACAGGTGCTGGTCTGTCTCTAACAGAAAGACATCGTGTACCTAGGCATCGTTATTTGCCTAAAATGCATGGTTTTCCCCCAAAGTGTCTCTATACATTCTAAATATGGCAAATCAAGGAACTTAATATTTGGCCACTGTGAATGGTTTGCCTGCCCTTGCATGACTTAGGTCCCAAGAAATCTACATATTTGATTTGTTTCACTTTTTCTGTAATTGGAAAGACTCTAACCCCAGACTCTCCCATCTTTTGAACCCCGGTCCCCCTCCTTCTCAGCTGTTAGAATGTTGTAACTTAACATCTCTATGCCTTAGTTTCTTCACCTATAAAATTGGATTAAAAAATATGGGCTTTAGGGATAAGGCATGAGGGATCATGTGTGTAATCCTAGCTCTCTGGAAGGCTGACGCGGGAGGATCTCTTGAGCTCAGGAGTTCCAGACCAATCTGAGCAAGAGTGAGACCCTGTCTCTACTAAAAGTGGAAAAATGAGCTGGACATGGAAGTGGGCACATGTAGTCCCTATTACTCGGGAGGCTGAGGTAGGAGGATCGCTTGAACCCAGGAATTTGAGGTTGCTGTGAGCTGGGCTGACACCATGCTACTCTAGCCTGGGGCAACAGAGGAAGATGGCTTAAAAAAATATATCATGGGCAGATTAAATGAGAGAGTATACGTGAAGCAATAGCAATAGTGACTGGCATATAGTTAGCATTATATTTAATTTTACCATATTTATAATTAATGTTATTAGTTTATCTATTTCAGGAAAAATTATAGTTTTACAAGTTTGATGTAGAAAAACTACAAAAACAATATACAAGTAGAAAATTTAATAACATGTCGTAATTTGTCTGTAGTTTCCCATTACCTCGTGTTCACTGACATCTCCTGGATTGTTGGAGTGCAAGTGATTTCTGCCTCCCTGTTGAATGTGTGAAGACATGCATTTTTAACATTCTGATGAAAAAGAAGAAAGCAATTTTGAAGTGTTAAGACTACCGAATTATCACCCGAGTCATGATTTACCCAGGCCCTGACCCTACGATTAAGGACTCTATCCATACACTGCTCCCTTCTTGAACCTTGCCTCCAACTAGATGTCTTTAATATGGCCACAGTTTTTATTCAATAGTTATGTTTAGCAATGCATACTACATATTTCCTAATTGACCTTGACTCCAATGCCCCTTCACCTCTCTCTACAAAAGCAAACCTAAATTTCTATGGTTCTTTGGCCAAGGCGAGGTTATAAAATAGAGCAAATCTAAAATATCACCAACAGATATCATGTTGTGTGTTTCTTGCTCAATGTTCAGAAATTTGCCAAGTGATTTGCTGCAAAAAAGTGTTGGGAAATGAATCGAAGGGGGAAATATTTCCTCATGACTATGTGTATACATTTTCTCTGGTCCTCCTTATATATCGTCATTGTCCAAGATGTTCTAATCCAGGATTTCAAAGCAATAGAATGACAGTATATTCTTCTTACTCAGAATAAATGCAAATATGTGTTTATACGTAACATTTGGATATTATTTGTCATTTCACTGAATACCTCCAGACAATGCTCACATACAGATGGTGGTTTTACTTTTCTGCACAGCCTTCCACGTCATGAATTTATTTTTCTTGTTTTTAGGGGGTTAGGATGAGGAAAGAGAGAGGCTTGAAGTAAGTTTTTTTTGTTGGATTTTGTTTTTTGGGGTTTTTTTGCTTTCTGTTTGTTGTTCTCTAAGTAGTCATTAGGGAGACCCAACATATCCTAAGAATAAAATTAGTGTCCCATTAATAGGATAATAGCAAGTGGTCACAAAAAATAATGGGGGACAAGGATAGCAGTCTTGTGAAATGACATTTGCCAAAGTACTTGTTGGAGAGAAGGGTCTGCTGGCAAAATCTGAGTATTACTTGGCTGGAGAATGGTGTATAGTGTATTTAGCACTCTCCATTTTGGGCTGTGCACTTGAGCAGCCATCTCCCAGAAAACAGGAACAGTCCTTTACACCAGCACATAGAAGTAGTTTTTTTTTTTTTTTGCAGTTTTTTGGCTAGGGCTGGGTTTGAACCCACCACCTCCTGTATATGGGGCTGACGCCCTACTCCTTGAGCCAAGGCACCACCCACCACCACATTGAAGTATTTAAACAATTGTTAATAATAACATGGTAGCCAGTCTCTGAGATGGGCAACAGTGATCTCTGTATCTTGACAGTCACACTCCTATGTGGCCACCCCTCCTCCATGTTGAGTAGAACTGATTGATGGAAACAAAAGGCTGGTATGGAAATGATGACATGTGACTTCTGAGAAGAGGTCATAAAAGATGCTGTGGCTTCCATCTCGGCACCTTTGATGACACTCTCTGCAGGATGCCAGCTGCCATGTCCCTGTGAGGACACTTGAGTAACCTACAGAGGGATCATGTTGGACAGAACTGAGGTCTGCCATCCACAGCCAATGAGGAACCAAGACTCGTGGCCCACAGCTCTTGAGTTGGCCACCTTGGAAGTGGATCCTCATCTCAGGGAAGTTGCCAAAAGACAGACCTTGGCTGCAACCTCATGAGAGCTTTGAGCCAGAACCACCCAGCTAAGAAGTCCTGATTCACAGAGATTTGGGGAAACATTTTTTTATCGTTTTAAGCCACTGAGTGTTGAGGTGATTTGTTATGCAGCAATAGATAATGAAGCAAAGAGGAAACTATGTTAGATTGTTAATTGAAAAAAGCACCAAAGAACAAATTCAGTGTAATTTCACTGCTATAAACTGCACATAGAAAAAATGAGAAGAAAACCCTACCAAAATATTAATGGTATTTATCATTAGCTGTTAAGGGTTACTGGATAAATCATAATCTCTTTTATAGTTATAATGAGCAAAGTATTAGTTTTATACAAAATACCCGTAAAATCATTTTTAAATAATTATTTCTTTATTAGCAAGATTGAACCTGCTTCCATTTGCTTGGTAATATGTTGGAGTAATAATATTCTGGAAACAATTTCAAACTCTAAAATATGGAATTCTATTTCTGGCATCAGGTCAGTTTAAATGGAGTTATTTTTAATGTATGTCTTTGCCTTTAGCTAGCCTACCTGAATTTGCAATTTCCTTCTAGCTTCAAATATATTCCTAATCTTAGAAGGAAATACCAGGCATTCTGACGCCTTCTGTGAAGATTAGGCCGCAGTTACTCTGAACGACCCTGCCTAGGCATCAACATGTGATATATATTACCAGAAAATGATAATGAAAATAATATGAAGGAAGATAAAAATTAAAGTTTTGAGCTCGCTCTCTGCTACAGTACATAGTGAAGGCAGTGCACATATATAACACAATAGTTAAAAAGTGAAGTCCAACTTTAACGTTTGCTATCCGTGTATCCTTCCACAAGATGCTTCTGGTACCTCTTTCTCCTCATCTTCAAAATTAAGATGCTACTTATGCTATCAGACAGAAAAGTTTGCTGTTAGAGGATAAACCTGGCTTAACATCAAGGGAGTATGAACTATTTATTATTCTGTGCTTGAACTTTTTGGATACGCACAGGCAGAATCAAGATGCATAGAATTTAATTATTTGAGACACTATATAATATCATGCAATCAATGGGAAGTGAAAAATGAATGACTGTTAGATATTTTACTTAGGCTTTGCAGTTTCACCATCTGGGAGTTAAATCCCCACCAAGCAGTTTATTTGCTGTGTGGCACTGGGGAGTGGCTTAACCTCTCTGAGCCTTATTTTAGTTCCTTGGCATGAAGAAGAACATGTGGACCATCTCTAAGGCTGTTAGAAGGATTAAATGAGATAACAAAGGGGAAAAGGGCACAGCTTCAGGTATACAGGAAGTAAAAGATAGGTGCTAATTCCCATTCTCTCTGTTAGGTGAGACTTGGGAGAGAAGGGGACACTGAGTAAAAGTGAAAATGAGAAGGTGAATTAATGGGAAAGGAATGTGGCGATACACCACTGCACTATTTATCGCTCCATTTTGTTAACCTCAAGAACAACATCATCTTCATCATAGCCATAAGCTTATTAGATGTTTGCTCGTTAATCTCACTGTGGCTTATTAAACCGCCTGGCAGAAATGTCATATCTAATATTCACAAAAGCAAATATGACTGCATATAATTTGGACGTATTCTCAAAAGTTCCTGCTTCAGCTTGTTAGAAAAAGTTCACAGAGCTGAAACACTCGCAGGGCAGATAATGGTAAGCCACGAGATGTCACATCTCTCCCTGTCATAAAGAAACAGGAATATATTTATAAGGTTAATTCAGGGTCTCTCAACTCTGTCAAAATAGTGGCATGTGAGCATTTGGCATTCTTAGGACCTCAAGAATTGCTGAATAGCTCAGAAATCTAACACCGTTGCGTAGACTTCCCTGACACACTTATAGGTATCCAGTATTGCATTTTAAGCAAACTGACAATTTCTGATCTTGATCTTCATGCACAAGATAGTTTGTCTACAGGGTACAGTGTTTTCCTGAAATCTTAATTTCCCCTCTTCCTTTTACAAATGTTACTGTTGGTTGTTTGGAATACTTAATTACTGATTTTTTACAATCTGCTTATGCCCTGAGGCTTTTAAAACAAAGGACAAAATTTTAAAATACAAACAAAAAATTAATTAATTAAAATAGTCATTGCAAGTTATTATCCCAGCTCTCAACTGGGAATATTTTAACATGCAAAGAAAGGGGGGCAATAAAACAGCTTCCGGGATTGTACAAGGACTGTGAGACTTCTCAAAGTCTCTCTGTCCCTTGCCTAGGGCAGGCTTTCATAACACACCCTGCTACATGCTTTTCATGAAAATTATAGCATAGCAATCACTCTCAAAGGAAGAAAGAAAGAAGGAAGAAAAAACAATTTAAAAGGTTGCAGAGAGAAAACCAGTTATGTTCTTACTGACCAAATATAAATTTTACTTTGTCAATGTGGACTTTTTTTAAATCAGTGAAACTGTCAAAAGCATAAAAGATAAAAGAAAATGGACGGATAAGGAAAGAACTCTTTCATTCAATATATGATAAACAGAACGCACATTGGGTTTAGTTATCCAATTTTATAACCGACAAGACTGGAAGGAATGACAGTGGAGTTTGCCAAACATTGCTTGGAACACCAGTCCACCTCGTCTGGTTTAAAACTCGCTCTTTCCATTGCCTGCGTTAGCCAATCTGCCCTTGGAGCCAACTCTTACCCCAGTCACCTTCCGTGTTGCTTTATTAAAGGGTCAGTTCAGGTTCCCTTCTCTACCCCTGTGCCAGTGGTCACCTTCCCTTAATTGCTATGACAGGTTTATATATCTCAGATAAATTTATGTGGGAGGTTAGATTTTCAATGAGTGATTCGTTGATGTCATGGTTACAAGACCATGAAGACTTTCTGTCTCCTCGTGGGTCAATTTAATAATGTGCAATGTTTCACAAAATTTTTATTTTATTTGACTTGTCAAATGAATTTCCAAAAGTTGTTCACAGTATTTCCTCATTTTGGAAATAGTTTGCCCCCTTTCTGTTCTTAATAGTGTTATTTTTTGCCCTCTATCTTTTTTTAATCAGAATCCAGAGATTTGTAGTTTGCTTTTTAGTTGTTCAAGAAGACTACTTGTAATGTCCTTTTGTTTTCTATTTATTATTTTCTTCCTTCTATATATTTTTTTCAAACTTCCTAGCCAAATTTCTTAATGCCTAGCACATTAATTGTAGGCCTATCTTCTTTCTAATAATTACAGACTAGAAATTTTCAATAAACTACTGCATTAGCTTTATTTGACATGCTTAAACATGTTTTTCTTATCACCATTTACATCTATTTATTATAAACAGATAGCTCTTATGGAACTATTTTCTAGATAGTTCCTTATATTTTATCTCATCTGACATTCTCTATCTCCAATTGGGTGTTCAGATCATTTATTTTTATTGTACTAATTAATACTTTGTGTTTAAACCTGCCACCTTTGTAAGCATTCTTTTTTTTTTTCCTTTTTTGTCCCATTTATTCTTTATCTATTCATTGAATTAATTGGGAATTGTTCAGGGTTTCATTTTATCTCCTCTATTGATTTTTAGGTTAAAATTCTTCGTAGTTTTAATAGTTACTTAAAGATTAAAACATTCACCTTTATGTTAGCACAGTCTACTTTAATCAATATGCCCTTTTCCATAAGCAATATCAGAATCTTACTATATAATTTCATTTCTATGACTATATATCTACTTCAAGAAAAAGGTTAGCAGCTAGAAACAATTTATTGATTCTCCAGATCCTGCAGGTCAGGAGTTTGGACATTGTTCAACTGTGCGAGTCTTCTCCCTTTGATGTTGGTTGGGTGGCTGAATTCACCTGTTAGTTTAGCTGAAGCTCAAGCAGACTTCTCCTACCCCAGGGTCTGTCTCAACAGAACCTCCTATCATTCAGTAGCCTGACCCAGACGTCATTATGACATGGAGCTGGACCCAGGAAGAAAAACTGCAAAGGGACCATTTCTTCTGTGCCAATTAGTAATGAGCTCTGCTTATGCTGTGCTCGTGACCCAGCAAAGAAACTCACCTACGGATGCCAAAGCGAGCGTGAGAAGGAACTTCATAAAGGCATTAGCAGTGCAAGTGTGGCAAACTGGGGGACAGTAATGTACAAAAACACAAGAAAAACTAAATCAGGGAGAGATATGTGACAGACCTACTACAAAAGCCTTTAATATTTATCAAAATATTAAGCCTTTTTTCTGTTCTTCCTTCCTGCCTGCAGATTCAAAGTTCCAGATGGTAAGATTTTCATCCACCTAAAGAATTATCTTTATTATTTCTTGAAATACAGGTCAAGAAGAAGACCTTTCTGTGTTTTTTTTTTTATTTGAAATTAACTTTATATTAAAAAAGAAGATTTTTAGTGAATCTAGAATTCCAGTTTTGGGTTTTTTTTTTTTTTTTTTTTTAATTTAGTAGCAGCACTCTTAAAATGTCATTTCATTGTTCTCTAGCTAATGCCTTTTTTTGTATTCATTCTTCCTGGGATTTCATGACCATCTCTGCGTTGGTGGAGTTAATGTTTTCATCAGGTTTAGTAAGTTCTTGACCAGTACAGCTCCTTCAAATATTTCTTCTGTTTCTTCTGTCTCATTTTCTCCCTCTTCTCTCTTTTGGAATTCAAATGAAAGTGCATTTTGATCGTGTTATATTACAAATATCCCATACGCTAGGCTCTCACTGACATTATTGTTGCTGTGATTATTGTTATTCTATCTTTGAGCTTCAGTGTGGATTCTCTCTCTTGACTTGTCTTCAAGTTCACCGATTTTATCAACCATGTCCACTCACTGTTAAAGCCAATGGTTTCTTCATTTCTGCCATCCTGTTTTTCATTTCTAGAGTTTCATTTTGGCTCTTTGCCTGTTCACGTAAGATTCCACAGTTTCTAGTAGTTTCTTTAGCTTAATTGTTTTATCATAGTTGTTTTCAAGTCCTAATCTGGTTATTCCAACATCAAGGCCATCTGCGGGACTGCTGCTGTGGACTGTGTCCTCTCTTACTAGGGGACACATACTCTTCCTTTCTCATGCGTCACATAATGTTTATAAACTGGATGTTTTGTATAAAAGCAGTAAAGAAAGAAACACTATTTCCTGCTAGAAGCAGGTGTGGCCTGCTCCTATTAGTCCCTGTATAGACAGGGCAGTGGCAGACTCTTTCACAGTTGACTGGATGTAGGTTGGGTTGCATTTGCATTTGGAATTTGATAAACCTGACATGTGTCTTCTTTAGTACTTTGTGCGCACACTCAGAGCGTCCCTTCAGCAAGATGTGAGACCTGAGAATCGGCACTTTTCTAGAGGTCCCTTTGCACTTTGGGTGTGTCAGCTTTCCAAATCACTGAGCTCTCTTTCTGTGCTTTACCGTCCTGGTGCCAGCTTTTGGGATAACTGGGGATTGTTCTCTCGTCTCGAGTTAAACCACAGCCTTTCTGCCAGTTGCGGACATCTCTCCCCGACACATTCTTACCCACTCAGTTCTGCCCTACTAATCCCTGTCTCTGCATTTAGAGGCAGTTTCCTTATACTCTGTGGAGATCTGAAACACTTACAAATATTTCCTGTAGATTTTTTGCCCCGCCCCAGCCTTAGATACATGAAAATCCAGAGTATCTCCAAAAGATTGGCTTCAAATATCCTGCCAAGGCCATAATTTTTGCAGGTGGAAGCAGAGATGGCCTCTGGTGGTTTCTTTTAACGCTCCATCCTGTAGCACGGCTCCAGGGGATGGCTATAACATGCTCGGGCTAAGGCTCAGCCCTGATCCTTCTCTCGATCCTTTCCTGCACTGACATTTGCCATAAAGTAAACGCTGCATTCCTCATGCACTAAGAAAAGACCTGTGGAAATGAGTTGAAGTGGACATGGACCTGGTCTGTCACTGAGACTCCTAGCAATTCAATCTGTCACGTGACATATTAAGTGTTTTAACTTTAAGTGTTTTAACTTAAAGTGACACTTTAAGTTAAAGATCACTTAAAGCTCTCTGGCACCTATAGCCCAGATGTGGTCTTTAAATGCTAAGAAGAAAGAGAGCACCTTGGAGAAATCCTAATTCCATGACTGGGGCTAGAATATTAGAGATAAACCTGGAATACCGTGGTGTGCCAGAGAGTTAGCCTTCTCAAAGAATCGTAGGGCCACAGCAGAAGGACACAGAGGCCAGATGGATGGAACTCCCAGCGACCAGATCTGGGTCATTTTAAACATCAATGTAAACAATAAAATCGGAATCAATAGGGTCGTTCCGAAATAATTAAAGGGGAAGGGAAGGACTGTTCTTCCTCGGAGCAAATGTCATCTGATAAATTTAACAGAAATAAAATATAAAAATTAGTCACTGGCAATTACCTCAAGCAAAAATCAGAAATACATGCTAAAATTAGCAGCTGAAAATTTAATGAATAATGGGAAATTTACTTACTCCCAAAGTATTTAATATCTCCCCACAAGATATATATTAACTACAAAGGAAAAATAGTAACTTCATAGTAGAGAAAGATCTGGTGGATACCATTTTAACCAAGTGACTAAGTCAACATCAATAGTCATTAGATTATGAGATGCCACATGCCTTCCATATGACACCCAGAGAAAGACAGAGCATCCCTTTCACTGTATTCTTGCTGGAAATTCATGTCCTGAATCCAATCATGAGGAAACACTAGACAAAGCCAAATGGAGAGACATTCTTTAAGATAAATGACCCATAGGTTTCAAAAATGTCAAGATCACGAAACACAAAGAACAGCTGAGAAGCGCTCAAAATTAAAAAGACATGACAGAAACATGCAACGTGCCACACTGGATTTGATGATGAATTATAAAAATGTCATTTTTGTAATAAAGGACATGATTCATACTATTCACATAATTCAAATAAATATTATAGATCAAATACTAGTACTCTATGAATGTTAATGTTCTGGTTTTGATAACTGAATTATATTATAGCATAATGTTCTGAGTTTTTAGAAAATAACCGTGAAGTATCTGGGCCCAAAACAGTTAATATAATTGCAACAGACATTCCAATGCTTAAGATAGCTAATGTTCTTATAAAGATTAACACTGGTGAAGGCCAAAACGTGGGCTATTTCCTTCTGTGAACTAACAATTTAAGAGATTTAGATCTAAATTTTAAGACACACAGAATGTACAGATAACAACCAAAGATACGAAATGTGTTCATCTTATAAGGAAACTTTGGCAATCACATAAAACCAAGTTCCACTGCCTTTTAGCTAAAAGAAGTAAATTATGAATAGTTTACCATCACATTCCCGCCTGGCAATGGCAACAATTTTTCATCTTCTAAATCTCAGTTATAACATGCGGACTTTGCTAGAAAGATGTACACCCCACATGATTTGTGCCTTTGGAGTGACCTCCAGGGGAATGTTCTCATTAATTACCCCATTATTCAAAATGACCATATTTTCTTAATTTTAGACTTTAACTAACACCTAAGAAATCATTTCTTGTTCATACCCAAGGATCTTTTTTTTTATTATTAAATCATAGCTGTGTACATTAATGCAATATGGAGTACGATGTGCTGGTTTTATATAGAATTTGAAATATTTTCATCTAATTGGTTAACATAGCCTTCCCGGCATTTTCTTAGTTATTGTCTAAGGATCTTTTTTATGAATGATGTCATGAGTGTTTTAAATGCACACTTGGTTTCTCCGTGACAAAACCTGAATTATTTTACCCACTAATAACATTATTAAAGATTGGTATTAAACATCATGTTTGAAAAATTTTTGCACTCTCTTATTTTTTTTTTACCTCTAATATATTTTGATTATTTACGATCTTCTTGAGTAATGTGTATAAGAAATCTGATGACATTGGGTCAATTGTGAATTAGAATCAGTACTAAAAATGCCAGTTCAGTTCTTTGTTAACCCAGTGACGATGGATCTGTCATGATGGCTCTTCCAGTCTGACCAGTAACTTTCTGTTACCCTGAGTGCAATAATGCACAGGAACAAAAGATGTACACACACCCCTCTAGAATCCTTAACATACCCCAAAGCCTTCCACTGGTATACGTGGCAACGAGAATAATTAGAGGGAGAGGGGAACTGCCTAGCATTGATGTTCTTCAGTGAGAAGAAGAAAAATAACAGAAGGCAAAAACTTCAATATTTGCAGCACCTTAACTGATAACAAGAAATGAAATAACACATCAATAAAGATGTAAAGGCACCCACCCAACCCGCGGTTGTCACTATCGTCACAGTTTTATACATATTATCTATTTCATATATATGTATCTTTAGATATTCCACCCAAGCATCTTGTACATGTGTTTTTATAAACTTCATGAAATTGTTTTATTTATACCATGGTTTATGCAACAGAGGTAAAAAATCATAACATGAAACTAAGAACACTGTAACTTATATAAATATCTAGAAATCATGTAAGCAATGCATTCAGAAACCTCTGAGATTTTCTTTTTTAGATTATTCTTTATTTCTATAGATTTAGGGGGTACAATTTCAACTCCACGTATGTGTAGCACGGTGGTGAAGTCTGGGCTTTCAGTGTATCCCGACCCGAGCAGTGTGCGTGGTGTACCATAGGTCATTTTTCATACCTCCTCCTCTTCCTGAGGTTTTGAAATTATAAAAAAAAAAAATCACATTGCACTTAGCACAGTGCCTTCTTAATTTATAACATTTTTGCTGCAGTATGATATTTATATGCCTGGAAGAGTATTTTTTTACAGCAATATTGTGGAAATAGTGGAAAGCCACACATGAGAACACCTGTGTGTTCTTCACTCTCTTGAGGGAGACTGACTTATCACTATTGAATTACATTATAGTTTTTGTCAGCCTCCGTTTTGTGAGTTCTTCAGAACAAAGAGCATGCATGTCTCCTCCCGGCATGGAATAAGTGCTTAGTAAAATATTTAATAAATAATTGCTGACAGCAGTATCAAAGGCAGTATCAGTCCTGGTTAAATAACAAAAGACATTTTTAAAAATAAAAAAAAAATTGAATGATTGTGCACCTATCTCTGACACAACATCAAAATAACTATTCTTTCACTTGTTTTTAAATGTTAAAGTTGCAAAATGTGTCTATTCAAATCAAGTACGGCTTATGACCAATGGGAAATGTTTTCTTTGGAGTCCCTGTATCTTTCACGATATTTGCATTCAGCCTCTTGATGTAGAATTTGACAAAGCATGCAGATAAAATAATCCTGAGATGAAAGCCCATAAATTACTTGCTTCGTCTGGTTTTCAAGGACTTAAATGATTTTTTTGTTTATTTGTTGATAGGATGGTTTGTTCATTTGTTTATATTGCAAAACCACATTTAGTGATCAGTTTCCATGACTTTCCAAAAGTTTGTAATATTACAAATAACATAACAGGAAATTAAAGGCTAAATTACTTTCTTAATGTCAAATTGCTGTTAGTGTCAGAACTAAATCTCAAACAGACCTTTTGGTGCTAAGGCTAGTTGTTTTTTTAAGTACAACAGGGCTACCTTAAAAGTAGCAGTAAGAGCTTTGTATAAGTTTCACCACTGTTCTTTAGCATTAAAAACTTAGAAAAAAGAAAAAAGGAAAGCAAATCCCTGTCTGAATATATGGATATGAAAATTATATTGGACAGGTTCTGTCTCATCACTGAGGTATAGTGTGAATGTTCTAAATTTAGGTTTTCACTGTGCCATCACTGGTCTAAAAAGTAGCTGTTACTATAAAACCAGTCACTGAAAATAGCTGAATGCCCATGACAACTTAAAAAAAAAAAAAAAGTGCTTTACTTTTCATATACTATTTTATTCCTCTGGTTGTTGTTCTATTTAATTAATGAGATCTATTCAGTAGGTAATAGGACTTAAGATGAAAAAGAAATGCTTTGCTAAGTTTGTCATCTTTTCAACAGAAGACGGAATTGGCTACCCACAGAGGGAAAATGTGTGCACCGCTCGGTTTCACTTTTTCTTTTCTTTTCTTTTGTAGAGACAGAGTCTCACCTTATTGCCCTTAGTAGAGTGCTATGCCGTCACAGCTCACAGCAACTTCCAGTTCCTGGGCTTAAGGCAATTCTCTTGCCTCAGCCTCCCCATCAGCTGGGACTACAGGCACCTGCCACAATGTCCGGCTATTTTTTGGTTGCAATTCAGCCGGGGCCAGGTTTGAACCCACCACCCTCAGTATATGGGGTCGGCGTCCTACTCATTTGTTACAAGTTGAGTTCCTGTAGGAATTTCTAAAACTCCAAGATGCTGCCTTTCACAATAGATGAAATACAATACCCTATATCTTCACTCTGAATATAAATATTATAGAAAAATGGAAAATAAGTATAGATCATTTTGACTTCTAATGTTTTTATTTATTTCTATGCCCTCTATTATTTAAATAATAAAGGGATGGGGAAAATATCCAATATGTTATCTTTTTAGATATTGATTCCCCTAAAAGTCCAGATTTCAATCCATCTATAGCTCCTGTTTATAATTGATAATCAGCAGATGTATGATCACCATGGCAACAGACAAGCTATGGGTGCTATTAGGCAAAGAAAAATAAACATAAATAATAGTTAATATTTTAAAAATAAAATTGTTGAAAGAAAAAATGATTCTACAAACCCTGTGATTCATAGATTTTTTAAGTTTAAGGAATTAAAAAAATTATATCTTAATTTCAAGGATTCATGGATAATTTTTAATAATGAGTCATCAAGTAGACGAGGAAATTCTACAATATAGAAATGTACAGATTGCATTTTGTAACTGCTGGCAATGAAGTGTCATTAAAACATAAGTAAATAAAATGAAGGCTAACTTTTTTTAATAGAATTTAAATAAAAGATTAATAGTATAAATATGAACTATTTATAATAAAATAATGAGGATAAAACATTTGGTAAAGTTATGAGATGTTCTAAAATCTGTACTTAAAAACATTTTACTATTAAATAATGTAATTAAAATCAGTATTTAGAGTTAATTAAAGATGTGAAGCCCAGAATAATAGCAACACCACAATTCCAAGGGCGAACAAAACAAATATGTAGCTGAAAATGAATAAATGAATCAGAAAAGACAAAATATGACTCAGTAAACTACAAATAGAAAGTGTAGTAACAAAGATGGTTATTTTTAAAATTGTATATTGACCTTCTGAAAGTTTATATTAAAATATAAAAATTTTCATAAATAGGAAAATTTTCCAAGAAGTCAATGTTTATTCTATAACACAAACTAAACTGATGCATAACTAGAGGAGAAGAAACAAAGTATTAATAAAAAACATTTTAGGTTCACACAGTTTTAATATTTAAAAAAATAAGTATTTCCCACACCCTATCACCTGTCACAGAGCATTGAACAAGATAACACAAATTCATTTCAAAACCTAGAAAAACCCGAGTGGTGATCCCTGCCAACATTCACCCAAATGAGTAAAATTTTAACAGGGTTAAGGATAAAAATGCTTTAGCTGTCAAAATCCTTAGTAAAATATTTGGATTATAAATAAAACTATATCTCCCCTCGCCATGTAGAAGGACTATATCAAACATGAAAAGCTTATTTAGTTTCAAGGAAATACATTAATACAAAACATGAATAGATTAAATGAAATGTGAGCACTCACTAGTTCTTGTGGTCGGCCACGGGCAGGGCTCCTGCCCAGAAAACACATGAAGAGATAGAATTTGGCGCTCTATCTCGGTAGTGCGTAGGGAATCTTTATAATGTGGTAATAAGATGGATTTTGAGCGCTCACATGTCACTTCGCTCCCCGTTCCAGCTCTCTCACCCCCAACCTGGAAGCCAGACTCCTTGTAGGTAGCCAGCCCCTGACTCGCAGCAAGCTGGCTCACCCATTCCCTTAATTCTGTGTGTGTCTCTCACAGAACTATTTTCTTCAACAGGAAACCAGAATGAAAGCAACCTTGACCATCTCTCTGGCATTGTTCTTGTCAATGCTATGGCCTGGACAACCTCATGGCTAAAATGACACCAGATAAAAGCTGACACCCTCTCCTAATACTTGCCTGGAATGATAAGGAGTCTTCCTCACCTCCTCCAACTGCTAGCAAATGGAAAAACAGTAGAGTAATTCTACTGGAACCAAGAAGACCAAGGTTTTGAATGTTCAATCCAATGTAATAAGGTTGGTAACAGAAATGAGACACGATGATTAGAAAGGAGGAAACAGAAGGCTTTTACCTTTTTAGGTAATAGTACACAGATCTGGAACAATGATAAATTATTTAGAACTGCTGTAAAAATATGCTGCATTAACTTGAAGAAAAGTAAATATGCACAAGTTAAGAATTTTCCTATGTAGCTCAAATTACTACTTGAAAAATGTAATTGGAAGGGTAGAAGGGAAATGTTCATTATTTTTTAGCTGCAAAATTTAACAGTATACTTATATGCTACTGAGAGAAAGCTGGTAAAGAAAAAGGATAAACTTGCTTTATTCACTGTTATTGTTGAGAAAATTAGCACCCTAATATCAGCTCGTGGCTAGAAATTATTTAATCATTCAAATTCAATTTTGAAATATTAATTGTTTAGAATTACTAAGTGGATAATTATTAATTCTCTTATCTAATATTCCCTCAAAATTTCTTTGATCTATTTTTTCAATCTAAAAATCCTTTCAACTTTTGTAACCTATATTCTCAAAGTCTTTGTATTTAGGTGGATTAAAGCCAGAGAAATGTTGCATACAGCAACACACCATGAGGGGAACAGACAGGAAGAAATGAAGGCAAATACGTGTAGGCTGACAAAATGCGAGTTTTTCATAGATGTAAGTATATTTTGAGAAAAAAAATATATGTGTTCCATAATAATCAAATAGCAAAAAAGAACTCTTTCTCATGCTCTTCTGTAAATTTTCTCCTGGGAGGGAAAATTCTATCCTTGGTTATAACTTCTAAAACATAATCTTCAACCTAACATTTACTTTGCGATCTTTAAGAGGATAATCAGAGTTGTGGATAAAAAATACTCAAATACACATTTATTTTACATCAACTAGTATATTATTATTGATGTACTATATTTTGGGAAGGATGTACGAAATTATATGACATACAAAATTATAAGACATAGTTCCTGTTAGCAAAAGAATCTAGCTGGGGAGATTCTTTCAGTATGATTAACAGAAAAAAAACCAATAACATTGTAGGAATATTTATTTTCTTTAAAGAATTATGATAGGAAGGGAGAACGGAGACAAAGTTATTATAATCCCTGTCTTACAAATGTGCATCATGAGTAACTTTAGTATCTGGTGGTCAAAAGACTTAACTGTTTTTGCTTAGATCTGTCCAAGTCTCGTGAGGAGAGATAAACCTATTTTGTGTGTGTTTTTTTGTTTGTTTGTTTTGTTTTGCTTGTTATTTCGGAGGGTTGGGTGGAGAGTATTTCTAACACATCACATAATTTATATTCGCAGTGACCAAAACCTGAAGGTCAGCTGATTCTTCAGACAGTAAACAATTTACACTATTTTCTGGTTTTATTGTCAACAGTTCCTGCCTATAACCTGATTCCTGGATAATTAGGGACTGCAAAGGTAATTAGGATTCAAGTGCATTGAAGCTCACAATTGAGAGTTGTGCTTAAAAGCCTCAGAAACTTAGGGAGAAACTCCCCCTGCATCCTTTAAAATGGTCCACAAGTCTAATCACCAACTCAAGAGAGTGGCTACTGCAGCTCCTTTGAGTCAGGCAGTTACAGAAAAGACCCAAGGAAGACCCCTCACGTCTCTGAGTAAACAAAGCAGCTTTCCTTGTCAGCTGTAATAGGGTCTGGAACCCACCCAAATGTGACTGAAATCAAAGTGTCATTTGCACGTCCTAAATATATTGTGTTAAGCTTCATCCCTAAACACCAATCTGTTTATTTACCAGTTAATAGTTCATTTCATTTAGCCATGTAAACCAGGCTATGCTTCTCTGCTGTCATTATAAACTAGTGTTAAAGTAACCTAGTAATATTTTAAAAGGAAAAATAAAAAGTAATGAGGCATCTCCTTGAAATTTGGGGTTTCAGTCCGAATGATCCTATCAAATTTCATTTATTATAATAATTGGGCAGACTATACAAAATTTCCAGCATAAAAGGGTACCTTTTGATACTTTAAAGATTAAATGATCAGGATCAGTATTGCCTTAATCAGTTTTCCAGCCATTATAAATGGCCTCTTGGACATTCTGCTAAGTCAGGGAGAAGAGTAACTGGTACACTCATCAATAACTCAGTTAACAACTGGCTCATTTAACTTTTTTTTTTGTGTGTGT
This sequence comes from Nycticebus coucang, assembly GCF_027406575.1. Lineage (NCBI taxonomy): Eukaryota > Metazoa > Chordata > Mammalia > Primates > Lorisidae > Nycticebus > Nycticebus coucang. Next base: position 14,466,857 of record NC_069784.1, on the reverse strand, counting down.
GTGTGTGTGTGTGTATATATATATTTGTGTGTGTGTATGTGTGTGTGTATATATATATATACACTTTTTGTCCTTCTCCCCAAAAAGGACAAAAGGAAATGGTATTTGGTCAAGCCCTGATAAATCAATAACTTAATGCAGTTAGTTACACTTACTTAGTGCAGTTAATATTAAAAGCTTGTAAGAGTTTCCTTGTATTTACTTCTTTATTCCCACGTCAGCCGTTACAGAACATTCTCATTTTCCACATGAAAGCCGCAGGAGTCATTTCACAGCACAGACCCAACAGACTGAACACCAAAAGATTAAGTGGCTAAGCTGCCTAGTATTGCTTGTTTAGCTTTGCCCACAGGATTTGAATTTGCACTACACTGTTGAACATCCTAAAATAATTTAACCACATCCCAAACACTGCATAAAGAAAGTCTGTTCCATTTCTCGCCTCTTTAGATTGCACGTCCAGAGCAATTTCTCCCAAATTAAATGCCATTTGGTTTGCATTAGAATAATCAGGGCAACTCAAACATTAATAAGTCTACAAGAATAGCCCAGTTATTTTCTTTTCCGAATAGCGCTGCACATACCTAAGAAAGCTTTTCTGTCTTTTCTACCCCTATTGCCCACCCCCCCTTTATTTTTTAAATAGATCCATCTCTGTAATCTTGTTGAGTCTTATGATTCACATCCCGGTTTTATGATGATGTGAATCTTAATATAAACACAATTATAAAAGAAAGAGAAAGAAGCAGCCTGCTGAAACAGATTTGCTATTTGCAGGTTTGGCTGGGGTCACCCCAGGCATCCATTTATGCATTTACTCATTCATTCATGGATCTAACAAGCGTTTATTGTAAGTCCACATGTATCAGTGTTGGTATTGGGGGGCTTGAAATAAAAGGAGAATGAGAGAGAGAGAGAGAGAGAGAGAGTCCTTGTCACTAAGGAATATGAGGCTAGTGTGGAGAAAACAAACAGTTAATAAATCATAACAAGGAGTTTGGAGTTAGAGAGATGTACCAAATGCTGCAAAGTCTCATTAAAAAAAAAAAAAAATTTCTTGAAAGAAAAGCAGTTGGATCCAGAGTACAGGGATGAAGACTCACTATCTGCTCATAGATATACATTCACCCCTCAAAATAAAGTGATCATGCTTTATTTGGGACTCGGTTGGCCTTACTTGGGGTCACTGTAACATCATTTTGGTGACCTGCTACAGTGTATAAGGGGGGCGGGGAACTGAGCCCAGATATTTATTACTCCAGAGCAGAACTGGAAATCTGCAACTAATTTCTGAACTTGGCAATTTCTATGAAATGAGAACTTCCACCAGATATAATCCATCTGAAAAGCATAAAGTATAGTGGATTTATCAGTACAGATCATAAATGATAAGATAATTTAGTTATTGAGACTAAAATAGATTGAAGAATATCTTAAAAATAGGAAAGATGGCTGCTAACATCAACAATTAGCCTCTCTGGGGGAAATCTAGAATAAGAACACATTCTAAAATGCTGTTCTCAGCTGCTTAAGGTTTCTTCACATCCAGAAACATCATCTTTAATATCAATATTTTTCTGAGATATTACATAGACTATTGGATAACAGATGTTACAAATCTTAAAAATAATAAGATTGTTCAGTTGTATTTGTATGTTGTATTGTATGTTGTATTTTTCAAGAAATAGCACCACCTTACCCAGAATCATTACTTTTTTTCTTACATGTGTCCTATATTTCAAATTTATTTTAAAGATTACAATAAAAATTGGTAACTGCTTCTTTTCCATCTTTGTATTTCAATTCCCTGCAAGAAGCAAAGGCTTAAAATACTTAACATGGCATCATGATATTGAAATCCTCTTTTCTAAATAGAAAGAGAAGTATCCTTTCCCATCTACTTCATTTGTTAGAATTCTCCAGTGAATCCATCAGTCTACCACTTGAACCACATGGATATTGCTCTAACCTGCATACCAAGATTTCTTTTTAACGTTAACCATTGTGATTTCTAACATCACAGCAGTGTTTTTGTTTCTGCTGTGATTCTTTGATATTGGCAGGAATGAGTTCAAAAGAATGCAATGAAGCCTTCTTTAGGGGACTATGATACTCATAGATTCTGGGAAGGCAGCCAGGGGAATCCGTGAAACATTCAAAGCAGAAGGTGTACCACCCTCTTGTACTTCCTCACACGCCAACACTGAATGCTGAGGCATTGAACTAAAGACCCTTGTCCCCATCTTTGAGGTGTTCGATTTCTCTTATTTCCTTAGACCCGAATACCTGTTTTTATTACATTGCTTTCAGCATGCTATATTATGATGTTCTGAGAGTTCACTTCAAGGCGCAGGTGGTTTCTTTTACATCTGTGCATTTACTAATCATGGAATAGTCCTGGAGAAGGAGCTGCAGGGCAGGCCCTGTGATAGCAACATCAAGATACTTACACCCCACCGAAGGGCCTGGCCTGGAGGTCTTCTTTGTCAAGTCAAAGCAGGGCAGGAAGTTTATGCTCTTGGGATGTGACATGCTGACTTTCTCCTTGTTATTCAAGTATAAGCCAAGCTAAAAAGGACAAGGACTCTGGAAGAAAAAACACCAGTTTCTCTGGCCCCACTATTTGCCTGTCAATCTGCTGTTCCATATTCATACTCTACAGACAAGGCAGGAAGGGAGGAGGAGAAGAGAAGAAGCAAGTTGTCTCACACAGACATTGTTTGGATTAGTTAATAAAATCTGCTAAGCTTTCGAAAATCCCTATCAAAAATCAGGCAATTAATTTTATCTGCATTGCTAATCAAGAGCAGCCAAAGTGAGTTTTCAGAGCAAAGACAGAGAGTAATTTGGTAATGTTATTTGGGTGATCACTCTTTTATACTATAAACTTAGAAGTCTTTACAAAGTTTAAGAAACGTGGATCATCGCACGCAACCACAGAATAAAAGAACTAACTTTATCAGTCTAATATAAAATACCAACATAAAATGTCTGATTATTTTAAATAATGTTACCCTTTAAAAACTACTCCTTCACACTATTGCCCTAAATACTATAAATGCCTTTTACATATTTTAATATATAAGCATTTAAGATTTCCCAAAAGACTGTTGCTTTATCTGGATTATCTATAAATGGGGATAGAGTTATAGAGTCATCAAAATTTGAGACCTGTCATGACCTTTGGGAATAATTTAACCCAATATTCTGCTTTATAAAATGAGAAACTGAGACCAGAAAGAACAAATATTTTGTTCAAGGTTGCAAAGCTCACTAATAGAGACAGGCCTTTTCTGATTCCCAGAAAAGAGCAGGGTGGTTGGCAGAGCTGTTCCTATGAAATTCAGTTCTTGCAAGTTAATCCACAAGGTTGAAAATAGTATTACAGTTTTTTTTTTTTTGTTACTGCTGTGACAAAACCATATAATATTAAATAATTGTGTCCAGTTTCATATACATAATGTAACTACATGTAATATAGATTCAACAAGGCACAGTGCTGAATAGGTTCAAAGAAAAATGGCATAGTTACACTAAATAAATTTCTACAAGATACTAAAGCACTTGTCAGGTTAAAACTCACCGTTCTTCAAGAAAATAAATTCAAGTAATGAATTTGAGAAAACATGGGGTTTCACAGATGAATAAAAAGTGCCTTTGAAATGCTAAACTATTGTTTCCTAACTTTTACCTTTGCTAAATTGAAATGCTAAACTATTATTTCCTAACTTTTACCTTTGCTAAAGAGATCTTTTCAAATGTTCAGTTATAATTCTTTCCATGTGGAGTATGGACCTCAGACTTGTTTTTTCACGTGGGCGAATGAACACGGGATTGCCATGTTCAGTGGGCACACGGGCATCACTGGGAGTAATGATAGAACAACACCACGGAGTTTTTCTGGAGAAATACCTTAAAAGGGAAAGGATGCACTGGGCGACAAATGGAAACTGGGAAGATATAAATGCTCTGTAAAGGTTTGCATAAAAATACTGAAATGTAGACAAAAATACATAAAACAGGAAATCAAAGTAAATGTGTTTCCAGGTGGTGCTTTAAACAAATGGATAAAATAAACATGGGGGCAAAAGATGTGTACCCTACGTATAGCAATGAGCATGAAATGCAACCTGCAGGTTTCCGCGAAGAGCTCAGCTTGAGGGACATGGTCAATGAACCAGGAGAATGGAATAAGCCAACTGAAGATGACTTTCTCTGTGATTAAAAAGAATAAATGAGAAGGTTGACTATAAGCAGGAAAATATTTTTTGACTTAATCATGAAAGCTATCAGGAAGTAGACAAAATGATGGATAATATGATGAGATGACCCATTTAAATTAAATTTTCCAAACATAAGTTAATCAAAAACTATTCAGGCCAAATAAAAACATGAAAAATGGATGGGCAGCTAAGTTATGAAGGAGGGAATGAGAAGAGACACTGGTAATAAAAAATCATCAGCACACTGAACTTCATGGTGACTGACTGCCCAGGGAGCCCTAAATTCTATCACCGGGATGTCCAGCACTTTTTTCTTTTTTTCTTGACAACATTAGAAAAATTAACTGGTGCTATTCTACAAGAAACTCAACAGTCGTTTTCAACATAAATAAATTACAAATTAAATACGTTACATTTTCTATTCTTTTCAGTCTTATTCTTCAAATCAATAGGGAAAAAGAATTCTCTGCTGCCACTCTTAAAATATTTCCCCTAAAATTAAATAATTGACAGAAAACACAGCTTTCTTCGTAACTGAAGCAAAACCTGTGGATTTGAAAAGCTACTTGTTTAACAATGTTGTGAAAACCAGTAAGAGCCACTGTACACGTGTATTCTGTCCTGAAATTTAGTCTTAACACTTTTCTTGAAAGTTCTCTACACTAGGAAGCAGGGCTGATAGCCAGATAATTTCTTTTGTCATTGTCAGTTTTATGCAGAAGCGATTGTTTTCCTATATTTTCTAACAATAGCACTTCCATAAGCTTTTCAAGTCATTGCATTTAGTTTTTGCCAACACTCAGAGGTGAACCGAGTGTTTACCTTATCCCACAGAACATTTCTAATTTTATGTTGCTATCTCGTCAATCGGCTTAACAGCTCCATTCCCACACTTGGCCTTCCCTTGCTCTCTGCCTCTCTTCCTTTTGACTGACTCCACATTACTGCTGACACAATAGCCTCTGACCAAAGGGAATAGCTCTTTTCCAGAGTTATTGTTTTGAATTCTATTCACAGTTAACTATGTCTCACTGAACCCTACCAATATAAACAAAATATTTGGATGACTTTCAAAGTAATAAGGCCCCAAGGCAAAATTTAATATAACCCCCCCCTTTTCTTTTTTTTCAACTCAGCAGAAAGACCTGCAGAATATTTAATGGTTGACAATGGCTATGATAAATTTGTATTATAACGTCAGGTTGGACACCATCTTCTCCAGGAGACACATTGCCTGTTTTTTGTTCATATTTTATTTTATATTATTTTTTTTTGATACAGAGTCTCATTCTATCACCCTGGATAGAGTGCTGTGGCATCATCATAGCTCACAGCACCTTCAAACACTTAGGCTCAAGTGATCCTCTTGCCTCAGTCCTCCCAAGTCCCAAGTCCTAGATAGGACTATAGGCATGTCTCAGCACGCCTGCTTAATTTTTCTATTTTTAGTAGAGATAGGGTCTCAGTCTTCCTCAGGCTGGTCTCCAACTCCTGAACTCAATCCTGAGTTCCACCTCAGCCTGCCAGAGTGCTAGGATTACAGGTCTGAGCCCCCACACCCTATTTTGTTAAAGCTCGGCCTGTGAGAGACGGAACATCAGCTGTTCATGATCACTTCTGATGTCAGTGAGGAAAGGATGCAACCCCCCAACAATCAGTCTGGGGAGGATTCACTTCAAATTGCTCTATGCATCTCCAGCTAGCCTGTGGGAATGAAACAAAAACTCTCTATCATGCAGGATGCGTGCTGCTTCAGTCATCAACTAAGCAGATTAGTAATACTCAGCTCCTAACAACTTCCCTGAATAACTTCGAATATGTTATAAGAAGATGATTAAAGCCTCTACGTTCTAGAGAATTTTTATTCATCCTGTTCATGATTCAGCTAGAATCAGGGGTCCTCAAACTACGGCCTGCGGACCACATGAGGCGGTGTGATCGTATTTGTTCCCATTTTGTTTTTTCACTTCAAAATAAGATATGTGCAGTGTGCATAGGAATTTGTTCATATTTTTTTAAACTATAGTCTGGCCCTCCAACGGTCTGAGGGACAGTGAACCTGCCCCCTGTTTAAAAAGTTTGAGGACCTCTGAACTAGATCATCTATCTATCTATCTATTTATTTATTTATTTATTTATGACAGAGTCTCACTCCATTTGCCAGGCTAGAGTGCAGTGGCATCATCTTAGCTCACTGGAACCTCCAACTGCTGGGCTCAAGCAATCCTCCTGCCTCAGCCTGCCTAGTACTAGGACCCACCCATTGTGCCCAGCACAATGCCCAGCTAAATTTTTCTATTTTTAGTAGGGATGTGGTCTCGCTCTTGCTCACGCTGGTCTCGAACTCCTAAGCTCAAGCAATCTGCCTGCCTCAGCCTCCCAGAGTGCTAGGATTACAGGTGTGAGCTACCATGCCCAGCCAAGATTATCTAACTAAATATAAAATATTAGTAGGTAAGACAATCTAATCTTGGCTGTCTCTGATCTTTAACAAAAATTTCTTCCAGTCTACTCTTCTTAGGAATATTTGCTCCTATAAAATCACTGAAAATTTGTGCATAGGAAATTGCCTGGAACTTATCAGCTTCAAATGACTAATTTTTAGGAGGTACTTTTAGACTGAAAGGGAATGGTTAATAGCCCCAGCATATGATTTTTCCTGATGCTTACCGGCTAGAGTTTCTACTTTTGCAAACCTGGAAATAAGATATCAGAAGTTATTTTAGGACTCTGTCTACACTTGGACAAAATAAAGGCAAGTTTCTGGATAACATAAGAAACAAAATTGTGAACTGAAGAAAATGAGTCTAACAGCCAGTATTATAGGGAGGAAGATAGTGTTGCTGTCATCAACAGCTATTGGTTTATTCCCTGGTTTATTTTGAAATATTGGCATGGAGGTTTGAACCAGCACATTGTGTGTGCCAGAGTCATCATGCTGTTTTGCTAAACCAGGGGTAGAGATCACATTTCTCTAATCAGCAGACTTTTTCTTTTTACATTTAAGGTGCTTTTCCTGGTCTTTCTCACAGCTTCTAATTTTCACCTAATGAAATCATAAGCTGCAGAATCAAAAGAAATCTGAGGTTGCAGCCAAACTTTGAAAATTATGACTTTGGTCAAGTTCACTCTCTTAGCCATAGTGTCTTCAACTGTAAAACGTGAAGTTAAGTAAGTCAATGTTGAAATGAGACACTCTGTGTGTATGTGTGTCTGTGTATGTAATTTAACAGAATGCCCATCATAAAGTTTCCATAGACCTTAGCTAGAATGTTTTTTATTTCATTGTTAACTTTGAAGATATATTAATTATTTTTACTCTGGTGAGGATATATTAAGTCAATAAATTAAAATGCATGCACTCATTCCATTAGTATTTAAAAAGAGCCTAATCTGCTGGACACTGACCTGTCATTGGCAAGCAAGGATCACATAAAATGTGATATGAAATCAGACCCTAGATGTTGACGCACGCGTGAAGTCTATCCAGGGCAACAACCATATGAATAACTGACAGGAAGGCACCTAAAAATCTGATAATAGAAACATGATTAAAGTAGCAAAGAACACAGAGGAGGGAATGTTTTAGCTTCTCCTTGGAGGATACTCATTGGAGACTCTATATACCACATAACTGTTGAGTTTGACCTTGAAATGTGTGTGGGAATCTGCCAACTCAAGAAAGGGCAGAGGAATTTCCAGCCAAAGGAATGAACAGCATTTCAGAGGTGTTTGTGTACACCTTGCGCCAGAAACTGTGACCTAGGCCTGGCTGGACGACCTGATGATTTTAGCTTGACTGAAAAAAATGAACTTTTCTGAATCCCACTGTTGTTATTAGTGACAATGTTATTACAAATAGAAACTTCGGCTTGTTTTGATATCTTTACCCATCAGTGTGATAAGCACCCTTTCTACTGCTGAATATTTCTATCCTTATTTCCAATAATGGATTTTGGAATATTTTACATCTATCTATTTCCCCTCCCAGTATGACTTTATTTACTGCCTTTTGTTTATTCCTTTCCTCTTGAAAAAAAAGATCTTAAAGGATCTTAGACTCCTATTGCTACGCTGAGTATAAAATCTGAATACTTTACCATTTGATTTCAAGATTTGCTGTCAACCTCCATAAACCTATTTCCCTCTCTTTTTTTCTCATTATTCCAATCAAGTACTCATTGGCTCAGAATATTGATTATATTGAAACACCATTAATGGGATGGTTAATATTGTGGGTTCTGAAGACTGATTGCCTGAGTCTCTATGCTGAGTTCACCACTTGATGAACTACATGACTGCAGATGAGTACTTTATTATCTCTAATGTCCTTACCTATAGTCAAAGAGGTACATGAATCAGAAATAGGTGAGTGAATTCATGTACAGTATTTAAACAGTGCCTGGCTTATCATCAACATTCAGCGAGTTTTTATTTAATAGTACTCTTCCGTGTTCAAAATAAAAATGTCCTCCTTTAGATTATCATTTCAAAAGATTTTTAAATAATCCATGATGATTTTTTTTAAATAATGCATAAAGATATACTTGGTTTAAAAGAGGCGAGCAATAGCTAACTGAGAACATCAAGTGCAACTGAAGCTCTGCCTTCAGTGCCCACCACTCCTTTTCCAAACCTCAGAGGTGACTCTGGTGGCCGTTTAAAGGGTATCATCTGGTTCTTGAGATCTATGTTTATTTCACTGAACGTGAATTAAATCTTGCCCCATAAATTATTCTAACATTTGTTTTACTTAATATAAGTCAAATAAATTTCCATGACAATACATTTTAAATTCATTTATTCACCAACTTGTTCCTAACCAGCCTTGTTGTGCAATTGGAGCTTACACTCTGCTGGAGGTGTAGTTCATTCCCTTCCAATAGCTGCAGTACACTGCAGACTGTGAATAAGAGTTCTTTTCCCATTCTCCTATCCAAAGAAATGCAGATGGTCTTAGTTTTTGTTCATATTACACTCACATTCCTATGAACTTTTAATTTTTAAGAGAGTTTCCAGGAAGTGGAAGCACTGATTTTTGTGGATACTGCCAAATTGCCATCCACAAAGAATTTGCCAATTTACCTTCTCCCCCATAGTCCTTGAAATGGCTATTTCTCCACATCTCCCACACTGATGTCTACAAAATGATGTTTTCAAAAATGTTTACAGAACTGTTACAAAAGAGGTCTTCTTTGGCCAAATCAATCAAGAAACATGGGAGTTTTCTTTACCAACGTTTGCATATTTTAATGCCTTATAAATTTCCAGTCTGGGTGTATCATACACAGTAGTTTTTATCATATTTATAATAAGAAATTGAAGACCAATTGCATGTTTATTCTCATGTGACAAACAATAAAATAATTGTTCAGAATTATGCCAATATTTTTTAGGCCCATAATATCTAGGAAAGATGTAGCTGTATCAGAATCTAGAATACAGGAAAAAGCTTTTTGTTATTTTTTTCCCACTTCACTTTTTTAGGGGAGAATTAGCTACAGTAATGAATATTCCCCTAAATATGTAATAAAAGTTTATTTCTCAGTTACTTTACTATAGGTATATCTCAGTATACTTTAATTAAAAAATATTTCATTGCTAATAAATACTAACAATCATCTGAGCCTTCAGTGAATCATAAACCTTTTGCTTGGAAAGGGTCTTGCCTTCAAATTGATGGTAGCTAATGGATCAGGGTGGTGGCTGTTGAAGGCTGGGGTGGCTCTGGCAATTTTTAAAACCACAGTAAAGTGTGTCACATTGACTGACTCTTCCTTTCATGAAAGACATATCTGTTCTGTGTGACACTGTTTGATAGCATTCCCCCACCATAGAACCCACAGAGTGAATTGGAGTCAATCCCCTCAAACACCTGCTCCTATTTTAACAATTCAGTTTATATAATATTCTAAATTCTTTGTTGTCATTTTCACAATTTTCCAGCATTTCTCCGGGGTGTAGTTTCTGTCTCAAAAACTGTTATTTTTGTACATCCATAAGAAATAACCATTCATTAAAGTTTTATCCTGAGATTGCAACAATTTAATCACATCTTCAGGCTCCAATTCTAGCTCTCTTGCAATTTACATATCTACAATTGCTTCCTCCACTACAGTCTCGAGCCCTTTGAAGTCATCCGTAGGAGTTGGAATCAACTTCTTCCTAATTCCTGAATCCCACGAATCATGAGTGTTTTTAATGGTGGATATTAGAATGGTGAATCCTTTCTAGAAGGTTTCAGTTTTACTTTGCCCAGATCCATCAGGGGAATCACTATCTATGGCAGCTATAGCCTTATGAAACGTATTTCTTAGATAATAAGACTTGAAAGTAGAAATTGCTCCTTGATCCACAGGCTGAAAAATGGATGTGGTGTTAGCAGGCAAGAAAAAAAAATATTCATGGCTTTATACATCTCTATCAGAGATCTTGTGTTACCAGGTGCGTTGTCAACAAGCAATAACATTTTGAAAGCAATCCTTGTTTCTGAGTAGTGGTCTCAACAGCGGGCTTAAAATATTCAGTAAATCATACTATAAACACACATGCTGTCACCCAGGCTTTGATCTTTCATTTATAGAACACGAGCAGAGTAGATTTAGCATAATTCTAAGAGTCCTCACATTTTTAAAATGATAAATGAGCACTAGCTTCAACTTAAGGACACCAGCTGCATTAGCCCCTAACAAAAGTGTCAGCCTGTCATTTGAAGCTGGGCATCAACTTTCCTCTCTAGCATGAAAGTCCCAGATAACATTTTCTTCCAATAGAAGAAGGTGTTGTCTACCCTGAAAACCCATTGCTCAGTGTGGCCACCTTCAGCAGCTATTTAACTGGGTCTTCTGGACAACTTGCTGCAGCTTCTATTCTACATCGGCACTTAATGCTTCATCTCACACCTTTATGTTGTAGAGATGGCTTCTGTCCTTACACCTCATGAACCAACCTCTACGAGCTTCACACTTTTCTCCTTGAGCTTCCTCACCTATTTCTGCCTTCATGCATTGCAGAGAGTTAGCTTTTTCCTCTGGAATGGGATGGCAGCTGGTTTGCTCTTCTATCCAGACCCCTGAAACTTTCTCCATCTCAGCACTAAGGCTGTTTCACTTTCTTATCATCCAGGTGTTCACTGGAGCCCCACTTTTAATTTTCTTCAAGAGCCTTTCCTTTGCATTCACATCTTGGCTGTTTGGTGTAAGAGGCCGAGAGCTTTGGTGGAAAAGCTTACACGCTGTTTGGGCTTTCAAGATGGATGCTGTCCTCAGTAAGCATCTTCATTTCCAGCTTTTATTTTAACTGACAGATCTGTGACTCTTCCTGTCACTTGAACACTTAGAAGTCATTATAGGATTACTAATTTCAATATTGTTGTTTCTCAGGTAATAGGGAGGCCCAAGGAGAGGGAGAGAGATGAGGAAACAGCCAGCCACTGGAGCAGTCATAACACACACAACACATATCTATTAAGTCAGCTGTTTTATATGGTGCACTGTGTGCAGGCTAAGAGCATTGTAACAGTAGGAGCAAAGATCACTGAGCACGGATCACCATAACAGATACGATGAAAAACTTGGAAATATTGCTAGAATTACCAAGATGTGACACAGATACATGAAGTGAACACATGCTGTTGGAAAAATGGTGTCAATAGATTTGTTGATGATTTAATCTGTGAAAAATGCACATCAGCAAAGTGCAATGGAGCAAAGGCCATGAAAAGCATGTGTTTCTGGATGTCTGGGTTCTCTCTGGTGTGCCTGCGCACAGCAGGTGTTTCTGGATGTCTGGGTTCTCTGTGGTGCGCCTGCGCGCAGCAGGTGTGTCTGGATTCTGGGTTCTCTGTGGTGCGCCTGCACGCAGCAGGTGTTTCTGGATGTCTAGGTTCTCTGTGGTGCGCCTGCGCTCAGCAGGTGTTTCTGGATGTTTGGGTTCCCTGTGGTGCGCCTGCGCGCTGCAGATATTTCTGGATGTCCGGGTTCTCTGTGGTGCGCCTGTGCGCAGCAGGTGTTTCTGGATGTTTGGGTTCTCTTCAACTTGTAGCCATGCAGGGCCCCAGGTCGCTGCCTCTCGTAGGTCCACTGTCACATCTACACATTCTTTTTGGTAAGAACTATACAGATGGTCAGACCCAATGCTGGGAGGGTCTGGGAGATGAAATCTAACTCTGCACCCAGGAAAAAAGGCGATTACTACAAAGCACCAGCCTCTGATGCATCTAACAGCCTCTATTGTCCCTAATTACAACAGCACAGCTAACAACTCTTGAACATTCATTACATGGCAGGCTCCATTCTAAGCACTTATTTGAATTAGCTCGTGTAATATTCAAAACAGTTCAATGAGGTAGGCACTTCCATTTCACAAGTTACTGAGGTGAATCAAGTTCATATAGATGGCAATTGGTGGAATCAGGATAGAAATTGAAGCTGTGGGCCTGGCCTTCCCGGTTGCCTCTGCCCCATTCAGCGTGCCCCAAGGAACACTGGGGGCATTGTTCTCTCTCATCATTTACACGGTTCTCCTTTGGCTCCATTCCCTCGGACTTTTTCAACAACTGTCCCCCTCCCCTCAGGGTCTCAGCTCTATTTCGGATGGTGAACATTAGTTTTTTACATCCTATACCCTCCTGAAAGACACTTTGCTTCAACCAGATAATTCATAGTGGTATAGCAACGGGATAAACTTTCTCTTGCTGATATTGGCTAGAATGTAATTTTAATATTTTGTTTGGGGAAACAAAACTCTCTGTATCCTTTCTCCATTTTATTATTTGACTGTTTCTTGAAGAACCACAGTCTCTGTTTTGCTTCTTACTGGATATGATCCTCTCCTATCCTTCTTTAAATGTTTCCCCGACTCTAACCAAACCTAAATATTGATGTTCCTTAAAATTTACTTTCATGCATATACTTTTCTTGCTCTTTTAGAATGACCATATCTCCTCCCATAGCTTCAATAAAAATCCATATCTGTTCTCTGACCTAAGGCACTGGTAGACTGGTGGTCGGGGAGGAGATGGAGATTATCTTCCCTGTCCTGCATTAAAACTTTCTATGTGGTCACTATATCAGGTAGCAATTGCTCCATGCTAATGCTGAGCCACACACCACCCTAAAATTCAGTGACTTAGGCCAGGCCTGCCGTCTATGCACTCACAGGTGGCTTCCCTTCATGGCAGGTCCTTGTGTTGTTTGTGAGAAGTTTACTCAGCGTGCATCTCATCTTTCTGAAGTCTAAAGCATTTGTTTTCCTTGTCATGGTGACAGACTACAAAAGGGTAAACCCAGCCATAACGATACATTTTGTGACTCTGTTTGCAACACATCAGCTAAAATCCCATTGGTCAGAGCAAGCCACAAAGCAGGAGAGGTTGCTTGTATAAAAATATTCTTGACCACCAATTTCATCTGGGCCCTCAACATCTGTCAACTTTGCTGTGTTTTGCTGGATCATCTATTATTTTGCACTATGTTAACAGCACACAGTAGAATAATGGATTTTTTTTATTAATGAAAGCTTTCAACACTTCCCTCTTCTCTTAAAATCACCACCTGCCAGTGGCTCCTCCATTCTTAAAATACGATTTTGCCTCCTACTTCATTTCTACCAGGTAAGAGTCACTCAACTGCTTGCTAATGAACTTGAAAACCTTCCTATATTTATACTCATATTTCCTCTTTTCCTCTAGTTTCAATTAGATGTCCTTTCCCCAATGTAAGAAAATGCCACTACTTACACTTAGAATTCCATTTATATCATCCTTCATGAAACTACCTTGTGTGACTTTCCTTTCGCTCCCTGTAATTTTAACCTCCCCTCTCATCAATACTTAAAATGATGAACTATCCACTATTTTAAAAAAGAAGCACTCTCTTCTGGTGGATGCTCTGACTAATCACCAAGATTGCCACTTTGTGAACACAGGCATTTACTCTGCTAGTTGCCAGGGTACTCACTGCTGATGGCTTACAGCTGAGTCCCTCCCAGGCCTTGCCATAAGTAGCATATAAAAAGAATCTCAGCTCCTGCATATGGAGGGGTGAAATTGCTGAGAATTAGAACCCAGAGCTTAATTATAAGGGCAGTTGAGCTCCATAGAAGTTTGAATTTCCATTCTAGCCATTGGGTTATGCCACAGTCAGTCAGAGGCCTGATTAAGGAGAGGAACTTAACATTTTCAGATGAAAACATCTGGATCCATATCCTCAAAATTTTAATTCCTGGATTCTGTTGCAGCACGTGAGCATCCAGAAATGGCCTACTTTTCCCTGTTAATGGCTATCACTGACCACTGCTTGAAGATTATTCACAAGCTTCTATCCTGCAAGACAATATATGTCACCCATCCTGATTACATGATCAATAAAAAACATCAAGGTGCCATATGATGTAGCTGAGGATGTGCTGCAGCTACTGAGGGGGGAAGAGACTATACCCCAAAGAAGCTACAGAACTTAGCCAAAATAGACATGTAGAGGCCAGAGAAGTAAGCATGGCATCCAGAGAGGAGGTAGTAGAATGTAAGGTTGAATAAGAAAGAGTTTATCAATATCAGACCACTCCCTCTTGGTATCAGATTTAACACTGTGGTAAGGGCCCTAAGGTGGTACCAGAACCTGACTCTTAGAAACCGGGAGGAGGTGATGACCAACACAACATGAAGTAGAAATCCAGAAATTACCACGGCAAATGGGGGAGGCAGTGATGAAAAGGCTCACCACAGTGAGCATTATAAGAGTTACACACTTAGGAGTGGAAATACCACCCACCAACTATATTCCACAGAGGGTCCTAGAGGACATTCCATTCATCAAGTCAACAAGGAATATTCCCGGAATCTCACTGATGGAAATCCTCCCTACACCAGAGTCAACCACAGGAGATGCTATTACAGAAAGGGGCTTTCTGATAACAATGGAGATTATGAATAATGCAATAATGAAATAATAATGGAGGCCAGGTGGGAGTGCTTACTAACAGAGCAGGATGGGTACAATTATCTTAGTGGGCAGCAGGTTGGAATGGCTGTGGGTGGGGCACAGTACTGACTGATACAGTGCTGTGAAGCTGGTTTTTAAAACACATAAATGCAAGGGCTATAAAGATGAGTAAGCACCAAGGACATTCTCAGTCTAAATAAAGAAAATCAGTCCAGATTGTATGATTTGGAGGCTGGGAGAAACTGTCATAATAAAAAGTCACAATCCCTTGCCTAGTGTTGGATTTTTCAATTTTCAGATCCAGCACCCATTAAGTGAAGGACAAGCTGGTTCCCCAGGAGGAAGTACCCTGAAAAATCTTGCTGATGTTTATGGTGACAATTCAGCAGAACTTTCCTGAAGCTACTTGGGTCATTTACTCAAGTGACCATATACTGTGGAAATGGAGATACAGATATTTAGAGGTCCAGAAGACAACGATCCCTGGTGATCCAGAATATTCCTTTTGTTAGAATGCAGACATACAGCAGCCTTGTAATACATGAACCTTTCGCCCAGGTCCAGCTAACTATAGGTCTACTTTTTCCACAGACAAACCTAACGGTCAGTTTCCAAATAGTCAAGCTATTAGGAAAATAGACATGTTTGGCAGTAGACAGAACACTTAGATGTATTCTTTGGCCTGTGGGGTAAACCCTATCATAGTAGGGAGGACCAAAGGAAGCCTCTAAAATGACCTCCCAGCCCACCAAAACCGAACTAGAGTTTAATACAAGGTTGCACATTGAGGGAAAATGTCAGAGATTAGGGGGCCCTCAAAACCTAAAAGATTCAAGACAATAGTCCCTTTCATGTTCCATTTAACTCATCACAGCAATCTTAGGAAAATCAGATGAATACTGAAGAATGACAATGGATTGCCACAAATTCAACCAAGTCGTAGCCCCATCGCAGCTGCCATGCCAGTGTCTTTACAAGAGCATATGGGAATACCGTTAGCTTTACAGTATGGGGCCAGTTTGCTCTCATGCAGCCCCCACACCTGCAACAATATATTAATACATTTACAGTCTAACTCTGACCGTATGTTACTTTCCCTCCTTCTGTCACAACATAGCTTAAAGGGATCTATCTTAGGTTTCACAGAGCACCCCACTGGTTCACTTTATCAAGGACACCAGTTAACTGGGTGAGCTAAACAAGAATTAGTAAGTACATCAGAGGCCTTGATAAGACTTGTACCACTAGGGATCCTGGAAAATAAACTCCATATAGTAAGATGTCCAGTGAAAATGTTAGGTTCCAGGGCTGTGGAGGAGACTTGGGTATCTCGCATCCCCCATCACTAACTAAGGAAGAAATGAAGTACCTGGTAGCTCTCTCTCTGTGAGCAAGACAGGATGTTCTGCACTTGGGATCAATGGCATGAACGTGAACCGAGTGACCCACGAGACCACCTTCCGCCTGCGGTGTGAGCTCTCTGAGGCCTTGTTACCTTGATACTCAATCCTTTCTCGACTCTGTGCCTCTGTGACCATTACTCTGGTCTGGATCCCTTTCCCTCTGACTAGCTAACTTTCAGCCTCTATCCTTCAGATCTCAACTAGGTGTCATTCTCTCACAAAACTTTACCTGAGATGCCTTCTCCAACCACACACACAGAGACCAGTGCGGACTGAGTGGCCTCTCTGTGTTTCCTGTACTTGTTTTTATATTATAGTCATTTATATGCAATGTCACAACCACAAGTTAACTTGTTTGCATCCTTCTCCAGACCATGAGCTGCCTGAGATGAAGACGAGAATTGATTCAATGATGTGTCTCCAGTTGCCAGTGTGCACATGGACTGTGATAGTGACCCATAATATATCTGGAATGGGTTAGCCATGAATTACAGAATATTACAATTGTAGGACATGTGGCATGTGGACACAAAACCTAATAGGTACATTGAAAGTCTTACAGAGTGTTCTAAACAAAGTTTTAAGTTTTAATTGTATACATCTAAAGTAAGGAAGCCAGTCTATAGCTAAGACTTTGAAGGCAGATATCAACATATTTAAAATCAAATCCTTTCTTGGCAGCTTACTCTCTGGTTGAGCTTAGGAAAATTATGAAATCCTTCTCTATTTCCTCCATTTTAAAATCAGGGCACTAGCCCTATCTTCCTTGTGGGGATCGTATGTGGGTTCAATGAGCTAATAAACGTGGCCTTTCATAAATGCTCAAAAATAGTAGATCTTTTATTAGTAGAAGCAATATCTGTTTTATTTATATAGAGCACTTATGAGCTTCATATGTGCTGTTCATAACATATAGGAATAGTTTCTTTTTCAAAATGTAAGCTCTCACTCAAACGTCCTGCAATGAAATTTAGTGACCAACTCACCAGTTGTTTCATCTCTTGCTTCGGTTCTTCTGCACAACTCATCTTTTATCTAATCTCTTTCAACTTTTGAACTGTGCTACTTGATCTTTCAATTCTTGATCTGTAAAGAAGAATATATTTTTAATAATTCACCCCAAGAATCAGATCGTGCCCATCACTCAACCTCTTTCTGATGTCACCAACATAAAGCTTCAGGACTTCGTTTCATCATAAATATTTCAATAAATCCATAGGTAGCTTTGGAGATTTATTTTTGAAAAAAAAAAAAGAGAACATCCTTAGATGTTTAAAAAAAAAAAGCCCCTTTAATATTTTTAAAATTTAATAATTGAACCAAAGCTGATTCTTTGTTTTATGAGTTGTGGATATTTGCTTCCTATTTGAGCATATTTTTTTCATATATTGCTTAAATACATAATTATTTTCAACAGTAGGCCAATAATTATTGAAAGCTTTATTTTTTTAAAAGTGAAAGACACATTCAAAAGGAGTAAAAAAGATGACCTTGTATAACATGACTTTAGAGTAATTCTCCCTGGCAAGAAAGGAAATGGCAGTCAAACATAGTCTTTTAAGAGGCAGAAACTAAAACAATATAGTTTTTAATTTAAATAAAGACCAATAAGGCCAGAACTTCTGAATTTACCTACCTTGATATTACACCTCATGCTACACAGCTAACTTACTGCTACTATCTGAAGAAAGATCACACTACGTTTAATTACAGCTCGCTAATTACAGCTCATTTCACTTCGGAAATATTTACTGAGTTCAAACTACGCACGCAAAGGAGACCCTCTACCAGACACCACCAGGCTGCAAGTGTGAGTAGGAGGGGAGGATCGACTCTAATGGGAAAGATGAACAGGTGTGCTGCTAATGCTGGTAAAAGGCAAACGGATTGCCCATCACTGGAGATGGAAAGATTTGGTGGGATTATTGGCATTTGGCCTGGTTCTTGATGGGAATGTCCTCACTCTAACAGGCGGAAAAGGTGATAAAGGGCTGGATAGGCAGAAGAAAACGTGCAGCCTCAGAGGCACCGAGCCTGAAAAGGGATGTTGAGCACCTCAGTGAGGTCCTGTATTAGGCGGAGTCATGTGGCAGATCGAACACTAACTCTGGATTGGCTGAAGTGCCTTTCTTTAAGTCCTTCCATATGCTACTCAGGAATTAAATTTTATTTTGAAAACTGGAACCATCAAAGATTGCTTATGAGTTTTGTTTCCTGGGGGCCGGAGGTGGTGGGTGGAAAAGTGAGATAGTGACACTTGACATTTATGTTTGGAGAATATTACCATCCAAGAACCTAAGTGATGAGTACTGGAAGCCCTCTTTTTAGAGTAAGGTAGTAGGAACTGTGAATCTCCAAATTACTGCCTCATGTTTTGTTCCTATCCGCTTCATGATGCATCTAATACATCCCTTTGTCTGATATTCAATCGATGTTTATTAAAAGACTTTGGGTTCAAGAAACTCACATGTAAGAACAAGACTCCAATATGCCAATGAACAGAAGTTTCCAGGTGGTGTTTAAAGCAGAGAACTAAGATAATACCCAGAGAGATAACCTAATTCTAGGAGTACAGAGAGGGAGAACTGTGAATAAGGTTCACAGAACACACAGTAAAGGACTAAAGCAAACCAGCTTCCACAGAACTGGAAGTTGTAGGGGATGCCATCCATGCTGAAGTGGGGACTGGTCACTGAGACAAGGGAGGGAACCCTGAGAAGATAGGAGGGAATCCAAGGCATTGTCTGGTCCATGGAGATGGATTAGCGCAGGATGGCACGTCCCCAGATGGACAGCCTAGATCCTCCTCCTCTTGCTTGCCATTCTGAGGCATAATGTATAGAGATAGGGAGGAAATGTCCAGAACAGTCTGCTGCATCTTCATTTCTCCCACAACTGCACGTCCCACAAGGCTTGTGCTCAGCCGTCCCAGTTGTGCTTAGGGCATAAAACCCAGAGTGCAGCACGGTTGGGTTCTCAGCCACAGTACAGGGTAGAGCGTGCCCAGACAAGGTTCCGCCGAGCCATGGTGTGGAGAGTGCTCAGACGAGGCTCCGCCCAGCCACGGTACGGTGTGGAGCGCGCCCAGACGAGGCTCCGCCCTGCCGCAGTATGGTGTGGAGCGTGCACAGCTGAGGCTCCACCCACCCACAGTACTGTGTGGAGCATGCCCAGACGAGGCTCCACCCACCCACAGTACGGTGTGTGGAGTGTGCCCAGATGAGGCTCTGCCCTGCCACAGTACACATGCCCAGACAAGGTTCCGCCCTCCCAGAGCACCTTTCCTGAAGGTGGGGGACCGGCTTGCCCTACCTCCTAGTCTTCTGTTTATCTTTACTGCCTATCTGTGAAAGATTCATTCACTTTTCCTAACTTGTGCAAGCGTCCTATACCACTGGATCCCATTGGCACCATTTGCAATTAGGGGAGGCATGAGTTTATTCTATTGCCATCTGAATGAGTATGAGCTCAGGTTCTGACAGGAGCTACGTGATACACCCAAATTATATAATTTAGGGATCGTTTAATAAAGAGATCATTTATAAACTTTTGGATAGAATGTAGTACAAAAGATACTGTAACATCCTTGGCGGAGTAACAGTGGATGCTCTTACCATATGAAGACCTCAATTGAAGAAGAAAGGCTACCATAATGGAAGTGGTCAGGGAAGGAGAGAACTGTCTGGCAGGAGCTGCTACCTGAGGTCAAGAGATGCGGCCAGCTCTCAGCAAAGCCCCAGTGAGGAAGCCAGAGGGACTCCCTCTCTTCCCTCCCTCTGGCCTCTTGCTGGTTGTTTTCATTTACTTAACTAACCAGAAAGCCAGAGGGTAAGGGAGCCTGTTGACGCAGGCTACACAGCTAGTCTCATGTGCACAGAGCAGCGGGGAGAGGACATGTGAAGGAAAAGTGGAAGATGTTCAGATCACCATGCACAGTCACATATGAATGTTCTTATAAATTGTACTTACAAATTGAAATCCTTATAATGAACACACTAACACAAAACAAAATAGCATATGCCCACCGAGATTATTATGACAAAACATTACTTTTCTTGAATGTTACATTTCTTTTTTATTCAATGTTTGATGGATATATATTTTTATTGTAAATTGATGATTCATAATCGTATACATTCATGGGATACCAAGTGATGTTATAACTCATGAACACAATTCAATCAAGCTGGTTGGCATATCCATCACATCAAATACTTAACATTTTCAGTGGTGAGAACATTTGAAATTGAGTCTCTCAACAATTTTGAAATGTAAGATGTTCTGTTATTAACCATATTCACCACACTGGGCAACAGAACTCAAAAAGGGAAATAAAAATCTCCTTCCTGTCTAATTGAGATTTTGTACCCTTTGACCATCATCTTCTCATTTCTCCCACCCTCCAGCCTCTGAACCACAATTCAACTTTTGTTTTTTTAACATTTTTATTATTTATTATTATTATTTGTTATTGCAGACTTATTAATGTTTGCAGTCTTCCTGATTATTTTAACGCAAACCAAATGGCATTTAATTTGGGAGAAATTGCTGTGGACGTGCACTCTAAAGAGGCGAGAAATGGAACAGACTTTCTTTATGCAGAGTTTAGGATGTGATTAAATTATTTTAGGATGGAGTCAAACCAACAAACTTATTTTAAATCCTTTTGGTAAATAGAAGTGGGATTGCTAGACAGTAACTGTATTCTTAGGGATTTTTTTTTTTTTTTGGAGGAACTTACATACTGTTTTCCATAATAACGGTACCAATTTACATTTCCAACAACAGTATATAATAGTTCACTTTTCTCCACATTCTCTCCAATACTTTTTTTTTGTTTGTTTTTGATGAAAGGCATTCTGACATATGCAAGGTGATACCTCATGGCAGTTTTAATTTGTATTGCTCTAATGATTAGTGATGCTAAACATTTTTTCATAATGCCTAATGATCATTTGTATATCGTCTTTTGAGAAATGACTATTTGAGTCCCTTGCCCCACTTTTAAATTGGGCTTTCAATTTTTTTTGCCATTGAGTTATTTGCAGTCTGTATGTACTTTGAATATTAACTCCTTGTCAAACGCACAATTAGCAAATATTTTCTTTCAGTTTGTAGATTTTTTTCTGCACATTGTTTATTATTTCCTTTGTTGTGAAGAAACTTTTTTGATGCAATCCTATGTGTTTATTTTTGCTTTTGTTACCTGCACTTTGGGAATCAAATCAAAACTATAATTGCCCTGAACAATATCATGTAGTTTTTCTCATGTGTTTCCTTCAAGTAGTCTTAGAGTTTCTGGTATTATGTTTAAGTCTTTAATTCTCTTTGGGTTAATTTTTGCAAATGGTACGAGATAAAGATCCAATTTAATTCTCTGTATGTGAAAATCTACTTTTCCAAATACCATTTATTGAAGAGACTGTCCTTTTCACATCGTACGTTTTTGAAACCTTTGTCAAGAATCAGTTGACATATACATGCAGGTTGATTTCTCAGCTCTCTGTTCTGTTTCAGTGGTCCAAGTGTCCATTTTTTCGCAGTACCATGCTATTTTAACTGCTAGTGCTTTATAAACTTAGTATAGTTTGAAATCAGGTAGTGTGATACCTTCAGCTTTGTTCTTTTTGCTCTTGAATGCCATGTCTGTTCAAAGATTTTGTGATTTCATATGAATTTTGATGATGTTTGTATTTTGATGGAGATTGCATTGAGTATATAGATCACTTTGGGTAGTATGAAATTTTAACAATATTAGTCCTTCCAATTCATTTATTTT
This sequence comes from Nycticebus coucang, assembly GCF_027406575.1. Classification (NCBI taxonomy): domain Eukaryota; kingdom Metazoa; phylum Chordata; class Mammalia; order Primates; family Lorisidae; genus Nycticebus; species Nycticebus coucang. The sequence continues at coordinate 14,444,509 of NC_069784.1, read as the reverse complement.
ATTTTATTTTTTAGAGACAGAGTCTTACTTTGTTGCCCTCGGTAGAATGCCATGGCATCACAGCTCACAGCAACCTCCAGCTCTTTGGCTTAGGCAATTCTCTTGCCTCAGCCTCCCACATTAGCTGGGACGACAGGCGCCTGCCATAACACCCAGCTATTTTTTGTTGCAGTTTGGCCAGGGCTGTGTTCGAACCTGCCACCCTCGGTATATGGGGTCAGTGCCCTACTCACTGAACCACAAGCACCACCCTATTTTTTTATTTTTTTGAGACAGAGTTTCACTATGTCACCCTTGGTGGAATGCTGTGGCATCACAGCTCACATCGACTTCAAACTCTTGGGCTTAAGTGATTCTCTTGCTTCAGCCTCCCAGGTAGCTAGGACTACAGGTGCCTGCCACAATGTCTGGCTATTTTTTTTGTTGTTGTTGTCATTGTTGTTTAGCTGGCCTGGGCCTGGTTTGAACCCGCCAGACCCAGTGAATGTGGCTGGCACCCTAACTACTGACCTACACGTGCTGTGCCCTTCCAATCCATTTACATGAGCTTTCTTTCTATTTATTCATGTCTTCTTCAATTTCCTTCCTCAAAGTTTCATAGTTTTCAGTGTACAAATCTTCTTCTGTCTTGGTATTTTAAATTTTATATTTTTGTAGCTATTGTAAATGGGATTTTTTTCTTTATTTTACAAACAGATTGTTCTTAGTTTATAGAAATGACATTGATTTTTTTTATGTGTTGATTCTGAAACCTATAATTTTACTGTATGCATTTGTAAGTTGTAACTTTTTTTGGTGGATTCTGTAGGTCTTTCTATATATAACATGTCATCTGCAAATAGTGACAATTCCATTTCTTCTCCTCTTTAGATGTTTTTTATTTCTTTCTGTTGCCTACTTGGTCTGGCATGGACTTCCAATACTATGTGAAAGAGAAATGGTAAAAGTTGGCTTCCTCATCATTTTCCTGATCCCAGAAGAAGTTTTTAAAGTTTGTACCACTGAAGGCAATATTAGCCATGGGCTTCTTACATATAGCCTTTATTGTGTTGAGATACTTTTCTTCTATAACTAATTTGGTAAGAGCTTTTATCAGTAAAGGATATTGAATTTTGTCAAATACTTTTTCTGCACTGAATGAGATTATCATATGGTTTTGGTCTTTCATTATGTTAAGATGATATACCATATTTATGGATTTGTGTATTTTGAACCATCCTTGCATCTCAGAGAGAAATCCTACTTGATCATGGTAGATGATCCTTTTAATGTATTGTTTAATTTGGTTTGCTAGTATTTTGCTGAGAGTTTTTGCAATCATGTTTATAGAAATATTGGCCTACAATTTTCTTCTCTTGTATTGTCCTTGTCTGGGTTGATAATCAGAGTCATGCTGGCCTTGCAAAAAGAATATCCTATGCTTAGCCTACTTCAAGCTGCTTTAAATGTAAGGTAACAATGTGAATTTGATTGCGTGCAACAACTCTGTACTTTTCGTCTTCCTCCAACATTTTGTTTTTATGTTTTCTAATGTCAGAGTTTCAATTATTTTATAATGTGTATACCTTGACAATCTATTGTAACTATAAATGTTATTAAGACTTTTGTCTTTTGGCCCAGGAGAAGAACATGTGTAAGGCCAGCAAGGGCTGTGGAGGCCGACAAACTGGAGATACAAGACTGTTGAGTTATCTCCTGGCTGCAAGGAGGTTCTACTGTTCCTGGGAAAGAAACTCAAAAGGGAATCCATCAGAGCAACAGGAAGTTGCAAAATTCTGGTCAGCAAGTCTTACTGGCCTTGGAACTTGAAACAAAAGCGAAATACAAGAAAATTACTTTAAATTTTTTTTTTTTTTTTAGAGACAGAGTCTCACTTTATGGCCCTCGGTAGAGTGCCATGGCCTCACACAGCTCACAGCAACCTCCAACTCCTGGGCTTAAGCGATTCTCTTGCCTCAGCCTCCCGAGTAGCTGGGACTACAGGCGCCCGCCACAACACCCGGCTATTTTTTGGTTGCAGTTTGGCCATGGCCAGGTTTGAACCCGTCACCCTCGGTATATGGGGCCGGCACCTTACCGACTGAGCCACAGGCGCCACCCCTATTTTTAAAATGTTTTGCATATAAAGCAAGTTACAGCATTTGTTAAAAAAAGCTCCTGTCCAGAAGGAGAGTTAAAGGACAGAAATTTAGCAAGTAACCTCGTAGATTAGAGCTGCACCAAGAGAGAAGGTTGAAGAATGCACATCAACCCTACTGAGGCAAGATGCGACCCCAAGGATATAAACAAAAGGCAGAAAATCCATCACCAAGCGGACAGGAGTCCCCTCCCCCATGAGAATGGCTCAGAGTGCCCCACAAACAAATGAGCATAGTTCAAAGGTCCTCCAACTACATTCCACAGGAGAGACCCTCTAAAAACTGGACCTACCGTCCCTAGTAGGATGCCATGGAGCTCTCCTGCCAGGCATAAAACTGTATATATTCTCTACATGCAATTCTGAGCTCCTAGCACTCCCCTAGTAGGTGCCATGGAGTTCTCCTGCCAGGCATAAAACTGTATATATTCTCTACATGCAATTCTGAGCTCCTAGCACTCCCCTAGTAGGTGCCATGGAATTCTCCTGCCAGGCATAAAACTGTATATATTCTCTACATGCAATTCTGAGCTCCTAGCACTCCCCTCTACTCCTGAGGTCTGAAGGCCTGTCCCCCAGGAGTCCAGATTCTTGGGTGATTTCTTGAGGGATATGGACAGGACCTGGACTGCAGCTGGTCAGTGTAATTCTGCAGCACGGGAATGAGGAAAGGACAGTCAGCTAAGAGGGAACCACGCTGGACTGGTGGTGCCTCAAGGTGCAGAGCAGCAGCCATTTTGGCAACAATACGTCTCACCCCCAGATATTCCGAAGTCACACCCCCTGTCTCTCTGGGAAACCAGAGGAGGCCGGGCATCTTTGCAGGTGGCAACCACCGCAGAACAGATCAGGGATGGAAACACAGGCCCGTGAGTAAAGGGTTTGCCTGAGGTAGTACTGGCCTGGGGACGAGAAAATGCACTCACAGAGCCGGGAGATTCCCAGGGCAGGGCTAACCAAGAGGACCGCTTTACTGAGCCTAAGATGCACCCAGCCCTCAGGGGATCATCAGCCTATAGACAAAGGAAGGCAACAGGCTAGAACTGACAGCTAACCGTGCTGTGAATACAAACCTGCAGGAGCAAAGACAGGGCCTGAGGTGCAGGTTCTGGAAACTCAAAACAGCTTCTCTCCTGCAGGGGAATTTAGCAGGGACAGAAACAAATTCCTGCAAAGTTGTTCTGTTCTATCAGTAACATCAACCAGGGGTGGGGCTGGAACTGAGTGAACACCCCCCAGCCTCCATCAAGCACCCGAGGTTGTCAGACCTCACCTCTCAGTGCTGGATAGAGGCAGAGAGCAGCAGCCTGGCTGAGCAGACATAGATTTCCTTGTGATTCAGGCAGGTGCAAACCCCTGGAGTATCTGCTCATTGGAGGCAACTGGGTCACAGCCCTGCAGGGTTATCAGTGACTGGCTGTGACAGAGGTACAAGGTGGGGAAGGAGGCATCAACCTTCCCAGACTAATCTATTTGCTGGGTGGGTTCTCCTGACTTCACAGAGCACTGGAGCGAGTCATATATGAGTTGTCAGCAGACCCCTGCGATCTAGTTGCCACAGACCTTTTAAACTCTCTCACCTGAGACAGCTGCTGCCTGAGACAATTGATTTGGACCTTTTGAACTGAGCCAAATGCCTGAGGACTATCCAAGTGGTGCCCTGGGTATGTGGTAGTAGGAAGGTTTGATTTCCTTGTTACCACTGGGGGGCGGAGTGACTTAATTGCTGGTATTTCTCCACAGCTGAGACTTCAACCCAGAGTAACTGTTTCACTAGGGTCAGACAGAGATCAGCTGAAAACAAGACAGAACCACATAGCCCTACTACACCAAATGGGTCCCCAGTTTCTCAGGCCATATCACTATACGGGTCCTCGACAAAGCTCGAGAGGAAAAGTCAAACGGGGTAAAATAATCATTGTGTGGAATCAGCAGAAAAACTCTGGTAACATCAATAACCAGAATAGATCATACCCCCCAAGGAAAGATATGGCATATGTAACTGAAGATCCCACTCATAAACAGCTGGCCAAGATGTCAGAAATCGAATTCAGAATTTGGATTGCAAACAAGATTAATAGAATGCAGGAAAATTTGGAATTAGAAATTTGAGGAGCAATTCAAAAGTCGGAATTAGAAATTCGAGGAGAAATTCAAAAGTTGTCCCAAGAATTTAACAAATTTAAAGACAAAACCACCAAAGATTTTGACGCACTGAAGCAAGAATGTGCAGCCCTCAAAGATCTGAAAAATACAGTAGAATTCCTCAGTAACACAGTGGACCAAGCGAAGAAAGGATTTCTGACATTGAAGACAAAGCTTTTGAACACTCCCAAAGTCTCAAAGAGGAAGAGAAATGGAGAGCAAAAATGGATCATTCTCTCAGAGACCTCTGGGATAATTCGAAGAAGGCTAATATCCGTCTCACTGAAATCCCTGAAAGTAATGAAGTGGCTTTGCAAGGCACAGAGGCCCTTCTCCATGAAATTATGAAAGAGAATTTTCCAGACATGCCAAAAGTTTCTGAAATTCAGATAGCAGTTTCAGAACCCCAGCACGACTCAACCCAAATAAGACATTCCCCAGGCATATCATAATTAACTTCACTGAAGTTAATATGAAGGAGAAAATCCTGAAAGCAGCCAGATGTAGGAAATCCACTACCTACAAAGGGAAGAATATTAGAATGACAGCAGATCTCTCTGCTGAAACTTTTCAAGCCAGAAGAGGGTGGTCATTGACTTCTAGTCTCCTAAAACAAAATAACGTTCAACCCCAGATCCTGTATCCAGCTCAACTAAGTTTCATTTATGATGGAGAAATTGAATACTTCAATGACATTCATATGTTGAAGAAATTTGCCATAACCAAACCAGCTCTTCAGGATATTCTCAGACCTATCCTTCATAATGACTAGCCCAATGCTCTACCACAAAAGAAAACTCACTCAGAAACTTTTGATCAAACTCCAACTTCCACACTGGTGAAAGCATTAAAAATGTCCACTGGACTTTCGAAAAACTCGATACCCAAAATTTTACCAGACTTATCAATATTCTCCATTAAAGTGAATGGCTTAAACTATCCTCTAAAGAGGCACAGGTTAGCTAACTGGATACAAAAACTCAGGCCAGATATCTGTTGCATACAAGAATCACATCTTACCTTAAAAGATAAATATAGACTCAGGGTGAAATAATGGTCATCCAATTTTCAAGCAAAAGGTAATCAGAAAAAAGCAGATGTTGCAATTCTATTTGCAGATACAATAGGCTTTAAACCAACAAAAGTAAGGAAGGACAAGAATGGTCACTTCATATTTGTTAAGGGTAATCCTCAATATGATGAGATTTCAATTATTAATATCTATGTACCCAACCAGAATGCACCTCAATTTATAAGAGGAACTCTAACAGATATGAGCAACTTGATTTCCTCCAGTTCCACAATAGTCAAAGATTTCAATGCTCCTTTTACAGTGTTGGATAGATCCTCCAATAAGAAGCTGAACAAAGAAATTTTAGATTTAAACCCAACCATCCAATATTTGGATTTAGCAGACATCTACAGAACATCATATCCCAACAAAACTAAATACACATACTTCTCAACAGCCCATGGAACATATTCCAAAATCGATCACATCTTAGGTCACGAGTCTAACCTCAGTAAATTTAAAGGAATAAAAATTATTCCATGCATCTTCTTGGACCACCATGGAATAAAAGTTGAACTCAGTAACAAAAGGAATCTATATACTCATACAAAAACATGGAAGTTAAATAACCTTATACTGAATGATAGCTGAGTCAGAGATGAGATTAAGAAGAAAATTGCCAAATTTTTGGAACACAACGACAACGAAGACACGAATTATCAGAACTTCTGGGATACCGCAAAGGCAGTCCTAAGATGGAAACTTATCACACTGCAAGCCTTCCTCAAGAAAACAGAAAGAGAAGAAGTTAACAACTTAATGGGACATCTCAAGCAATTGGAAAAGGAAGAACATTCCAACCCCAAACCCAGTAGAAGAAAAGAAATAACCAATATTAAAGCAGAATTAAATGAAATTGAAAAGAAAAGAATTATACAACAGATCAATAAATCAAAAAGTTGGTTTTTTGAAAAGGTCAGTAAAATAGATAAAACTTTGGCTAACCTAAACAGGAAAAAAAGAGTAAAATCTCTAATGTCATCAATCAGAAATGAAAAAGACGAAATAACAACAGACTACACAGAAATTCAAAAAATCCTTATGAATATTACAAGAAACTTTATTCTCAGTAATATGAAAATCTGAAGGAAATTGACCAACACTTGAAAACATGTCACCTTCCAAGACTTAGCCAGAATCAAGTGGAAATGTTGAACAGGCCAATATCAAGTTCTGAAATAACATCAACCATACAAAATCTCCCTAAAAGAAAAGCCTGGGATCAGATGGCTTCATGTCAAAATTCTACCAAACCTTTATAGAGGAACTAGTACCTATATTACTCAACCTGTTCCAAAATATAGAAAAAGAAGGAAGACTAACCCAACACATTCTATGAAGCAAACTTCACCCTGATCCCAAACCAGGAAAAGACCCAACAAGAAAAGAAAATTATAGACCAATATCACTAATGAATATAGATGCAAAAATATTCAACAAGATCCTAACAAACAGAATCCAGCAAAACATCAAATTATACATCATGACCAACTCAGTTTTATCCAAGGGTCTCAAGACTGGTTCAGTATATATAAATCTATAAATATAATTTATCACATAAACAAATTTAAAAAAAAAGACTATATGATTCTCTCAATTGATGCAGAAAAAGCTTTTGATAATATACAGCATCCCTTCATGATCAGAACACTTAAGAAAATTGGTATAGAAGGGACATTTCTTAAACTGATAGAAGCCATCTACAGCAAACCCACAGCCAATATCGTATTGAATGGAGCTAAATGAAATCATTTCCACTCAGATCAGGAACCGGACAAGGCTGCCCATTGTCTCCACTGCTCTTTAACATTGTAATGGAAGTTTTAGCCATCATAATTAGGGAACAAAAGGCGATCAAAGGTATCCATATAGGGTCAGAAGAGATCAAACTTTCGCTCTTCGCAGATGACATGATTGTATATCCAGAAAACACCAGGGATTCTACTACAAAACTCTTAGAAGTGATCAAGGAATACAGCAGCATCTCAGGTTACAAAATCAACATTCATAAATTGGTAGCCTTTATATATACCAATAATAGTCAAGCTGAAAAAAACAGTTAAGGACTCTATTCAATTCATAGTAGTGTCAAAGAATATGAAATATTTGGGAGTTTATCTAACAAAGGACATTAAAGATCTCTATAAAGAGAACTATAAAACTCTAAGAAAAGAAATAGCTGAAAATGTTAACAAATGGAAAAACATACCATGCTCATGGCTGGGAAGAATCAACATTGTTAAAATGTCCATACTACCCAAAGCAATATACAATTTTAATGCAAACCCTATTAAAGCTCCACTGTCATACTTTAAAGATCTTGGAAAAATAATACTTCGTTTTACATGGAATGAGAAAAAAAACCTCGAATAGGCAAGACATTATCTCAGCTATAAAAACAAAGCAGGAGGAATCATGTTACTGGACCTCAGACTATACTATAAATCGATAGTGATCAAAACAGCATGGTACTGGCACAAAAACAGAAAGGTAGATGTCTGAAACAGAATAGAGAACCAAGAGATGAACCCAGCTACTTACTGTTACTTGATGTTTGACAAGCCAATTAAAAACATTCAGTGGGGAAAAGATTCCCTATTTTACAAATGGTGCTGGATGAACTGGCTGGCAACCTGTAGAAGACTGAAACTGGACCCACACCTTTCACTATTCACTAAGATAGACTCTCACTTGATTAAAGATTTAAACTTAAGACATGAAACTATAAAAATACTAGAAGAGAGTGCAGGGAAAACCCTTGAAGAAATCGGTCTGGGCAAGTATTTTATGAGGAGGATCCCCTGGGCAATTGAAGCAGATTAAAAAATACACTACTGGGACCTGATGAAACTAAAAAGCTTCTGCACAGCCAAGAACACAGTAAGTAAAGCAAGCAGACAACCTTCAGAATGGGAGAAGACATTTGCAGGTTATGTCTCTGACAAAGGTTTAATAACCAGAATCCACAGAGAACTCAAATGTACAAGCAAGAAAAGAACAAGTGATCCCATCACAGGCTAACAAGGGAACTTCTCTGAAGAAGACAGGTGCATGGCCTACAGACATACAATAACATGCTTATCATCCTTAATTATCAGAAAAATGCAAATCAAAACTACTTTGAGATATGGCTCAGTGAGTAGGGCGCTGGCCCCTTAGCTGAGAGGGGCGGGTTCAAACCCAGCCCCGGCCAAACTGCAACAAAAAAATAGCTGGGTGTTGTGGCGGGCACCTGTAGTCCACCTGCTTGGGAGGCTGAGGCAAGAGAATCGCATAAGCCCAAGAGTTAGAGGGTGCTGTGAGCTGTGTGACATCATGGCACTCTACCCCAGGGTGGTACAGTGAGACTCTGTCTTTACAAAAAAAAAAAAAAGAGAGAGATATCATCTAACTCCAGTAAGATTAGCCTATATCACAAAATCCCAAGACCAGAGATGTTGGCATGGATGTGGAGAAAAGGGAACACTTCTATACTGCTGGTGGTAATGCAAATTAATACATTCCTTTTGGAAAGATGTTTGGAGAACAATTAGAGATCTAAAAATAGATCTGCCATTCAATCCTATAATTCCTCTACTAAGTATATACCCAGAAGACCAAAAATCACATTATAACAAAGATATTTGTACCAGAATGTTTATTGCAGCCCAATTCATAATTGCTAAGTCATGGAAAAAGCCCAAGTGCCCATCGAGCCACAAATGGATTAATAGATTGTGTTATATGTACACCATGGAATATTATGCAGCCTTAAAAAAGATGGAGACTTTACCTCTTTCATGTTTACATGGATGAAGCTGGAACATATTCTTCTTAGTAAAGTATCTCATGAATGAAAGAAAAAGTATCCAATGTACTCAGCCCTACTATGAAACTAATTTATGGCTTTCATATGAAAGCTATAACCCAGTTATAATCTAAGAATATGGGGAAGGGGAAGAGGGAAGGGAGGGGGAAGATGGGCAGAGGGAGGGTGATTGGTAGGATTACACCTGCGGTGCATCTTATAAGGGTACATGTGAAACTTAGTAAATGTAGAATATAAATGTCTTAACACACACAAAGACTTTTGTCTTTTAACCCTCACGCTAGGGATAAAATTGTCTCACACATCATCATTAAAGTCTTAGAGCATTCTGAATATGATTCTTTATTTATACCATTGAGTATATTCTTTTGGATATTCTGTGGTATTAATTAATATGCTTTGTTTTCAGTTTGAAGATCCTCCTTTCAGCAATTCAAGGTCATTCTAGTGGTAACGAACTCCATTAGCTTTTGTTTGTCTGGGAAAATTTTTATTTCTACCTCATTTCTGAATGTAGTTTTTCTGGATAAAATATTCTTAGTTGGCAGTGTTTTCCCTTTCATTATGTAAGTGTTAAGTATTATAATCAGATTATAATACTTAAGTGATCATCACCTTAATACATCATATCAAGTATTATATAATACTTTTTATATATCATCCCACTCTTTCCAGATCTATATAGGGTTTCTGTTAAAAAATTCATTAAAATTTGTGTTGGTTTACCTTTGTATGTGATGCATTTCTTATGTCTTATTACCTTCAGATTTTTTCTTTGTCTTTGATTTTTGATAGTTTGATTATTATGTGCCTTGGGATACTACTCTTTGGTTGGATTTTTTTAAGAGATCTCCCAGGTTCTTAAACCTGGATGTTGGCATTTATCCTTAATGTTCCACCATGATTTCTTTAAATATGCTTTCTTCTGGACCTTTTCCCCTTTCTTCTTGTTCTGAAACTTCTATTATGCAAAGATTTGGTGTCTTGATAGTATCTCATAATTCCTGTATGCTTTTCATGATGTTTTTTCAAATGCCAACTGAACTCTTTAAAATTTTTCCTAACATATATTTGATACTCATACCTAGACATGTTAACTTAAAAAGGGTATACAAAACTTGTGTTACATGGGCATTTTGTTGACCAAAAACTACTCAGATAAATATTAGATTTTTATTTGCTAATGCAGATTGACAAGCCGATGTGCCAAAATGTGTAATATACACTTTAAAGAACAGTTATTCACTTTCAGCTTTGCTGTCATACCTCATGATATACCCTATTTCACCAAAAAAAAAAAAAGAAAGACAAACTTTTAAAACATTAAATTAAATTATTTAATTTAATACTTAAATTATTAATTAAGTACTAATAATAATAATTAAGTACTTAAATTATTTTTCACTATGTGAGATTTCAGAAGATATAATATGAGAAAAATGTCTCAAACTCTCATTTTTAAGCCTCAATGTAAGAACAAAAATGACTAGATTTAAGTTTCTAGTCTTTATTTGGAATATAGATCATACAACTTATTTATAAATCACACATTACTAGGTCAAATAAAAAAACGTATGAGCATCTAAGACCACATTTGACTATTCAGGGCTGAAAACTGCATAACAACATCTTGGGCTTAGCTAAAACCAGTGAATCCCTAACCCTGTAGGATTAATTAGGCATTTTTATTGTAAAATATCCAAACCAAACAACAAAACAGAAACCAATCCTAATAAAAAAAATTTTTATTTTTCTTTAACAGTCTCAAAAATTTTCGAAAGATTTTTATAAAATATAAGAAAATTTAAACTCTTCATATTGTTAGAGAGCAATGAACATTTTTAAAGTTACAATTTATTCTGATGCAAAAAATAAAAAAAAAGAAGGCTGTTTTTACCTCCAGTAACATCCTACACACCATAAGCAAAGCATTAAAAGTTCTATTTCCATTTCAAAATCCCTGTTTTTATTTTCATTGTTCATAGTTGCTTTGATGTTTCTGTGTTCTGACAGGCAGCATGGTTTCATTTGGGGAAAGGAATCAATTTCTCAATGTAAATTGTGATTTACACACTTTCCTTCCTCACCTATTTTGAATCGATTTGATTCTAGAAGCACTAAGACATGTGAAAAAAACATGGTTTTGCTTGATTTAATAAACACTTAGAAAATGGCTTGTTGGATAAGTTCTAGACAAAAAAAAAAAAAAAGAAGAATAGCAATTCTGAAAGAAAGCATTTTTCTTTCTTTAGCAGTGCCCGTCTTAGTATTCATGACCCTTCTCTCAAAATTAAGGTACAGGGAAATTCTCAGGTCAAGGGGAAGTTAACATTTCTACATGTGATATCCATCTACTTTAAAATAACCTATTTTCAGGAAGAACTTAATTTTGGTTCCAAAGTATAGTTTATTAAAATTGCATGACAATGTTGAAATTGATAGAACTCAGGACTGTGCTATTTCCACAGGCCCAAAGAGAAGACAAAAACAGTAAAATATTTTAAATATTTTTACAGCTACATCAGTGAACCAATCAAAAACAATCATGCTTTTAATAGTCTCAATATGGAGGAATGTTTCCAAAAGGAGAATGTTTAAGGAATACATGATTTTATTAAAGGGACACTGAAGGGTAATGGGCACTTTAAGCACTTTACTTACATCACAACTAATACTCCAAAGCAAACACTGTATTTACTTCAGGACGAGGAATATGGAATTTTATGGCAAAGAGTTTCTGTTTTCTTGAGTAACTTTGTCCTCATCAAAATTAGAACATAGCTCAAATCTCTAATACATATTTAACAATGTGATAATCATCTATTGTGTTAGCAATTCTGAATCACTATAGTTCTTGAATCTATCTTTCTAAATCAGGATAATTCTACATTCAGTGGAAGATCTTCATGGAAGGAGCAAGGTTGAGTGATGGCCAGAAAATGTGCCATACTAGTAATCTTTTGTCATGCAATATTCTGGAAATCAAAGGAAATGAGATCAATAGCTACTGGTAAGAAAACACTACCAGTTGAAAAAGCCACAGGGAATCTGAGTACATAAGCTTCTGTAGTAACCTTTCACAGAAAGCAAGCCAGATTGTGGGCTTGGACCATGGGGGTGTGTGTGTGTGAAAGTTCTCTTCAAAATTTAATACTGTTCCTCTGACAAATAGGTCTAAAAGACTGGCTTGGGGGCAGAATTCCAAAAATACTTTTGGGTCAGAATATAAACTGGGATCATTAGAAACAAAATTGTCCGAAGACACAATAAAAATAAATGATCAGAATAGATTGCAACTAACTTGACTTGTTTAAATATGCTAGTAAGTATGACACACGTTGAACAAAGACTTTCTATTTTTTTAACTTCCAATTTTTTTAGGTGATTTTCTTTATCCTCTTTGTTTTCCCTCATTTTACCTTCAAACTTAAGCAGCAGTGATACAGAGGTGCTGGTTAAGAGCACTCTTCATCTGGGAACAAAAAACATGAGTTTTCAAACCTGTTCTACCCTGCAGTGACTCTGTGACTTTATCAAGTTACTTCACATTCTAAGCTTCATTTACCTCACTTATAAAATGGAGATAAGTATGCTGATGTAAGGATTACTCATAAGATAGATAATTCATGTAGACTGCTTAAGACAGTTCATGAAACATAGCAAAAACAGAATAATATTGGCCAGGATAATAATACTAGTTACTATTGCTATGTTAATTTTCACACAACTATCAGAAATCACTACATGAAAATATGCGAAAATCTCCAAAGTCTGTTAACTAAATAGCAACATTTTGAGTCTCATTCCTTACAAAGATTATTCACCCTGCTCATAATTTTGAAATAAAGTCAGAAGATATTTCATAGTCAGTCGCTGGGCATGATGAAGTCTTTCTCTAATTATCCAGAACAAACTTCTAGAAAAGACACATCACTGGGTAACTGCCACCATGTAACCTGGCAATAACTCTGAATAAATGATCCAGAGGCCTGACAAGACTGCAGAGACCCAGCTGTAGTGAGCCATGGTGAGACTCCACAGAGCTTGGCATAAGCAGAGGAGGATTTTCCATTATGAGTCAGAAGGCAAGGCAAAAAAATCTTCAAATAAAGAAATATTTTCAGTTTAAAGAGAAATACTTGAAGATCTTTAAATATCATATGAAGTCTTCTGTCACGGAGCCTGTGTGTATGTGGTTATCTTCACCGGAAACGCCCTGTGTGTCCTTCAGGCCCCACCTCAAGCACACTTCTAATTTATTTGGGTTGGCATGAAAGTGGATGCAATTTGCCACCCCAGATTTATAATCTGTCTTCAGATTATAAAGGAAATGAATATTGGGCTTGAATAAAAAAGGCCAGATTTTAGGTTCTGGGCCCAGCACTTAAAATCTCTCTATATAACCTTGGGCAGATCAATGATCAAGCTTCTCTGAGCCTGGATTTCCTCACCTGGAAGTTGATAATTTTAATAACCTTCTCTGCCAATCACACAGAGTTGTTAGAAAGATCGTATGATAGAAGTAAAAAAAAAAAAAATCCATAAATGTTGAGCCCCTGTATAAATACAAACTCTTTTATTATTAATATAGTCATCTCAAAGCCAAAATTCTTCAGATAATAAGAATGATACTTTAATAAGGAATTTTACTCTTTCTTAATTTTAGGGGCGTACTCCTATTTAAGTTCTTTCACTGGAACTTTTTGATACCCCTTCTTCCCGTGGGAGAATAAAAGGTATGCTTTTTTCTTACTGAATTTTTTTTTCAAAAATTTGGAGAATGTGAACTATACTCTGGAACCTGATTGTAACAGACATAAATCATCAATGTATGCCAGTGTCATGTAATATTCAATGTAAATAATGTCACTCATTATTTCAAATGCAATCAGTGTAACCTAATTCTTTGTACCCTCAATGAATCCGAAACTATTAAAAAAATTATGTCATTATTTAAATGTACTTATTTAAATGTATCTCTGTCATATAATCAATATTTTTTCTTGAGTCGCTTCTGTTTTCTGCATCGGATATGAGGCCAGCCTGCTTCACATTGACACCACTAGGGCTCTGCCAAGAGAGAGAAATTTGATGCTTATTTATAAAAATAGCCTTTCCAGCCTATTTCTCTTCAATGCAAGGTGGGTAGAGTTGGGGGCGAAGAGCCGGTTGAGAGCTGAGGCAGGAATAGCAACAGAGGAGTCACATAACTATCACCCATGGATGACTCTTCAACATCTTTTATTATGCCGTGTGAAAAATACGTCACTAAGTTTCTAGCTTTAAAGAGAGAGCAGTGGTGCTGGTTAGGTGCGGGCAAACCCAAAAGGCACCGTTCCTAAGTAAAATATCTTAAGTATATTTTTACACAATGTTGAAAGACTTCCTAGATAAATCAAATCTTCGCTCTCTCCTTGAAATTTCTTCCCTCATTTCTTCATTTAAGATGTTAATGGGTTTTCTTAGTTGTTTGTTTTAAGTAGTTTCTAAGACTAAGGAAGAAGAGATAGATCTGTGGATGTCACAGATAAAAAGGATTTTTCAGGAGCTTGGAATAACCATTCATCCCCCGGGCACATCAGAAAGAGAAGTGGGCCTGGGGGTTCCAGACGTGCCAAAGATTCTTCGGCCTAGACCAGGTCACCACCCAGCAATAAAGATGAAGGAACGTGAAAGGCGCCTCTTTGGTGATTGTTGTGAACAGACAATGGGTGACCAGCGGTTTCTATGTCATTTTGGTACTATCTAAAATCCTGGAATATTGGCATCCTGCCACAACTTGGAGGTGAAGAGAAACCCCACCATTGCAAGAAGTTAAATTTCCTACTTTTCAGTGAAACTGAATGTAGCATCTAAAATTAAGTTGATCTTTGGGTGTGGGACACAACTACAAGAGGGTCTCTACCTAACAAATTCAAGTATTGTTCCCTGGCTGTTTGTTAATCTCACATTAACCTGAGATTTTAAATAAATAAATAAATAAAATTAAGTTGATCTAAGAAAATTTGAAAAGAAAAGACAGTATAACTTTCACAGTTAAACTGTAAAAAGGGTTTCATCCATGCTGCAAAAGTAATAGTGAAAATTTATCGAACACTTACTCTGTGACAAGAACTTTGATAATATGTTTACCCCGATTAGCTGATTTAAATCTGATACAACTTTATCATATGCAGGCAAGGGTCACTTAATGACAGAGATACGTGCTGAGGAATGTACCATTAGGTGATTTTGTCTTGCGAACATCATAGATTTTGTCTATGCTCAGTGTACATCCAAACCTAGATAGTCAGCACGGAGGCCACACGCTAGAGTCTCCCCTTCCTGGGCTGCACACCTGTGTGGCACAAGACCGTACTGAAGACTGTTGGCAATCATAACACACTGTCAAGTGCGTGTATGTCTAAACCCAGAAGAGGTACAGCAAAAATAAAATATTATAATCTACGGGATCATTGTCATATATATGATCTGTCATTGACCAAAATGTTACACAGCTCATGACTGTAGCTATTATTATAATTTCCTTTCTACAGATAAGAAATCAGAAGCCTGGGATGGTTAGAAACATGCCCAAGATCCATTCGCGTAACATACGGATATGGGCTAGAAAGTCAATCAACCCAAGTCTGAAACTATGTTCAAAGCTGCTATTAAATAACATATTTAGACATTAATTTCCTTGCTATTTGAACAGTAATAATATTGTAAACACTACCATTTATGATAATGCCAAAATGTATTGGATTTAACATAAACATAAAAACTCTAATAATTTTAAAGAATTAAGCTGACCATTGAGAAATACTTTAGGGGAAAGTAGACAGTAGGAACTTTTTCAAAACAAAAAAAGATTTCTGTATAAATAATATTTTATGGTTAAGATAAGATCAGATAAAACATAAGGAAGGCAATGATATATTTGGAAAATAAACACTCTATGTGTCTTCAAATGAATCAAACTACATGGCAATATGGAAGAAAGATTTTTGGCTTCTATTTAAATAAAACAAAAATTCAACATATCTAGTTTAAGACCATAATTATCCAGTAAATTAAACTCAGAAATACAAAATACCTGGGAGTACTATGACTTAATATGAATAGCTATCCCCATGCAAAGCTTTCTAGTGGTAGGTTACAGCCTGACAATTACTCTAACCAGAAGTTTCTGGGCAGTTGAGTAAATGACTTTTTCATAGCCTTGAGCACACCCTCTAGCAGAGTATAATGCTATAGTTGAAATTTAGAGTTTAATCTGCATCCTTCTTTGTCTGTGCCAAACACTTGTTTGGATGACTGCTCCTCTGGGTCAGCTGCATGAGATCTTCAGATTATTATTGCATGACTTCTATTAAATCCTTTGTAACACTGCCTGACCTTTCCTGCCCAGGAAAACTGGAAGCCCTTTCTTAAAGAGAGTCACTGCTTACATTGAAAACATGATTGAATTTGTGCTCCAGACTATATTTCCTTCCATAAATTTAGTGAAAACATCTATTCACTGAGAATATCAGTTTCTAAGCCTGGAAACTGTGGGTCAGTCAAAGCTCATTATTTACAGCCTAAAATGATGACTTTTAATAACTTAGCAGCACAAATGATCCCTCATCACCAGACTGTGTTAAATGGTGTGTCTTTCCAAATAGGATCATTCTGGCAGGATTCTACACTGGACATTTTGCATCTTAAACTGTCCCTGAAAAATACACAGAATGCTGTTTTTCCTTCTCCCAGAATTCCATTTTAATAATTTAAAAAGAACTTGATTTCTGAGTTCATTAGAATAATACTTTCTACTGCTCCAGGTATGACTTAATTTCACTACCATTCAAGTGGTAACTTTTCAATACAATAACTCTTGAAAAGTTATATCACTTTTTAAACTACAAATTTGGCATGAGGGTTATGACTTTTCACACACAAATACACAGACTAAATATGTATAAAAATGATAACTGGACATTCTGAAGTTAGGCAAAGACACATTTACCGATTTACCTAAAAGAGCAATTTTTAGCTAAAAGAAAATAAATTTGAGTAATGTATTATCTTTGGATGAACTCAAATGATGTTGTGAGGGTAGTTTATGGCTAATTTGGTTACTATATGTGAGCTATTTTAATGATCTAAACCTTCTCATACATAGTCTCATTTTTAGTTTTACCTAAAAATATTTCTCCCGTGCTACCATTTTATTTAGACATGTGTAACTATGGGTGCCTTAAAGTTGAAATATTTGTGATGAAAATATTGCAGAAAGAAGAAAAAGTATAATGAACCTTCACAATGCTATATGTACAGAATGAATTTACTTCCAAATTATTTGTTGTTATTTGTTTCTCTTGTTGAATTAATATGTTCTCTATGTGTAAAAATTGTTTGGGCACTTTGTACAAAGATGTAATGCATCAGAAATTTCCTCATTAAGTAAATGGACTTTTGTTGGGGTTGTTGTTCTTTCTTACAAAAAAAAAAAAATGACTCTTCATTGGGGGGAGTTTTCAAAAGCTTAAAGATGTTAAGGGATAGAAACACACATATACTCATATTTATGTAAAATATTGATTGTTCATAATAATGAGGGAAAGTGTCCTGAACTTCATTGCTTTTTGTTATGCTTGAAATAGTTTGGGTTATCTATAATACACACATTCACACAGGACATAGTATGTATTTGTTTGTTTCATAGATGCACACTTGCTCCACTCCCCTGTGACTTTCACACAGAGCTTAGTTCACATACTTTTTGAAGATTCGGAAATTGAGAGCCCAATACTCTCCCCTCTCCTGCCAGTTGAATTTTCAACTTGAGGAAGGCGAAGTCTCCTTTTTCATCAACTTCTTTATACCATGAGGACCGTGATAAACGCTACTCATTTCATCCCGTACTTCACAGCAATGTTGAAAGAATTCATAAGATAATATAAAACAGTTCTAAC
This sequence comes from Nycticebus coucang, assembly GCF_027406575.1. Lineage (NCBI taxonomy): Eukaryota > Metazoa > Chordata > Mammalia > Primates > Lorisidae > Nycticebus > Nycticebus coucang. Next base: position 14,426,405 of record NC_069784.1, on the reverse strand, counting down.
CACCTATAGATAGTGTGCTGCATGAATCAAAAGTGCTTTTGCAGTATTATTTCAATAACATGAGGTGGTCGTACAAGAATAGCATTTGTATATAGATTTCCGTATATAAATAGACAAGGTAATAGGAGCCATATAGTCAATTTAGATGTTTGGCGTTATCGAACTAGTTAATATTTTTAAAGTATGCAAAGGGAAAGAAATTCGAAAATTAACCATTTCACTTGCCCCAAATTCACCCTTAATATCCAGGTCTTCTTAGTGCCGTAGTCCTATTAGAAAGGTATTTTATTCCAAGTCATGTAAGATACAAATGGATTTTATATATATATACGTGTGTGTGTGTGTGTTTCATGAGTTTAACTAATTTTATACTGATTTTGATTCAATTTAGTTTAAAAAGTTCCGTCAAACTCGCTCCAAAATAAATACTCTAAAGCAACCCAGAAAAGAAAGCTTTAGCCACATATATTGTACATCAAAATAAATAAAATAGCTAAAACCAAACTGGTGCAAGTAATCAACTTGTTAATTTTTATTGTGCTAGATAATACTACAAGAAAATATTTGAAAATAATGATAAAAATCTACAGAAAATAGTTGTATAATTTAAGAGAGGCAGCACTTTATCATTGCAAATGACAAATACCAATATGTTTTTTAATATAACACCTAAATAAAATCAGAATGATGTTAAGAAATTCTTAAAATACTCTGGGTGCAGGGGCTCACGCCTGTAATCCTAGCACTCTGGGATGCCAGTGGATTGCCTGGGACCATCCTGAGCCAGAACGAGAGTTTGTCTCTAAAAATAGCCTGGTGTTGCAGCCAGCACCTGTAGTCCAACAAGTTGGGAGGCTGAAGCAAGAGAATTGCTTAAGCCCAAGAGCTTGAGGTTGCCGTGAGCTGTGATGGCACAGCATGCTACCAGGGGCAACAAAGTGAGACTCTGTCTCAAAAAAAAAAAAAAAAAAAAGAAAGAAAGAAATTATTAAAATGCTATATAAAGTATTAAGGTGGAATGCATTCTTCTTAGTAAAGCATCACAAGAATGGAGAAGCAAGAATCCAATGTACTCGATTCTAATATGAAGGCAGTAGTGTGGGGGTAGAGGGAGGAGAGAGGGGAGGAGGGATTGGGGGCACAGTTGGGATTGGGGGGCCAATCCCAATTGGCTCGCCTCTTGGGGGTGGGACACAATTAAAAGAAGGAATTTACCTAACAAAGGCAATCAGTGTAACCTAATTCTTTGTACCCTGAATGAATCCCAAACAATATTTTTTTTAAAAAACAGCTATATGAAGAAGCCAGATTAAGAAAGGTAAATTCTGGGGCAGCGCCTGTGGCTCAGTGAGCAGGATACCGGCCCCATATACCGAGGGTGGCGGGTTCAAGCCCAGCCCCGGCCAAACTGCAACAAAAAAATAGCCGGGCGTTGTGGCGGACGCCTATAGTCCTAGCTACTTGGGAGGCTGAGGCAGGAGAATCTCCTAAGCCCAGGAGTTGGAGGTTGCTGTGAGCTGTGTGACGCCACGGCACTCTACTGAGGGCAATAAAGTGAAACTCTGTCTCTACAAAAACAAAAACAAAAAAAAAAGAAAAAGAAAGGTAAATTCAAATAAAGAACAAAAAACATTAAAATAACATAAGGATAATGAGATTGTGATGACGTCGATGAACATCTCCATATTGATTTGAAAATCTTTGAGACTGGATGGAAATATTCGCCATTAGAAGTGATTGGTTCCCTCACAATATTAAGGAATATTAAGTTCAGATAAAGATGTGGTTTTCACTGGAACTCAGTCAATGTCGGTATCACCAGATCAGATAAAGAAAATGCAAAACTGCTAAATATATTACAGCCTTGTCTAATAACGTCTTATTATTATTAAAATCTAACCATTATCTTTGTAAAGAAAGAAATGGTTTTCAGAAGCTCTTTGAAGTAAGTATAGGGAATCAATGGATTTGACACCTATTTGGTTAAAGGAGTAAAACAAGAGGATGAAGGCACAGTGGTAACCATAAAATTAAAAGAGAGAACCAAGAGACAGCATCACCCCGGGTAAGACTGTCCAGCTGCCAGCAGAGTCCCCCGGCATAAGGCCTTCACGACTTCACCAATGTCCTGAGTCACACCCTCATCTTTCAGTCTTACAAATCTTTTTTCTAAGTGCACTAGGAATGACCAAACCTCTCATGATGGCTCCGTATTAAAAGAGACTGTAAGGCTGACCAATAAAACTAGAATTACATTTTTATGATTTTTACAGTGAGAAAAACAACTGGGAAGGGAACGGGCACTCACATTCTCCAACCATTACTGTTTTTCTCCGTTGTAATCACACTCTGTAGGGACAGAAGTTGTTCACCCACAAAGCAACCTGAGACCCTGGAGCATCAGTTCAAATCAGAGGGAACTGTGGTAGACACAAACACACGAGAGGGTATTTCCTGTGGAGTCGGGTTCCCAGAACACCAGCCCCTGGGGGTGGGGTTGCCTCCAGTGGTGAGGGAAAGAGAAGAATCGAGTAAGTCAAAGAATTATAGTCAACATCTATAGAAAGTGGCTTTTTTGAGATTTGACTCTCAGGGAAGCAGAGAAATAAGGCTAGTAGAAGGATACCAGTGAATCACAGAACTGTGTTGTATTTTGCGCTGTAGATTGTACGCCATAGGCAGTGCTTGGGATGCCACAGCTGAGGACTTGTAGGTCACAGCCATCATGGCCACTGAACAGACGCCCTGTGGCTCACTCTCTACCAATACACTAGCTAGAAAGTCAATCTGCCACAGGACTTCTTTATTCCTCTATGTCCAGGAAAGTGTCGTGTCTCAGTGGACAGTGCACACTGCTACTGTTAATGATGTTGACCACTGCCCCCTGCACCTCTGGCAATTTGGCCCCACCTGCAGGACAACTGGCCTGTCCAGCTGGTTCTAGTTCTTACACTATAGTCCAAGCTGACACTAAGCTGCTGTCCCTGGGATGCCTTATTCCTCATGCACCAGGGATGAACCAATTTTCTTCCTCTTCTGGAGACATGGTGCAGACACTTCTCTCTCTGTCCCCAACGTACAAGGCTTATTTGCTTAGAATTAACTTTTTGACTTCACTTTTAACAACTATGAATACAGAAATCCATGTGGCCCAGCCCCAGAGCAAAATCACAACCCAATAAAGATCCAAGTCCACTAAACACTCTTTCCAAAGTAACTTTAACATTAACATAAAACAAAAGGGAAAGATAGGACATAATAATACTCTTAAAATATTATTGTTTTCCTCCACCCATTTGCCTCATAGGCATAGAAGAGCCATTACTTCTCTATCTTAAGTTTCTTTTAAAACTCCAACCAATTTCTCCTTCAATCTTTCACTGTCCACTTCCGACTTGCCTTCTCTTGATTTTGCATTTTGGATCTGGTGAAGCTGCCCCCCTTGAGTCGGCCAGAAAAGACTGTGAGTAACCACTTATTTAATTTGGTCTCACCACACCTTCAAAGCAGGAAAGAACGTGACTTCTCCCTTTCACTCAACCTCTTAACGCATGACTTGGGGAGAAATTCCTCAATCTCATGGATATCCATGCTTGACTTTTTTGCCAAAGAAGAGTAATAATTTCTTTTTTTCCTTTTTTTTTGCAGTTTTTGGCCAGGGCTGGGCTTGAACCCGCCACCTCCCACATATGGGGCCAGCGCCTTATTCCTTTGAGCCACAGTCGCTGCTCCTACTGCGTAGGAAATCTAGGGAAACAAAAATGTGAAAATGGATATCAAAACAGTCAGATATGATTCCAGGGAGGAAAAAGGAAGAAAAAGAGGCACTGTTATTTACACCACTTGCGATGCTGTGACAATTCTACTGCTAATAAATGAGAAAGGTGAGGAATCTGAGACGCTTTATAAAATGCACCACTTTGCCCTTAGCACGCAGAATCCTGGCAGAGGTTCCTAAGGAAAACAAGACCACAATAAAAGAAAATATTAACAAGTGATTTCTAAGGTAAAGCAGGTTAAAGAAAAAAAAAATGCACTTAGGAATGAAAGTGAAAGAACTTTTTGGAGAAAAAATTTTAAATTGTTGGTCTGACTTGTAAGTGAAAAACAGAAAGATTAGACTGGCTGCTAAGGGATCTGAAACCTATCAGAGATTTAGGAGGGAATTTACAGATCATAAACAAAAAAAATAAACTCCCTGCCACAACCACAACTCAGAAAACAGTCTCCAAGGACCCCAAAGATGCTTCCTTTATTCTACTGTAAAACAATTCTTATGACTGGAAGAAAAGAAAATGCCCCGACTAAGACCAGAGAATGCCGACCACTGGGCTGACAACAATCTCTGAGCAGAATATGTGAAAGTAAGAAGTTTTTGACAAGAGGAGAAACGTCTTACAATGTTCTGCATCAATGGAAACGGATAAACGTATTATGAGGATACTAAATCACTAATTTATTGCTTCTAATGAAATACTTTGATGATCATTTCTACAAGGTTTCAGTTTATTGCTAAATACAAAAAAAAAAAAAAATCCCACACAGATGTTATAGAGTTACAGAGACAGCAGATCTTATAAAAACTGCAAATTTCAAGGATTTGTGTCAGAAATTCTGACGCAGAAAGTATAAGATGGAGTATGGGAGTCTGAATGTTTAACAAATGTCCCACCTCGTCCTAAAGCAGCCATGCCATTAGCCACATTTTGAGACCCCAGCCTAAAAACTCAAGTCTGAATTTTTAAGTAAGGGATCAAGAGCCTGAAGTATTCTAAGTATACATTATCTTTCTCTCCACACCTCTTCTCCCTGGCCATCCTACCTGTTCACATAGATCATTCCATGCCTTCAGGCCAGCTCACCTGTCTAATTCAACTTAGAAGGCTTCCCCCACTCCAACACATTCAAAGTCTACGTAAAGAATGTCCTCTGCATTTTGTCATTGCCTCTATTTAATTATACTACCTTTCATTTTTAAATACATTCTATGCTTTGTATTTTGAAGTTCTGTGTTATTAATTACTACTTAGTTCACTTGACCTTGCATTATTGATTATAGTCAGTTGGCTCTATCTCTGCTTCTACATACCAATAGCTTTTAAGTTCTTTGAGGACAAATGCATGTATAAGCATTTCAAAAAAAAATTTTTAGTTGAATTAATATTGCACATGTATTAGAGGATTCATAACTGATGGCTCGAGGTCTTCCTATTATTTACCAAGGAAAGAAACAAGAGTTTTAATTGACATAAGAACAAAAGTTGAATGTCTAATCAAAAGGAATCTAGGGGGGCGGCACCTGTGGCTCAAGGAGTAGGACGCCGGTCCCATATGCCAGAGGTGGCGAGTTCAAACCCAGCCCTGGCCAAAAACCACAAAAAAAAAAAAAAAAGGAATCTAGGAAGTTTGGTGACCTCCTGCATTCCTTTTGATCAGACATTCAAATTCTGTTGAACTTGCTCCTAGTTGCTTATTCCTTTGGGGGACTCTGGGTTGCACTGCTCAAATCCTGGAGGACTTGTTACAGGAACAAAGTACCTCTACTCATACAAAAAGGGGAGAGGTCCATGGAGAATTACTTCCCAGAACCCAGCTCTTAATCAGTCGCCTGGGCTGAAGAGAGCTGCCTTGCCCGAAAGGGTCACATCCCCGTTTCTGGGCAGCCTGCATCAAATGACTGATCTATATGGGCATATAAAGGCCCCAACCTCTTGCCCTATTGTACAATAGCTCTGATGGGTCACTGCACCTTTAGAGTGCTCTGCAAGGTCAGCCAGGCTCCCACTGGGGCTTTACTGCTGCTTGACTGCTCCCTCTGCCCAGCCCTGCTTCCTTCTCTTCTCTCCTAGAAAGAGAAATCTTAAGATACTCCCTAGCAACACTCCTGTACACTAATTTATTTCTCAGAGTCTGTTTCCTGGAGAATCCAGCTTGTACCACTTATTGTATTTGCTATCCTTATGCCTAGAATGTTCTTCTCCCTTATATAGTTAGCAGGAGTACGAGGAGGAATAGTCAACAGGTGTTTCTTTGGCGTCCCCTCTGCTCCTATTCTTAGAGGTGCATTCCTCCAGCCAATCCTTCAAACCTCCCAAGCTTGCATGTACCACTGGCTCATCCCTGCCTTCATTGCCTCCAAGGCCTCCCCTCCCTGAACACCGTATCAGGAACAGCTGCCCCTTCCGCTGCCCCCCAATAGGGCTTCTTCATCCTCTCACTCTGCTTCATGCAGATATAACAGGGTACCTGAGACTATATAATTTATAACAAATGGTTCCAGATACCTGAGAGGATATAATTTATAACAAAGAGTTCTGGAGCCTAGGAAGTTTAAGATGAAGGGACTGACGTATGGCAAAGACATCCTTGCAGTGTCATCCTGTGATGGAAACTGGAAAGGCAAGATGGCAAACCCTCTCATCAGCTGTTTTGTGATAGCGTCGAGTTATTCATGACGGCTCCGCCCTTGGGACCTAAACACTTCCCATTCAGCCCCACTTCCCAACACACTCACATTAGGAATCAACCTAACATGTGAATTTGGGGAGATGCATTTGAACCATAACATGTATCTTGCTTTATTTTAATTCATAGCATTTATCACTACCTGAAATTACATGTCTCATTTATTTGCAGACTTATGGTTTGTCTACAGTAGAACGCAAGCTACGTAAAGGCAAGGGCTTCTGTCTCGTTCATTGTTTTAGCCCTAATGCCCAGAAGAGACTCATGATAGATCCTCAAACCTTCACTGTTGAATGAGTAAATTTTAACCTTGTCCAATGGGTAAAATAGTCTGACAAGTAGATCACTCTTATCTAGTCTAAATTTTTAGAATCTTTTTTCCCTAAGAAATCACTTACTTCGTAGTATAAAATAATCTCAAGTTGCAAATACCTAAAGTGCTATCAAGCAAGGTTGTGTTTGAGTCACCCAGGGAAGTTCTATAAACAGAAAATTGACAAATTCTCATAAAAAGACAAAATGAGAGAAAACTCATTCTAATAAGTGAAATAGTCTCCAGCCAAATTAGCAACTTTGCAGCAAATGGTGAGGGTGGAATATGATGGATAAGGATAGACTGTGATTCAGGGCATTTAACAGCATCACATAACATTACATTCTGGAGGGGGAGCTTTTTGAAAAATCAGTGCGAAGACCCCCACTGTTGAGGCTGCAGCTGTTCTGTGGAGTGTCAGAGAGATGTTCACCAGAATTTTGAACTCTGTCTAACAAGCCCCTCCAAGCTTGTGAACTCCCTGCCGCTTGCCTGTTAGCCTCCTGTCTGGCAGAAAGACTGCAGCCGCTGTGCTGACATCCATCAGTGAGGATTCTGGCCCAGTGCTGCCCCTCCCAGGCCGACTTCCTCACTCCAAACCAGCAGGTCGGAGCACTAGACAGAAGTTGTCTCTGGGGTGGTGAGCAGCGGAGGGGAGCAGGCCAGGATATGAGGAAAGGCAATACTTTGCTTTCAATATGACACCCTTCTGGCTTCCGACCCTAGAAAGCATTTCAAGGTGGTCTGCGAAATAACCCTTGAAAAAGAATGCACTTAAAATTCTCCATATGATAGAAAAATTGGAGAAACCTATTTGGGGCTGGGGTTAGGGAAAGTTATTTTCCTGCAAGTGGAGAACTCAGAAATAATAATCACTTTCAAAATTATATAGCTGCCCCACTGGCTAAATGGTTCCTAAGTTTAGATTTAATACAGTTAATACACTAGGCAACCCGAGTACACAAGAGCAGATTTCATTAAATATCAATCTGCACGCTGGGGAAAAATGATAGGTAGTGGAAAACATCTCACAGAGAGCCATGAACATGACGAGAAAGAGTCAACAAGTGTTTATGCAGGGTCAGCTCTGCACCCACTCTGACACACGGGGTGTTGCTCGTGCTAATTCCCCAACCATCCCCCAGAGGTCCTTATTATTATCCTAGCATGTGTCTGTGGGAACTGAGGTTAGAGAACTCAGGTGCATCAGCCTAAATTCTGAAAAGCCATGGCTGCTCTGAGTACTGGGTCCTTCACAGCATCCCACCTTCCCCCCAGCAGGCTGCACTTCCATGCCTGGCCTTCTCGCTCTCTGCTCCAGAAGATGAGGAATGCTTCTTCCGTTTTAGAATTGTCCAACCCTGTACTTCATATATTTCGCATGTTCTTCTGCCTCTCTTCTTTGTGTTATAATTGTTCATCTCCTAGCATTGGTTTAAATGTTTCTTCCTCAGGGAGACCTTTACAGACTCCCCTTACACCCGCTCAGGACTGGAGAACAGCACTCCTAATCCACAGCTGGCAAATTTAGGGAGAAAAAGCTAAAACTATATTTTTATTTAAATGTAAAGATACGTTTATATATTATACATATTTATATTTTTCAGTAAAAGTATATCACATGCATTGTTTGGGATATACTATATTTATTTATTTATTTATTTAGTGTTAAATCATAGCTGTGTACATTAGGGCAATCAAGGGGTACAATGTGCTGGTTTCATATACAATCTGAAATATTCTCATTAAACTGTTCAACATAGCTTCATGGCATTTTCTTAGTTACTGTATGTAGACATTTGTATTCTGCATTTAGTAAATTTCACCTGTACCCATTCTAAGATGCACCCTAGGTGTGGCCCCACCCATTACCACCGAATCTCCCTCCTCCCTTCACCGAATCTCCCTCCTCCCTTCCCCTCCCTTGGCCCTTTCCCCATATTCTTGTGCTATAGTTGGGTTACAGCCTTCATGTGATAGCTATAAATTAGCTTCATAGTAGGGTTGAGTACATTGGATACTTTTTCTTCCATTCCTGAGATACTTTGCTAAGAAGAATATGTTCTAGCTCCATCCATGTAAACATGAAAAAGGTAAAGTCCCCATCTTTCTTTAAGGCTGCATAATATTCCATGCTATACATGTACCACAATTTGCTAGTCCATTCATGAGTCAATGGGCACTTGGGCTTCTTCCATGACTTAGCAATTATGAATTGGGCTGCAATAAACATTCTGGTACAGATGTCTTTCTTATGTTGTGACTTTTGGTCTTCTGGGTATAAACCTAGTAAAGTAATTATAGGATCAAATGGCAGGTCTATTTTTAGGTCCCTAAGTATTCTCCAAACATCTTTCCAGAAGGAACATATTAGTGTGCATTCCCACCAGCAGTGTAGAAGTGTGCCCTTTTCTCCACATCCATGCCAACATCTCTGGTTTTTGGATTTTGTTATGTGGGCTACTCCTACTGGGGTTAGGTGATATCTCAAAGTAGTTTTGATTTCCATTTCTCTAATGATTAAGGATGATGAGCTTTTTTTCATGTTTGTAGATTGTGCGTCTGTCTTTTTTAGAGATGTTTCTCTTCAAGTCCTTTGCCCACCCTGAGATGGGATCACTTGTTCTTTTCTTACTAATACGTTTGAGTTCTCTGTGGATTCTGGTTATTAAGCCTGTATCGGAGATATAACCTGCAAATATTTTCTCCCATTCTGAGGGCTGTCTGCTTGCTTCACTTACTATGTTCTTGGCTGTGCAGAAGCTTTTCAGTTTGATCAGGTCCCAGTAATGTACTTTTGATACTGCTTCAATTGCCTGGGGAGTCCTCCTCATAAAATATTCACCCAGGCTGATTCTTTCAAGAGTTTTCTCTGCACTTTCTTCAAGAATTTTTATAGTTTCATGTCTGAAGTTTAAATCTTTTATCCAGTGAGAATCTATCATAGTTAATGGTGAAAGGTGTGGGTCCAGTTTCAGTCTTTTACAGATCACCAGCCAGTTCACCCAGCACCATTTGTTAAATAGGGAATCTTTTCCCCACTGACTGTTTTTAATTGGCTTGTCAAAGATCAAATAACGGTAAGTAGCTAGATTCATCTCTTGGTTCTCTATTCTGTTCCAGACATCTACTTCTCTGTTTTTGTGCCAGTATCATGCTGTTTTGATCATTATCAATTTATAGTACAGTCTTGGGTCTGGAAGCGTGGTTCCTCCTGCTTTGTTTTTATTGCTGAGTAATGTTTTGGCTATTTAAGTTTTTTTTCTGATTCCATATAAAATGAAGTATTATTTTTTCAAGATCTTTAAAATATGACAATGGAGCTTTAATAGGAATTGCATTAAAAATTATATATTGGTTTGGGTAGTATAGACATTTAGCAATGTTGATTCTTCCCAGCTATGAGCATGGTATGTTTTCCCATTTGTTTACGTCTTCAACTATTTCTCTTCTTAAAGTTTCATAGTTCTCTTTATAGAGATCTTTCATGTCCTTTGTTAGGTATACTCCCAAATATTTCATCTTCTTTGGCACTACTGTGAAAGGAATAGAGTCCTTGACTGTTTTTTGGCTTGGTTATTGTTGGTATACATAAAGGCTACAGACTTATGGGTGTTGATTCTGTAGCCTGAGACATTGCTGTATTCCTTGATCACTTCTAAAAGTTTTGTAGTAGAATCCCTAGTGTTATGAACATATCATCTGCGAAGAGTGAAAGTTTGATCTCTTCTGACCCTATGTGGATACCCTTGATCGCCTTTTCTTCCCTAATTGCAATGGCTAAAACTTCCATTACAATGTTAAAGAACAATGGAGACAATGGGCAACCTTGCCTGGTTCCTGATCTAAGTGGAAATGATTTCGATTTAACTCCATCCAATACGATATTGGCTGTGGGTTTGCTGTAGATGGCCTCTATCAGTTTAAGAAATGTCCCTTCTATACCAATTTTTTTAAGTGTTCTGATCATTAAGGGATGCTGGATATTATCAAAAGCTTTTTCTGCGTCAATTGAGAGAATCATATGGTCTTTATTTTTTAGTTTGTTTATGTGTTGAATTACATTTATAGAATTACGTATATTGAACCAGCCTTGAGACACTGGGATAAATCCCACTTGGTCATGGTGTATAATTTTTTTGATGTGTTGTTGGATTCTGTTTGTTAGGATCTTATTGAGTATTTTAGCATCAATATTCATTAGTGATATTGGTCTATAATTTTCTTTTCTTGTTGGGTCTTTCCCTGCTTTGGGGATCAAGGTGATGTTTGCTTTGTAGTATGTATTGGGTAATATTCCTTCTTTTTCTATATTTTGAAAGCGATTTAGTAATATAGGTACTATTTCTTCTTTAAAGGTTTGGTAGAATTCTGATGTACAGCCCTTTGGTCCTGGGCTTTTCTTTTTAGGGATGTTTTGTATAGTTGATGTTATTTCGGAACTTGATATAGGCCTGTTCAACATTTCCACTTCATTCTGGCTAAGTCTTGGTAGGTGGCATACTTCCAGTTGGTTGATTTCTTTCAGATTTTCATGTTTCTGAGAGTAGAGTTTCTTGCAGTATTCATTAAGAATTTTTTTAATTTCTGAGGAGTCTGTTGTTATTTCATCTTTACCATTTCTGATTGATGAAATTAGAGATTTTACTCTTTTTTTTTCCTGGTTAGGTTGGCCAAAGGTTTATCTATTTTATTGATCTTTTCAAAAAACCAACTTTTGGATTTATTGATCTGTTGTATAATTCTTTTTTTTTCAATTTCATTTAATTCTGCTCTGATTTTGGTTATTTCTTTTCTTCTGCTGGGTTTGGGGTTGGAGTGTTCTTCCTTCTCCCATTGCTTGAGATGTCCCATTAGGTTATTAACTTCCTCCCTTTCCGTTTTCTTGAGGAAGGCTTGCAGTGCAATAAATGTACCTCTTAGGATTGTCTTTGCAGTATCCCAGAGGTTCTGGTAATTCGTGTCTTGATTGTTGTTTTGTTCCAAAAATTTGGTGATTTCCTTCTAAATCTCATCTATAACCCATCTATCCTTCAGCATAAGGTTGTTTAGCTTCCATGTTTTTGTATGGGTATGCAGGTTCCTGTTGTTATTGAGTTCAACTTTTATTCCATGATGGTCTGAGAAGATGCAATGAATAATTTCTATTTTTTAAAATTTGCTGAGGTTGGATTTGTGGCCTAGGATGTGGTTGATTTTGGAGTATGTTCTGTGGGCTGATGAGAATTATGTGTATTCAGTTTTGTTGGGATGAAATGTTCTGTAGATGTCTGTTAAGTCCAGAGGTTGAATGTTTAAGTTTAAATCTAAGATTTCTTTGGTTAGCTTCTTTTTGGAGGATTTATCCAGCCCTGCTAAAGGGGTGTTAAAATCTCCAACTACTATGGAACTGGAGGAAATCAAGTTGCTCATGTCTGTTAGAGTTTCTCTTATAAATTGAGGTGCGTTCTGTTTGGGTGCATAAATATTAAGAATTGAAATCTCATCATATTGAGTATTACCTTTAACAATTTGAAGTGTCCATCCTTATCCTTCCTTATTTTGGTAGGTTTAAAGGATTGCAATGCCTGCTTTTTTCTGCTTTACATTTGCCTGGAGTATATATGACTATCCCTTCACCTTGAGTCTACATTTGTCTTTTAATGTAAGGTAAGATTCTTGTATGCAGCAGATATCTGGCTTGAGTTTTTGTATCTAGTCAGATAACCTGTGCCTCTTTAGAGGATAATTTAAACCATTCACATTAATTGAGAATATTGATAAGCCTTTCGAGAGTCCAGTGGACATTTTTTATCCTTTTGTGACTGTGGAAGTTGGAATTTGATCAAAAATTTTCTGGGTGGGTTTACTGTTGTGCTGGAGGATTATGCTAGTCTTTATGGAGGATACGTCTGAGAATATCCTGGAGAGCTGGTTTAGCTGTGGCAAATTTCTTCAACATGTGAATATCATTAAAGTATTTAATTTCTCCATCATAAATGAAACTCAGTTTAGCTGGGTACAGGATCCTGGGTTGAAAGTTATTTTGTTTTAGGAGATTAAAAGTTGATGATCATCCTCTTCTAGCTTGAAAGTTTTCAGCAGAGAGATCTGCAGTTATTCTTATATTTTTCCCTTGTAGATGATGGTTTTCTTTTGTCTGGCCGCTTTCAGAATTTTCTCCTTCATTTTAACTTTAGTGAAATTGATTATGATGTGTCTGGGGGATGTCTTATTTTTGTTGAGTCGTGCTGGAGTTCTGAAACTGTCTGCTGTCTGAATTTCAGAATCTCTTGGCATGTCTGGAAAGTTCTCATTCATGATCTCATGGAGAAGAGATTCTGTGCCTTGTGAAGCCACTTTGTCACTTTCGGGGATCCCTATAAGATGAATATTGGTTTTCTTCTAATTATCCCAGAGCTCTCTGAGAGAGTGATCTCTTTTTGCCCTCCATTTCTCTTCCTCTTTGAGAGTTTGGGAGCATTCGAAAGCTTTGTCTTCAATGTCAGAAATCCTTTCTTCTGCTTGCTCCATTCTGTTACTGAGGGATTCTACTGTGTTTCTCAGATCTTTGAGGGCTGCAACTTCTTGTCTCAATGTGTCAAAATCTTTGGTCATTTAGTCTTTGAATTCATTGAATTCTTGAGATATCTTTTGGGTTACTGCTTGGAATGCTAATTCAATCTTATTTGCTATGCAGATTCTGAATTAGATTTCTTACATCTACCCTGTTTGTTTGTGCATGGTATCTCGTGCTGTGTCTGCCCCATTGATCCTTGGGGGAGTTCACCTACTCTGATTATTCATATTGCCAGAGTTTTTCTGTTGATTTTGACTCATGATTATTTTTAACCATTGCCTCTGGCTGTTCTCAGAGTTGGGGACGTGTCTCTCCAAGATTAGACCCCAGCAGGTTCACTCTATTGTTGCTGGATCTTTGTAGGGTGTGACCCTGTGTAGCTCCTCTGGGGCTGCCCCAGCCAGGGAGTTCTGGTTGTGGGAGCAGCTCCAGAGTGTGACACTTCTGGATCCAGCAACGGGGGGGCGGGGGGGTGGTGGTTCACACAGTTCTTGGAGTGCCTGGTGCCCAGTGACTTTGGCACAGAGATCCCAAGGCTCCAGCAGTCTCTGGCCAGGAGAAGGGCTATGGCACAGAGGCAGGGAGAGCTCTGGGGGGCATGTGGCTACCAGAGTCCCTGGCCAGACAGTGGGGCAGTGTGGAGGCAGGGAGGGTACAGGAGGGAGGACATGGGGTTGTGCGGCTCCTGGAGTTCCTGGTCAGGGCATGTGGAAGCCTGGTGGGCATGGGGCATGGCACAGTTCTTACTGTGGTCCAGGTGTGCAGCGATCATTGGTCATGGCCAGCTCTTCCGGAGGTACGGGTGGGCAGCGATCGTGGGTCGCAGGGTAGCTCTTACCCAGGTCTGGGTGCATGGTGATCGTGGGTCACACCAGCTCTTATGGAGGTCCGGGCGGGTATATCTGACATTTATTCGATATACTATATTTATACTAAAAGTTATTTGAAATTCAAATTCAACGGGGCATTTTGTATCTTATTGGGGACCTTCCTCTCTAGGCCCTGAAATTTTTTGTCCTGATGTCTCCTCTACTTCAAATCATCACTCATACTGCACCTATAAATAAATTATTGGTAGGATTATTTTGTTTAATATCTATCATCCCCAGTAAACAATGTGTCAATGTAATTTTGTCATCTAGGACAGTAACTGACTCCCAGTATGTGCTTGATAAATCTGACTTGAAGAAATGATGAAGTGGAGTCATGAGCAAACCTCCAGGATGTGTGATCTCAAGTCCAGGGTTCTTTTCCCCTCCCATAGGCAGTGAGGGATGGAAGGTAGAGATCTGAATCTACAACATGTATCATAGACATTGATGATAAAAAGACCAGTTCTCTTGATCACCGTAATAAGAGAGGAAAATACCCTCAGGTCACAATCTCTTTCCTAATTTTGATAATGTTAATTGCATGTTCTCTATCCCAGATATTTTCTCAAGAAAATCATTGGAATGCTTGACATTCCATATTTGATAAAAACATAAATGTCGTTCCCTGCTAGATGGAGTCATGGTGATTTCCTTTAAGGGAACACAGTCTTGATGCTGAAAATATGGACACACTATTGCTATTGGTTCTGTTCATGAACAAGAATTTCTAAACCATGCAAGGATGATTTAGAGATCCCACATCTTGCCAAAGGCTTAACATTTCCAAATAGACTTTTGCACAATGAGGTGTAAAGTTCATGGGCTGCTGTTGCAATGAGCTTTACATAAGCAACCTCCAGGAATTGAGTGAATAGCCAGCTCTAAGTTTGGGGTGGCCAAGACCCACTGTGCTGCTGTCAACTTTGGTTAAACTGGTTATATTATTTTTGTAGATAAAAGCAGAGAGTACCAGGACAAATGTGTTTGATATTTTCTTCTGAAAAATTCTATAATAGTATTCTTTTTAAAGATTTATTAAAGTACAATTGAAATACAACAAATCACACATATTTGAAGTACACATTTTGGCTAGACCCATGATTCTATCACCACACACTAAACATACGAACCACCTCCCAAAACGTCCTTATGTTCTTTTGTGTATTTCTATTTGTGCATGTGTGCATAGGTGTACGTGTGTGTATAATAAAAATACCATTTAAAAGTGCATAACAACATACCTTTAACTATAGGGATAATAGCATTCTTATAGCTATACAACAAAGAGAGAACTTCTCCTATGGTGAGATGATTATTGGGAGACAGTTATATATTTGTATCTACAAATGTGTGGCCCATCCATGATTTCCTCAGTCACAATCCCAGGCTCCTCTTACCCATGTGTACAACTGAGGGCCTCCATGGCAAAATAACCACCGGTGCTTCCTTGATGACTGTCTAGGAAGTCATCTTATTTGTGGAAACTCCTAAAAGATTCTCATGTTCTTCAACTCTTACTTACATTTTTCTCACTGACCACTCTATCTGCACCTGTTTTGCAAGCAGCCAGACTCTAAAGCCCAGAACTCTTTCAGCTGCAATTAGTGCTGAGGACCCAGGACTGTAGATTTGCAGATCAGGGTATGGTCCACTCCCTGATCGGCTCAAAGCAGTTACCTCCACACATTATGCCCCTCCCAAGTTTATAAACAAAGAAACTAATAGTTGCTTTACTTACTTTTCATGACTTTTTGAGAACATGAAATAAATTAATGATTGCAGAAGCATGTTAAGGAAGTCAAAAGCTCCTGATAGCTATATAAGACATATAATTCTCTCTGAACATGATGCTAACTTGTATTACGAGACCTTTATCTAGAAAGAGAAAAACAAATATAAATGTATGCATTCCAATACAAGCAAAAAATAGAATTTGAAAAAGTCATTCATTCTTTTTGAAAAGATAAACCTATTTGGAACTTACATATTACTTGATTTGTTTTCAAATCTGAAACCATCACCCACAACATTGCCTCTGGCCATCATTAATATTAGAAACCTAAGTCATTTATCAAATAAATGCTGGCTAAATTATCAAGGATGTTTCAGAAGAGATTGTGTTCAAAACTTTTCCACTTAATGAACAAGACTAAAATAAAAGACTGGGTCTGTAAAACATACAATATAGTTAAATTCAGATTTTATTAAACTTGTGGGCAAAGTCTCTGGTGAGAAGTCATTGTTTTGTTATTATTATTTCTTCAAGCTTGATATGGTAACAGAGTTGAAAAGAACTCATACACTCTCCATGTGAAATTAGGGAAACTGAGGACTAAGAGGGAGAAACACACTTCTGGGAAGATCAGAAATCACAGCCTGAGACTGGTTCTCTGGTCCAATCTTCTGTTTGTGCTTCTCTGTACAAAGTACTGGCTTATGTTCAGAGTTCTTAAAGACTATGCTCAGTATTTACAAATGGCTCCAGATGTGGTGAAATAAACACATCAAATGGATTATCATGTGAATAAACAAAATAATGGTTAAAAATTAAACTAGAAAAGTATACGGTGTTGTGGAACAAGAGTAGGGAATTTTGTCAGAGAGGTAAGAAAGGAAAGTGGAGTGGTTTGTGTGATACCTTAAAAATTGTTTTGATTTTTTTTTTTTTTTTGAGACAGAGTCTCACTTTGTTGCCCTCAGTAGAGTGCTGTGGTGTCACAGCTCACAACAACCTCAAACTCTTGGACTCAAGTGATTCTCTTGCCTCAGCTTGTTGAGTAGCTGGGACTCCAGACACCTGCCACAATGCTGGCTATTCTTAGTGATAAGGACTTGCTCTTGCCCAGGCTGGCCTCAAACTCCTCAGCTCAAGTGATCCACTCACCTCAGCCTCCCAGAGTGGATACTTTAAATATTCATAATTTAATTAAATTCAATAGACATTTATTCAAATCCTCCTATAGCACTGGGCTATATCCACAGGTGTATTCACTATATAGGATGTCCATAATTTTGTGTGGAATTTAAAATAGACAACTATATAATGTATACAAATATATGTAAATACAGGATGGCCATAAAGTTTAAATTGCACACAAACTTCATGGCCACCCTGTATATGTCTCATATATATGTATATGTGTGATTTTACATATATATATATATATATATATATATATATATATATCTCACACATATAAACAAATAGTAATCCATTGATTTGTCTCACAAATATTAATTGAGCACCTACTGCATACTAACAGACTCTGAGTATGCCTTTGAGCAAATACAAATGAAATATACAGAATTTAGGGGACAGATAGTTAAGTGGAGTAATTAAAGTATGCATGGAAACACAATTTATGAACAGTTCTTTGAAAATTACTGAGACTTTTGCATAATATTAAAGTTTAGAGTGTTTAATAATTAAAATGCTGAATAAAACATACATACTAAACTACATTATATAGCACTAATTTAAATATGGAAAATTTATATATCTTCTTTGAAAAAAATGTACAGAAGGGAATTATGAGAAAAAAAATCCTTTCTATTATACCTTTCAGTCTTAAGAAACTGGAACTAAGATTAAAATGTATTATTTCTTTTTAAAAATTATAGTAGAAAAAAGTTAGCACCAGGTACTTTTCACATATTAGAAATAAGGAACAATGATATAGAAGTCAACATAATATGAAAAGAAACTGATGGAAAATGGAAATTTGTAGAAAATATGCAGTCTGACAGTGAAGTTAGCAAACTCATCCTAGAAAACGTACTACATACCTTGCTGCTGAATATCACTATGGTCACCTTTGAAGTTCTCCCCTGGGGAGCTATTCACTGACACCAGTGCCTTCTCCACCCTTTAGAGCAATTTTGGAACTCTTTATCCAGAATGACCATCAGAGCTGTTGTCGTATTAATTACCCTTGATGTCCTGAATGTCATCAAAATATCTTCCTTTCCATATTTCCTTTATCTTCAGGTAAAGAAAAAAGCCATTGGGGACCAAATCAGATGAGTAGGAAAGGTGTTCCAATACTGTTGTTTACTGGCTGAAAACTCCCTCACAGAAAGTGCCCTGTGAACTGGTGCATCGTGATGGAAGAGCCCATTTTTTACACACCTCTTTCATACCAAGAACCTGGTTCTTTGTACCCTCAATGAATCCCCAATAACAATACTACTACTACTAATAATAATAAAAGAATCTAGACATGAATGCATTCTATGTTTAAATAAATCTTTACCATAAAAATAAGATTGTCAAATTATACTAGTCATAATAACCAAATCCAGAGTAAAGATAAGTAAAACCATATTTTAGTCAGTTATTTTTGTTCTCCTCTTTTGGTATAAATACATGACTGAGAGGTAATTATACAATATTTGAATTTTTAAAAAAAGACTTTTCTCCCTTTTTCTCTATAAAGGTTTATATGGTCTGTTATGCTTCTCACAGTCAGCCAACAATTTTGATGCACAATTCAATGAATTTTTGCAATATTTATGTCAACTTTGTTCATTACTGGCCTCTCTGACTTGTCTTTGTCAGAGACACTTTCTCTCCTTTCAGAAAAAAACATTTAATCCATTAGCAGACCACTGTTTTCTTTATGGCATTAGCCCCATAAACTTGGATTAATATGTCCCTGATTTCACTTCCACTATTGACAAAGTTAACAGGCAATTTAATGTTTTTTCATAGTTCTAATTCAAGCTACAACATTCTTATGATGGCTCACAAAAACATGCAACAGCAATAATGAATGGCACTCAGCAAGACAATGCCACACATTGCCATGAACACAGATGTGGGACATCGATATACCGAGGTTATAAACCCTTACCAACTTGTTTGTACAGTACTGCCAATGTCAGACAAGGTGGCAAGTTCACAAACTTAATTGTCAGACCTCGTAGGTATCTTCTATAAAATGTCCTTACTTGGTCTTATGTTAAGTTTAGCCACATTATCTGAAAACATGACTTCTTGAATTTTTTAAATGTAAACTCAATAACCTGTTCACTACTTCTTCAAGCAAAACCTTAAATTGCTCCTTTGAAAGACTAGACAAATTCATCTCATAAGGTCATGTCTATGTCCTAACGGTACTAATTTTATCAGTCACTTTCCTTTATGTGTATATAAATTAAAAATGTTTAAAAAATTGTACTTTAGTTTTAAATAATGTCCAAACCAGGTAGTTATGCTCACCTTTTAAACAACTCAATAATGATAAGCCTCATATATATTATACATGATTTACCAATAAATGCAAAAAATGCACTCCTTTTAACATGACAAGGCAAAAGTCACATCAAGTGACATTCCTCTCTGATGGCTTCTAGAGAAGACATCTGCTTAAACAAATCTATGACATCTATTTAGTCATTTGATTGTGAACTTATTTTTCAAAGGTTCTTGAGAATAATAAATAATCTCTAATTTATTCTAATGTTTTTCACTTTTCATCACAGTGATTTTTCCTTTGGACTCTGATAATGGCCATTTTTCTTTGAAACATGTTTCTGAATGGTTTTCAGAGCAGTCACCAGTTTTTCTTTAATATTTCTGACTTTTTCTGTCCTTTTTATGTGTTTTAATTGAGCACATTCTCTAAGGCTCACCTTTATTTATTTTTAGGATTTTTTTCCTTTGAAATAATCTCTCTATAACAGTGAGAACTCTTTTTTCCTCAAGGTTCTGACTTTTTTTTTTTCTTTTTGAAGTCTTTGGCTGGGGCTGGGTTTGAAGCCGCTACCTCCGGCATATGGGACTGTTGCCCTACTCCTTTGAGCCATAGGTGCCGCCCAAGGTTCTGACTTTTATCTTTTCACTAATATATAGAACTCCAATTGTTATTTCTGCTTTCTATATTCATTTCTAGGGTCATATTTCAAATGCCTTCAAGATATTTACACTTGAAAATCCCACTCAAATCTCAAAGTCACTATGTTCCCATTGAGCTTATTATGTAGCCCATCTAAAATAACTCTATTTCCCTTCTGTTCTGACTTTGCTAGAGAAACCATACCCAAATTATTAAAGTTCTGCACCTTGAGCCTTCTTTGATTATTTTCAGTATCAAAGTGTTTTCCAATTCCAGAACTCCTATGTCTAATTTTTATTTTAATAAAGATCACACAATTCAAAAGAATCAGCTAAATTTATAGGAAAAATTACCCAAAAAATCATTTGACTAAGACAAAAACAATTTCAAATTTAAGTGGTTAAAGGGACTACGCTATATTATCTAGCAGGGGAGATACCATGATGGTGAAAGAGATTTCCCAGCATGAGGCTTATCCATTGCACTCCCAAACATAGGAAGCTGGACTACATAGTCTGTGGTAGTGGGGGGTGCTGCATTCACATTCTCCCTTGGGTAAAAAAGCATGCTGTGTTGTGCATTCTCAATGACAGCATGAAAATGCCTTCATGCTTTGAGATTTCATTTAGAAATACAAATTATACACACTAAAGGAACTAGAACTTTTTAAAATTTTTCGTTTGATTCATTATCCCTTAGCGAACTTAAAAAAAATATTCACCATGTGAATTTAACACCTTAGCCTTTCTTTATTCAAATATTTAATCATTTCTAATATTTTCGGTCCCTCACTGAATAAGCTCTGAAAGCATGGAAATTTTAAGAGACAATATATCCCTTCTATCATTTTGCATGGAATAATGAAATATTAGCCAGAAACCATAACTACAGATAAGGGAGTGTTTTGTGTGAAAATTCATGTAGTGAACTAACATCAACTCCAAATGAAACCAGCCAGATTCCAGAAAAGTGTTTTACAGATGGCAGTAACATAAGGTTTATAAAAAGACAAAATGCAGCATTTCTAACAAACATGCCTGCTTCCAATTTTTTTAAAATAAATAAGTTTTGTATAGTTTAATGTTTCCCCGCCAAAGTTTCTTCCAGCACACAAACAGCTTTTCCTCTTCGAGCATCTCCCAAACCTAGAATTAAGTGTCTGGAATGTACACTGTAGAATCCCCAAGATTTTTGTAATTGTTACTGCTTCTAGAAGAACTCTGATGTATAGCATTTTCTGAAGCTTTTCTACTCCCCCCCAAATTCTCATCAGTCCTTCACCAGTTCTATTTGTTCTCTTAACAGCTCCTTTGGTGGGAGAGGGGGATGCTGTTCAATAGTATCACAGCTGGCTTTCTGTGGTTGGTAACTACCTGCATATTATACCCGATTACACTTTTATTGCAAATACAACAAATAGCCTTGAGCCACTCTGCTGTTTCAAGGATTTTAAGAAGTTCTCCCTCATCAAGTATTGACTTTTTGCAACTTTTGCCACCAGGTGCAAATTGTATTTCAATGGCATGCTGATTTCCAAGAGAGGTTTGTTTATGCAATTATTCTCCAGGGACACTGGATGTACAATGGTTTTTGTTCAAGAGTAGCTGAGGCTTTGTAGAGCTTTATAGAGACTTACAAGTCAATAGTTGGCTCTGGAGACTCACAAAAACTGTGCAATGCTCCATGAAAAGTAGCACTAATGTTATGCTGCAGTCAATGGGGGGACTGAAGGCATGTGGTAGAGGAGAAGTCACCCAGACTAGAGGTGAATGGTAGTCTGTGAAAAATAACTGACAAGTTCCTCTGTTTCAAGATATGCCTGCCCTGACCAGTCTTAATCAGAATGATGACAGTGCAGGTAAATTCTAAAGTATAACATTTAAGACATTTACCTGTCTTTAAATTTTGTAATAAATAATCAATATAATTCCAAAAATAAAAGATCTTTTGTAAGTATGCATCTTAAATTTTAACAAAAGTTCCTATTCTCTTTATGTAACATTAGAAATTAAAATGAAACAAAACAAATATCCGACATGGAAGCCACTTTGGAAATGAGACGAAACAAGCAGTGATGATTGTGAGATTGTTTTGAACCCAAACTATTTTAATAATGTTAAACATATATATAGTAGCTTCTCCATAGTTGACCTCCTCCTTAAGTTGATCTAATTTTCATAGATGGGACATGCACCACATGTAATCAGTGGAACACTGACCTCTATACATTGACCACATCTGTAAGTTGTATCTTGACCACATGAACAGTAACACACAACACTAATGTTAATTTACCCTCTGTAACTTGACCAGTTAAGTCCATTCTATACCAAGGATAGAGGATGTGAGTTTTTCTCCTTAGTTGTATTATTTTTTCTTTAGTATAAGTTCTTTTTTCATGTTTTATTATTACCAGGCATCAGATTAGACCTGACGTCCTATTGTTTATCACATCTTGTGGAAGATTTCTCAACGTGAAAGACTGATCTAAACTGTGGGTAAATCCTACAATTACTGAAAAATTTTACAATTAAATAAGACATGATGGCCTAAAGGAAAGAACTCAAAGAGCTGACATGGAAGAAAAAGGTTGATCTTGTACATTTTCTGGAAAGCAGCAGCCAAAGAACAATGGCAGAACATTTTAGTCTTAGTAATAACACAATTAGCAACATCCAAAAACATAAACATGAGAACTTGGAGAGAAATGGTAAGGAAAGCAGAAATCTACAGACAAAAAGGAATCCCTAAATAAAGTCAATGAAGCCACAATAAGCTGGTTCAAACAAATGAGGGCAGTTAATGTCCAAATCTCCAGTCCAATAATCCGAGAAGTTGCTAAAAAATTTGCACAGGAATTCGAGGTGGCAGATGTGTGGCTCAAGAAATTTAAACTGCTACACAAGATCTCCCAGAAAGTCTTTGTGGCAATTCCAATGAACTTCCAATAGAAGTTGTGGAAGAGTTCATCAAAAGGTTCCCGAACTTCGAAGAGGGTTCAAAGATGACGACATCTTTAATGCTGACAAGTGTGAACTCTTTTTTAAGGCTATACCTGACAGGAGTCTCATCACGAAGGGTGACAAATGTAAAAGCTGGAAACTTTCCAAAGAATATTTCACAGTTCTGCTTTACACTAGTTCAACTGGAGAGAAACTAAAACCAACCCTTGGTGATTGGCAAATCTGCAAAGGCGCATGCATTCAAAACCTGAAGCCTACAGACTTCCCCATCACTTGGAGCTCAAACAAATGCTCATGGATGACTGGCCCTATTTGAGAAGTGGGTACAGGGAATCCACTGAGAAATAATGAAGAAGAAATATTCTATTCTATTAACAGTAGACAAGTATCGTGGCCACTAGCAAGAAAATCATCACACAAATGCAGCACTGAAATATCTGCCTCCAAATACAACCTCAAAAATCCAACCTCTTAACCAAGGCATCATCAAAATGACTACTGAGCCCAGCTCCTGCAGTGGCTTATTACTAACACACAAATTTGTGGTCCTCCTGTGGAAGCAACTTCATCCATTGCATTAATTAATGCTCAGGATGCTGTCCTATGGATCAGTTCTGCTTAGCACATAGTTCAGCCAGAAATGATACAGAAGTGTTTCAAGAAAGTTTGGATTATCACAACCCAAGAACATGATGGGTTCCATCAGATCGTCCATCTCCCATGGCAGAATTTAAAGAAGTAGATTTTGAAAATTTTGTTTCAATGGATGATGATATGGCAACCAGTAATGACCCTAACCCAGAGGCAATTTTCTTTTCTTTTTTTTTTTTGAGACAGAGTCTCACTATGTCACCCAGAGGCAATTTTTCAAGCAATATTGACTACAGACCAAGGTAAAAGTGCTTGAAGCAGCTGATGAAGTGGAAGAAGTAAAGATGACACAGAAATTGCAGAAACTCCAAAAGAAGAGGATGTCAGGCATCTGATAATGAAGTTGAAGTCATTTGCTGCGGAAAAATGCCCAGGTGCGCTGAATGGTATAGCCAGCATTGAGAATGCTTTCTCCATTTAAAGTTTGTAATAAGAATAAGAAATAGACCAAGATGACTCTTTTCAGAAAGAATGATTAAACCATGAGAAAACAGTAAATGTACTGATTTTGTATGATACTATATGCATGATATTACTGTGTTTTGGTTGTGTATGATTTTGCATGCTATTCCCTAATAAAAACTATACAAGAAAGTAAATTATGTGTACATATCAGTACAGCAGGCCTAGTTCCTTATATTGACCACCTTTCTATGTTGACCAGTTTGTTACAGTCTGTTAGGTTGGAACAACTTACAGAGATTTGCCTATATTTTAATAAAGTTTGAAGAACTAAACCACCCCATGTAAAGTAGATTATCATTTTAAAAACACACTTGTAGATAGAAGTATAGATAGATTGGGAGGGCATTTCAGTTCTCAGCTCTCTGTTTATTTTCATTGGTGGCAAATTATTAAAAAATAAAACAAAAATAAATTAAAAAATCAAAA
Source organism: Nycticebus coucang (assembly GCF_027406575.1). Lineage (NCBI taxonomy): Eukaryota > Metazoa > Chordata > Mammalia > Primates > Lorisidae > Nycticebus > Nycticebus coucang. The sequence goes on along the minus strand of NC_069784.1, from coordinate 14,401,854 downwards.
CTTCTTTTATATCAGTTCAGCACAACTGATATTTTTGTATATTTACTCTATGCCAGGCATTCTGGTAGGCACTGGGAATACCGCATAAATAGGATAGTGCCTGCCCTTGAGCTTCTGGCACTTTGAGTCCTGTGAGCAATACAGTATGTGAATAGTTCCACAGAATGTGGTAAGTGCTAACATAGAAGAAAACTCAAAATGGCCAAACCTTGGTTTCAAGCCTTAAGGCAAGTTCCTTATAAAATATAGTGTCTAGAAGGCAATTTTCATATGATTTAACATAATACATTCTTTGGTCTTAAGAAAGGAGAGTGGATTTTAGGAGGGTAAGCCTAGCAGAGAGAAGGTAGAAGGCCCTTGAAGTTAGATATGGGTTAGATTGCAGTAGTGAGGGGGGAGGAGCCAGGAAGTGAGATTCCATTTAGCTGATTGAAGGATAAAGAAATCTCTCCCTTTCACCATCCGCCATGTTTGCCATCTTTCTCAGCTGTCACAGTTGAATATATATTCTTATCTCCTTGCTCACTCATACAGACTTTGCTAAATATTTGTAGGAATTCAAATGCAATCTTTCAAAGTTCACCTTGACTCTGTATTTTAAGTGGCTTTTTTTGTGTGAGTTTGCAAAAAAAAAAAAAAACAGTTTGACCCCTTATTTCTAGCGACTGTCAGCTCAGGAGCTATTTTCCAAGTTGAGTATTCTGATAATTTCAATGTGGCTTTGTTGTTTGGGGAACACAGTAGAAAGGAATAAGCCCAAACTATCTATTTTACTGTGGTTATCTAAAGAATGGCCTATTATTTGAAATTGCTTTCCTACCTATCAATTAGCACACAAAAGAAACTGAAATAACTGAGATCTTTGCAAAAGAGAAATACACTCTATGCAACGTCTTTACTATAGGCACATTAAGAAAATCTGAACCTAACCATGGCTTTAGAATGATAACTATTTTATCTCTTTTATTAAAGACCACCAGGAGAACCAATAATTGCAATGTTATTTGCAACAGCCTCTGTTTTGGACCTAAATCTCGTAAATTTTGTATTATTAGCATTGACCATTAATTTGCACTGCATCAATTGAATTTCTAGTAGCTTGGCAATAGAATTAAAGTACCCCTAGGCAAGACTTATAAATAGACAATTATGTACAGTTCATGTACATAATTGATGTTCTGTATGTGATAACAAAATATTATATTATCAACTTAGAACTGACACACTTCATTCTGAATGATTGCCTCTGATTAATGCAGATTCGCTTTATGTTCATCTTCTCAATTTTTTATAATCTCTGACATAACTGAGCACTATTAAGATAATTTCCAAGATAGCAAAAAGTGCAGTTGAAAATGAATATATGCCATCGTCCATCCTATTATGCCCGAGGCCCCTCCAGAGGAAACAGGGAAGATACAAACATTTTACCCTCTTTACAACTCCGTACAATATAAACCCACTTCACTAACATTAAATTTCTTTTAAAAAGGGGAGACTTCTGAATTTGGGTCAGTAGTCAAAAATATGAATGATAACGAAAGTTTGAAAGGCAAACATCTGAATGCTCTAAGGTAATCCAATTCAAGAAATAAATGGGTTTTTTTTGAACAGCTACTATTGCTTGGGCATTTTTTAAGGTCAAGATGATGTTCCTAATCACATGAATGTTACGTTCTGGTAAGACGGACAACACAAATAAATAATTATTTATTAGTGATAGCAATAAATTACATAGAGAGAAAGTGTAATAGTGCCTGCAAGTGATATTTTATGTAGGATGATCAGAGCTGGTATTCCTGTGCAGGTGACATTTGAGCTCATTGACATTTAATGTGAATGAGTAAACCATATAAATATCCTCAGGAAGAAGGGTTCATGGTGGAGAACAGTAAATGCCAAGACCCTGGATAGCAAATGTGCTTGGAGGTTTTAAGGGTAGAAAAGAAGGGCAATGCATTTGAAGTTTTCTGAGCATCAGAGAGACTGGCAAAAGAGGTTGGAAAGCTCAACTTGACTATGACTCTGCTGGCCATGGGAAGTTCCCATACACAATCCAATGACAAACTTTTGGTTTCTTCTCTCTTCAAACTATATCCAGAATCTGACCACTCCTCACAGTTTCTGCCACTATAGTCCTATTCAGGACACTATCACTTTCACCTGGAATTTTATAATAATCTCATAAATTGTATCCCTGTGTTTGCCCTTACACTGTTCTTAATATCCAGTGGTTCTCTTAAAACCAAACCATCTGTATGGCCCACAAATCGTTCATTTGGGTAAATTAGAAAAGATACTCGGTACAGGCAAATATATTTGAAAAGGGAGCCCCATGTAAGAAGAAGAATTAGAAAAAAATGCCTCCCTGGGATTTCAGTTACTCTCGTCCCCTCTGCTAAGCTGTTTACAGTGCACCAAGTACACTGGAGAAGATGACTTCCCAGCCAGTCCCCATGTCCCTTTCCAGTTTTTCTGATTTTGTATTTTTCCTTATCATCAAAAATACTACTTGACTAATTTTTTATTATCTCCCCTTGCCCTTTACTTCTACTAGACAAGTGTCAGCTCCGTAAGGGCATCTATTTTCATGTTTCTGTTTACTCTTTTCCACTCAACTTCCAGTATGATTCTCGTACATAGTAGCAGCTACTTAATAAATGTTGAGCAGGTGGATGGTGGACATCACTGCAGCATTTTAAGAACCTCGGTTGCTGTTGGAGAACGGCTCTTACAAGACCAAATGTGGTAGCCAGAAGCCATTTAGGAAGCAGTTACAGAAAATGAGAGATAGTCTTTTGGATCAAGGTGATGGCCAATTTGCAGTTGAGTTCAAATTGAGTTCATTATTTGTATTGATAAAGCAGACAATACTTGTTGAGAGATTGTCTGTGGAAAAACAGGGAGAAGGGAAGAGTCAAGGGTGACTTCTATGGGTTTCATCTGTGTAACGAGGTAGGTAAAAATGCGATTTGCTGAAATGAGAATTATAGGAAAACAAGATTTGAGGACGGATCCTCCTCTCCTCCTCCTGCTTCCACTCTTTTTCCTCCTCCTTTTCAATGAACCAAAATCAATTGTTTTTTTCCCCCATTCTTTTGGACTTATGCTCAGGGAAAGCTTCCTCACTCTGAAGTAATTATTGATGTATATTTTTAGTTGCTTAAAGACTTCATGCTCTTATGTTTAAATTGTGGCATCATTTGGAATTTATTTGGACATGAAACATTGAGTTCTAATTTAATTTTTCCTAAACGTTTAACCAATTATCTCAGAAACTTTTGTTCATTTATTAAATTACTATGCTTTTTAAAAAAAATATGGACTTGAAATTTTTCTTCTTTTCCATATACCAGCTTTTATATATGCTTGAATATATTTCTGGTATTTCATTTTGTCATGTTAACGTAGCTATCCTTTCCAAAATATCATATTCTTTTTATAAATGTAGTTAGATGCCCTTCATTTTCCTTACCTTCAAGGTTAGATTATTAACCATGAATGCCCCCTCATTAAGTGCCTTTAGGTTTGTAATCCACTCTTTATATCCCAACCAGACTGACTGAGCCAAATAAGGATTTCTATTTCCCTCTCAAGCTCGCTTCTTCTCCATCTTAGTCATAAAGGGCTACTTGGGAGTTCACATCTCTTTGCTTTAAACTTGCTACTTCTCTTTCTAGAATATGTTTCTCTCCCTCTAGGAAACCTCCTACCCTTCTCCCTAGGTTCAAATTAGAACCCAATGCCCCTGTGGAGCTCAGTGGCTCCATGCCCCGGGTTTCTACAGCAGTATATGCTCCTCCCCAGATTGTAAGGTCTTACTCTTGTGTACTTCGTGGCTTCAGGTCATGTCTGTATTTGTCTTTTCAATACCTCTCACATTCTTTGCCATTTAGTGTTGAATACATGTCTTTTTGGTGAATGAATGAATAAATATGCAGAGATTACTGTTTGGCCTACAATTTTTACTTTTCCAGACTAAAAAGCCCCAGTTCTCTCAAGTAGCTTTTGCATGACTGTTCATAATTCTGGGAACCCCTATAAAATAGCAGGAAACCTCACATCTAGCTCTTTCTTAGCCTCCTGACTGATAAAATGCCACAACTTAACACACAGCTCCAACTATTATCTAAGCATAAGAAAAGCAAAATCAATCCTTACTTTCTTGGGGTAGACATTATACAACTATTAATCACAGCTTTAAAACTGCCATAGCTTTTAAAATAGATCTGCCAAACTATGGGTTCCTATGAAATTTGTGGTCAACTAAACATTCAAGAATTTTTCATTGAATTACTGTTTCTCTATGCCCACTCATCCTTATTTAAACACTATTAAAATACCAAACTTTATATATATGTGTGTTTAAATTCATCTTCTTTATTCATTCTAGACTATAGAGATATTATAATGTTCAATTATGATTTCCTTTATTTCACCAAATCTGCAAGTTTGCTAAGCATGTTTTCTATTTTCGGACTCTAGTCAATTCCATAAATGTCGAATATCCCAGAGCCTTGTGATGTGGCACTGGGGACCTTGGCGTTTGATTGATCATTCCCTCAAACTATATTTTCCCACAGGATTTATAAGTTTCATGAGCGACTTTGCCAAAAGCTTTTCTGAAACCTGTGACATCCTCTTCATCCATCTTCTTAGTAATCTTATTAAAACCCTTTTTGAGACTTGGCTTAATGGAGAATAGAAATAACAAATCCCACATATGAATGATTTTTTTTTGAATACATTTTATCACTGTAGAAACTAGTTAGAAATAGCTCTGGCTTGATGTGATTCTTTTGTTTCTGCCCACTCTATTGTGCCAGCTTCATCTGCAGAATGGCTTTACTTGTGATAGCAACATGGCCACATATGCCTCCAGAAAGAAAGCATGTCCCAGTGCCAAATTTCTGGAGAAAGTTTTGGGCTTTAGGCTGATTGAACCACCTTTATCATATTCACCAATCCAGGGAAAGTCATACCATGGTTGTTTAGACCTATTACCTGAATTAGTCCAAGGACAGGAGACTGCATTGGTGGGTAGGGTCAACCCTTGTCAAAGATCACTGTTACTGTACACTATAAAAGGAATACTGCAGAAGTTAAGAAGAAAATTAGCAATGTTTCCAGCAACACTAGCACAGGAAACCCCAAGGCAATAAAGGAGAGTTTTGAGATAGTTACAAGCTTTCTTGCTAGAACAATTCATTAGGGCCTGGTACACATGGTCATGCATGATTGGAATCCACAAGTTTGAAATATTTCCTTAGATGAGACAATAGAAAGAACATTCCAAGAAGAAGAAATGATACTGGGTCATTTTCAAATTTTATTGGTCAATATCTAACATCTTTGTTTCAGCCTTCTTGATGCAGCCCTATTTTTATAGTTTGTGGGAGGAATGTGTTGAGAAAGGGTGGATGAGCGACCATGTTTTCTTTTCTTTTACTATAAAGCCCTCGGGGCTGTGTGTTTGTCTGAGCCAGCTGTCAGCCAATTAGAGTTTACTGCTGGGAAAGAAGCTGAGAAAGTTAATCCCGCTCCTTCAAGGCATAGTTAGAAGGGAAATATGAATCTTAAGTAGCCCGTGTTATCTCATCAACTGAGAACCAAGAGAGAGACTAGTTAGGCAGGAAGAGGAGAGGACAATTTTAATGGGATCGTTTAAAGAGGAAAACCACAGCATACCCAGAAGAAGTCATTTCTTTCCCTTAGCTGTGAATTGAGGGACGGGGGAAGCATTTAATGAGTCGATACAGAGCTATAAAGCCCCCTTCTTCGGTATTGTTTCACTGATAAAAATTGCTACAATTTAAAGATTACTGCCCTAGAAATCAGGTGCTCGATATCCTTCCGTATCTTCTTCCAGGGCTACTGACCTTTCAAAAGGCCCTTTCCCCTCTCTGGCTTTGTGAGTACTGTGCAAGAGAAGGATAATAATCACTGCTGTGAATTCTTTAAAGCAGCGATGATGTATCTGTTGAGAAATGAAATCTCCTTTGGAGCACGATGATGTACTTAACCAACACCTATTCTATTTGATGTCATTCTCATCTGGGTCACAGTCCTTAGAGTCAGAAAGCTGTCAGGAATCACTTGATCGTGGCAGATACCTCCCTGCATGAGTGTCATCCAACGAAGCTTTTTAGAAATGTACATATTGAGTCTTCACTTCTGCAATCTTCCAATTGAGTTGATCTCGGGTATTGACAGAGAATCTGATTTTTTTTAAATCTCCCCTAGATGATTCTGATTCTCAGATATGGTAACTGTTGATCTCGTCCAACTGTTAATTACTATATGGAAGATAACAAAACTAGCCTTAATTGGAAGAACTGAGCAAATTTTAGCCAACCAATCAATTGTCTGAAAGTGTGAATCCATAACAGATACTAAGATATTATGTGGGTACTAAAATATCACTGAAAATCTTCAGAGAGTCTATGAAAACTTCTCTCTAGGAGTGCAGAGGAAATGTAGTAGGGGTGCAGAAGAAATACTTGGCAACAAATTTTCTGTAGCCTTTAAGAGTAGGGGAAAGGAAAGAGTAATACCATCACGTAGTGTTTGTAGCCACACAGGACCTCTGAGCTTTCCACTGTGGAGACCATCCCTTTATTGCACAAAGACTAACAGATCTGCAGGCTGGACAGTCTGATGGGTGATGCTTCTTCTCCGTTACCCCCGAACAGAGCTCTATTGCTCCATTAAATAAATGGGAAGAGAGATTTCCAGAGGATTGATGTGAAGGTGCTGCCTAGCATACCCTTATGTCCCCTTCTAGTCTTGCAGAAGGATTTCTCTAAAGCTGTACAACTAATCTGGGGCAGATTTGAAACCATGCTGTATCTCCTTATCTCCCAGTCCAGTTTCATTTCAGCACCTCACACCATTACACATCTATCTGTAAAAGACTTCAGAGAAGTTTCTTTCAATTAGTGAATGGCTAAAGCCTCACAGTAACAGACCCTGACTTATCTTTTCATTAGCTTTTAGTAAAGCTGGCCACGTGGGTTTGTACTTGCAGGGCAATGTATGAGCAGTCAGAGCCAGAGCCCTGTGTACAAGGTTGTTTAGCCTAGGGCTATGTCAGAACCAGAAGGAAATCAGGAAAGGAGAAAAGGCAATAAAAATGCCATATTCTGGCCAAAAGTATTAACTGGCCATTACCTAAAAATGATGTACGTGTGTAAATACTCATGTGTGTATGTGTCGTTATATGTTTACAATTCCACAACAATTACACTCATTCACTACTGGTCACTTCGTTTGTATGAAGACAGTTGAACATAATAAAAGTGACATGACTCCTTGAACTCTTAAAATTATATGCAGACATAGCCTACTTTAAGAAATTTGATAAATGAAAATCTAGAGTTACAAACTATAAATTACGAGATAATTCCTTACACTGAGAAAGGATATTTAGAATGTAAACTCTCTCTTTAAATGCCACTTCTTTCACTGCTCTTAATCTTCTTATATTTTATTCAAAATAACCTGATAGAGAGCATGGTGCACACGTAATTGAAAGCTAAAATACCAGAAGCTTCTGTGAACAGATCTATCTACAGTTTGGAGTGATAAGCAGTCACGTGGTCATAGTTTAAAAACAATTTTATGAGGGGAAAACCTAGCATTCATAGACTTCAGATATAAGCAAAATAGTGATCTGGAAAAAATATATTATTTTGGAATATTTATAAAGCATATTAGAATAATCAAAGCTCTGAAAAGGCCTGCAGAAAATAAACTATTTAATTTCATTTTCCCCAAACTTACATGACCACAGAATAATATTTTAGGGCAAGACTTAGCACCCCCTGACACAACTACTATAGATCCAAGTCGGACAGAAAACAGATTCGATTTTACACCATTTGTCATAATAATATGTGCCATTTTAACTATATTTATCAGCTTCTCAAGGGCTGATGTAGTGTTTTATATTCCCTCAAAGCCCTAATGGACTGTTGGGTCTATAATAGGTACCTAATAAATAATTTCTAAATAAATCATGAGCAATCAATCTTTGGCATATGCTTCCTATAAGAAGGACAGCATGATTATTTTTGTTCTTCTAGAAATAAAGCTATTTTTATCGTCTTCAGAAATATTAAAATCAACCTTCATGATCATGGCTATTTTCATTTGCAGCCTGAAAATCTGCATGTCACAGCATGCTTAAGGAAGGAACAAAATGCTGCAGATGAGTCTGTTCACCTTGAGCATCATACCTGGTACAATGTTACAACCACATGTGTTTGGACAGCAACACAGAAGGGAGAGAGCTGAATCCCAACTCTGTCTCCCAGTGAGTGCTCTGTGTCCCCGGAAGCGCATCAGGATGGGCTGCCTCTTGCTGTTTATTCTCTCTCTGACGTTGTCAATTGAAGGCAGCAAGATACCGAAGCGGGAGAGGAAAGGAGGGCCAGGCTGTTTGTGTCTTAACCTTCTTCCTGTTCAGATAACTGCGGTTTGGCTGTGGCCTTTACTGAAAGTCACATAGCCTATTAGGTGGCCCACTCTTGGGTATTAGGAACTGTTCTCTCCCCTTCATCTTTTCAGATAAGGGATGGAAATGGTTCCCAACCATTGCCAGCCACAATATAAAGCACAATCCTTGTTAGTCCTTCTACACCTGCCCACAGCCTTGTAAGCAGCCCCTGATTAGCCTCCCCCTGATCACCCAATTTGTGTGTGTACCACCTCCATTTGCCAAAAGCCAGACTGATAAAGTTGCTATGTGGTTATTTTGAATAACTGCTTAATTTCTTTTAGCCTTAGTTTCTTCTCCTGTGAAACAGGGTGATAACATCTATCCTGTCTACCTCATAGAACTTTGGGAGGGTTTAATGAGTTGATGCTGGTTTTTATTTCCCTTCCCGAATCTTTTATACTTTTAGAAGGTGGCCAAGAAATACTGTATGCAAAGGTAAGTCTTAGTCTGGCTTAAGGTAAGAGATAATCTCTGTGGAACAAAGTCCCGAACCCTGTGGCGGCTAAAAGCCAAGCAATGCTCTCAGAACAGTTGTGTACCCAACGCACATACGTGTAGAGAACTTGGAGAAAGAGGGGAGCTCGACAGAGAGACCCCCCAGTTACAGCCCTCTCTCTCACTGAGGCACAGTGGCTTAACCAACTCTTAGACCTGTCTTTTTATAACTAATACCAATACCCATCCTCTATTTGGGAACAAAAGCATGAAAGTAAACAAGGTATTTCTGCAGTGGGATGAGCCCCACTTTCTTAAGTAAACCACATGGCTGATGAGCAGCTGTATGGAAACCTGATGGCCATAGTTGAGTTGATATTATAATAAAACCACAAAACCTCACTCAATAAATATTTGTTGACTCCATATATCAGCCTTGTGCGAGTCACTTTGAAATATTATATTCATTTATTTAAGATAACACAGATTGAAATCAAGAGAAAACTATTAGAAGTCAAGTTCCCCATCTGTTGATTATTTTTTGCACTAACAGCTTCCACTTCCTTTCCTTACAATGGAGAGAGGCTGGGCGCAGTGGTAATCCCAGCACTCTGGGAGGCTAAGGCAGGTGGGAGGCAGAGGCAGGTGGATTGCCTGAGCTCAGGAGTTCAAGATCAGCCAGAGTGAAAGTGAGACCCTGTCTCTACTAAAAAATAGGAAAACTAGCCGGGCATTGTGGTGGACACCTGTAGTTCCCAGCTTCTGGGGAAGCAGTGGCAAGAAGATCCCATAAGCCCACGAGTTTGAGGTTGCTGTGAGCTATGATGCCACAGCCCTCTAACAGGGCACAAAAGAATAGAAACAGAATTTGTGATTTAATTTCCAACAAATTTATTTCTGATATGCAGTGTCCTCACACAGTAATGGTAAATAAAACAGTGGGGGGAAAGCTGACTGCACTCATCTGCTCCTTCAATCCAAGCGCTAGCTTCTCCATGTCCTTCCCTAAATTTTGTGCATAGCCAAAAAGGATGCTAACTACACAAAGAAAAGTGTCCTTGGTTGAAGGTCAATCTGCAGCAGGTGTCTGTGAGAGAACCATTATGTGAGTGCCTTTTTAAAAAACTTTTCTGTTAATTATTTTCAACAACATCACAAATTAAGCAACTAAATTAAGCAAAAGAAACCTTGATAGATAATCGGCAATTCATGAGATCTACCTATAAGTATAAACTGAACTGCTGAGTGTCAGAGAAAACACACACATCCTAGTATGCTAACTCTGTGTTACTATTCTAGTTAGGATAGTAGGAATTTACTCAGTTTTCACCATTATTCTTCCAAGTTTATTCCACCATTTGTTTTTATGTTTTATTAAGTGGAGTGGGAAAGGCCATGAATAAAACGTTATTATTTATGACAAAGCTGTTGTGTGTGGCTCAATAAACTGGATCAAAATTTCCTAGGCAGGGCCCCTAATTCAGTAAAATTAGATGATTTACTGAGATCTTCAAACACACACTAGAAGTAGTATATAAAAAGTTGGTGGTCAACAGCCATATTGATCATAAAAGTGTTGACTTTCTGTAAGTATTAAATAAATTTAAGTTTTATAGGGCGTCCCTCACAGTAATATCCTTCAGGGAAAAAACACATGCTCTGTTGCCTTAGTCTGGAGCCAAGCTGGAGCCAAGAAATGAATGAGCTAAAACTCCTATTGAAATGAAGCAGCTTAGCCCGTCTCTAAATGAAAGGTATGTAAACTACATGCTAAGGAGATAAGATTTCTTTGTTCTAAAGACATTTGTCTGCAGAACCATGGGCACTGAATTTCTTCTCACAGAAAATTGAAAGTTCTTTTGGTTACTTTAAGAACATTGAGACTTTTCTGAGCAACTGCAGACAAGATGACCTTTCATCTTTTCTACATGAATATAAGAAAATAAAAAGTTTCAAACTGTCAACCATGAATACGTAGACTACAAACTCTTCCACCTCCTCCTCCATTCTCCAGCAGAGAAGTGTATTTTGCTTTTTATTTTATTTTTTTCTGAAACCTGTCAGTTGTCTCTCATCAATGATCAAGCAAAAAAGGTGGCAAAAATGGTACAGAATGTGCCTTTGGGCTTTTTAGAAGCACTGTCTATAGAAAGTTAAAATAACTAACCCCCAAGGAATTAGTAGAATCAACCATAGAAACTCTTACTTGTACAAAGCGCCATCCTAGCTATTTGATATATGTGATGTATGATTAGAAATAAAAAGAAGAAGAGGAGACAGAACTTTACTGCATGTGGCCAAAGGCTGTGACAAAACTTTCAGAGTTTGGGACGAAGAGTTTCTTAATCCTTTAGATGGGGATGATGGTATCTGCCTTGTCTACCTTACAAAGTTGTAGTAAAACTCTAAAGAGATCATTTTGTGGTAAAAGCGCTCTGGATGCCGTAGAGGGCCATTAAAAATGTCTCTCTCTTTCCTCCTTAAATGTTCAAAGTGACAGCTGGATTGCAGGCAATGACCATAAGTGGATAAAATATAGAGATTAAGTGAAAGCACATGGGAAGAGACCCCCGTCGGTCACCTGCTCCCCAGTCCCCTTCTCATTGTATCTCTCCGAGAAGGATAAAAAAGAAACTGACTGGTCTGATCCCAGGACATGTGTGGTCACAGATGTTCGTGAAGGGATTCGTAGCACATTGAAAGGCCACACGAGGATGCTACCTGTCCCCCCTCACTGCTTTAGAAAGGCTGCCGTACCAGGGCAGTGGTCCTGGCCGCCTTACCTCCCTTATATCTCAAATATTGATCTTCTGCTCTTTTTCCTATCTTAAGTTTCTATGATGCTGGCCAGAATATGAAATTATCTCAAGATTTAGGTTAGAATTTAATACAGGCTGAGAAGCAGCAGTCAGTGAGGGAGAAGGAAAATCAGAACAGCCCCGGGTTCAGCTTCCCTAGTCAGGATTACAAATACTCATTATCAAATGATGCAATATCTTACGGCTTTTACAGGGAAAGGGTGGTAAGAAGTTTTATAAGGTGTTTTACAAAAACCACTTGTGAAAGAGTCATATTGCTCAGCTTTTGTTCCTTTGCCAGTGATAGAACATTGTCTGATCTTCTTAAGAGATTAGAACTGTTAATACTACAAGAATCAAAGCAGGATTTCATGCAGAATTGGAGAAGTTCAAAATGAACTTAAATTATTTACCCACCGTCCTCTGCGTGGAGTACATCTCACCTGGGACTGTTGGTATGGCCTGAAATGCTGAGAATTCATGTGTTTAATAATCAATTAACGCCTTTCGAAATCTTATTATGGTATTTCAATGCATATCCACTCTAACAAAGATAACTCAAATGTTTTAAAAATAAGCCCAGTCTTATTTCTGACACAGCAGAATGTCTGCAGTCCATGATGTGGCTCTATAAAAGATGACAGGTGAAAAGAAGCAAATTTACACAGGGAATTTTGGAACAGCAAGAGATGGGGCTAAGGAGTATTGATCTGAGATTTTTGTATAGTTAGGAGGTCAAATGGAAACCAGATGGCTAAAAGAATTGTAAACTATTTGCTTTATAATCACATAGTCATGAGTGGAATAATGTTTGTGTGTAGAAAGCATTTCTATCCTAGGTCTACATCCCAGAGGGCTTCTCTCATTGATCCCAAAGGGGACAGCTGTGAGACTGTTCATCATGGCTGTTTTTACAGATGAAGAAACTTTAAACAACTTAGAAATCCATCTATACAAGAATGGATAAATGGATCACTAAAATGTGGTAGATGGATTTTGTAGTTACACAAATGTACATACAGCAAAATGCCCAAAATTGACACATTTACTACAGAATGGGAATAAAGGAGGCATGATGAAGTTTATAGTACAATACCATTTAGATTTTAAAATGCTCTGGGGACATTATTTTCTAAGGATACATTCATATCAAAAGACCCAAATCAAACACATTAGTGTGGGTGCCTGTGGGAAGAGGGGCGGGGGAGGCAGATGAAAATAGAAATAGGTGATGGAAGGAAAAAAATAGAATAAGTAAAATGTAATAAAAGGAGAGGATTTATGTTAATAATGCGCTATGAAATGAAGAGTGTAACTCATTTCTCTGCTTCTGAGGACAAAAAGAAAAGAGTATTTTTTAACTAACGTAACATTAACTAACAATAACATTTCTTGTATTCACTTCCCTAAATTTCTTCAGAAGTAAGAAAACGCAAATCTTATTGAATGAAATGATGGTGGAAAACAACATCATCTCAAGGCGGTGCAGCAAGGTGTGGGATAGGATGTGTTCCCCAATATTCCAGATTAGTGAAGTCTGAATACCAGCCGAAAGTATGGGGTGGGGGGGTGATGAAAGAAGCCAGGACGTGGATGGAAGGAGTAGGCAGGTGGTGACATTTGTTTAGTGACCTTTGATGTAGAGAGAGTAATTCATGTAGTACCTGGAGATGTGAATATTTTTCTGTGAATAAGAAAAAAATGGGAGGGTATCAAAACCATGCTGTGTACATCACAAAGAGAAGAAAAACTGAGTTCTCTCATTTGGCCTCCCCTCCCAGTCAGCTCTCGCCATGCCTACAGATGTTTTCCTTCTGACTCTCGTCTTTGCTTCCCTCCGTGACCCTTCCCCTCACGCTGATTTTGTTTTTAACTTTCTTTGACTCTCAGTCTCGGCCTTCTGACTTCCTTGTAACTAACACCACATCCCTGTCTGCATGGCATCCACTTGAAGATTATTGCTTTGCACTGGTATCTGAGAACTTCCTCCTCTCCTGACCCCGATGGCCACGACTCAGTGTTGTATATTTGGGAAAGGGAGGAAGGGCAGAGGCTCCCACCCAGAAACATCTGTGATGGTGCCCACTTTCTCAGATCGACTTGGAACAGGTTCCTTCATACGATTCTGGCTGTTAAGGTGAGTCTAATGTTGCTTTTTAATGAAAACCACCTTTAGGAAAAATCACATTCATATTTATATAAAGCCTGCATATGTGAGATCTGAATGTTTATGCCTAAGTTCCCAAGAAATAGGCTGGGAGGGGGAGACAAAAACTCAAATAGACTGGAACTTAGGGAAGTAAGCTAACTGGATCCTTTTATAATTAGTACTGAACTGCTCTCCTATACAACCAAAAGGGGAATTTTCTTTGGATTGAGTGTCTATTTCCTGTTCTGATAATTAGCACCTGCTCCAAATTTGGATGAGAATGCCACGTGCAGGGCCAGCATCTGGTGTCCCAGGCCAAAGTGAGCTAGAGGACTCCACATGTGATGAGAAACGAGGAAACTTTCTGGCTGAGGTTTTCATTAGGCAAATGAAAGCTTTAGGATTTCATTTCACTTCAAAGACAAGATCCTCTGAGCAGTACATCCTGTTGCTCTGGTAGTGATGATATTGTATTCATAGCCACGAGGTCCCAGAGCCAGAGGGGAATACGGGCATCTACTTCCTAGCCCTAAACACGAGTAGCTGGGCAGTGCCCGTGGTCGCTGGGAAATCTAAGATGATTAAAATATTTGCAAAAATCCTTATAAAGTTTTTTCTCAAAATATATTTGCCACTTTGTGATGAAGTGCTACAGATATTTCAATAACCGGAGGTTAATTGAGCTATGCTGTAGAGGCGGGACCAAAAACCAACTCAGTTGTCACGACCAGTTATTCCAACATGGTTCTTTAACTTTCCATTCTGCCGCATCCTTCCCTGACCAGCACCATCTCCATTCACTAAGATAGATCCATGGGACGGAGGGGCATCGCATCTATTGAGTATTTCCTCTGTGCCAGATGCGTCGTTAGAAAAATTCATGTCTGCGAATTGCCCTTTGCCTATTTTGCCCCCAGATCCTTTCCTGCCCTTTCTCCTGTTGTGCTCTGTGTCAGACAGCACTACCTTTTCAACTTCTTTTTCCTGTTTTCCACGTAGTTTAGACCTGTGGGAGGCTTTGCTGGAAGACTAGCCCCCTCCACCCTGGCGTTCCTAGTAACAGTTGAGTCTCTTCTGTGGCACCAGGTATCATGAGCCATCCTTTCTCTGAGAGACAGTCCCAGCTACTGCTGGGTAGACCTGCCTGGTTCCACCTTTGATCAGTTTGCCCTTGACCGGAAGTTTCAGAAAGCCAACTTTCTCCCTGGTCTTCCAGGGGTAAGGGTGGTTGTAGTTTCCTCCTACATCTATCCGATTGCTAGGTTTCCCCATTATTCCTTTGGCCTTCTCAGCTATCCCATCATCTATGTAACCAATTTCTTGTTTTAATTTATTTCTGTTTAAAATATCTGGAATGGTCTCTGTTTTTTTACTGATTGGATATTGGCTGATATAATCTACATGTATACTATCTCCATTTACCCAAACCCCAAATTGTAAGGATGGTGTCATCATCCCACAGGGTAATAACCCAGGATGCGAAGGCTCTACATGGTTAAAAAATGAATGTGTGCACACGTGTGTGTATGCATATGTGGTCACAATGGTAGAAAACAGTGCTTCTCACATGAACTATGTACCCAAAACTACATTCATTAGATGACACTCCATAGCCACTCATTGCTCCCTCCAATCTGTTGCACTACAGACTATCATCAAATCTCCATGCCTTTGCTAACAGAAACCCTGCCTGATGGAAGTCTCCCTGCATCCCTCTGTGCACGCAGAGTAGATTCCTTCAGCTGTCCTCTGGGTCCTCGCTTCTCCGGTTATCGCCCCTCTCTCCTGTAACCACAGCCTTTTTACCTCCACTTGATTACCAAGTCCCCCAATTCTCTGGACCTGAAGGTCAGCTCAGCTACAATGACACCGTCGTTGCCTCGGCCCCATGGCTTTCATCACCTCCCTCCCTTACCTGGTCCCCTTTCACACATCAGCTTGTTTGTTCACGTCTCTTCCCATGTTCCTGTTTCTCCACCTGCTCCTCACGTGACGGGCCTCAGGATCATGTCCTCGGCCACACTGTTATATTGGACATGGTCTCACTGGAAAATCTCATTCACTCTTCAAGCTTTCAAGCACCACTTACACGGTAAAATTCCCAAGTGTATACTGATAGCGCAGTCTCTCCAGATGTTTAGGGCCGTTATCATAAAGCCTGCTAACCATCTCTAACACACTTGCAGAACTGAACTCACCATTGTCACCTTCTAAATTGGCTTTCTCGCACGTGCTCTGTATTCTATTATCCTCTGAGCATATGAATCCTGCCTACCTAGAAGCTGAGAGTTTCCCATAGTTCCTCCCTTCCCCCCACCCACCAGACATGGCCAATTTCACCTCCTCCATGTCCCTTGCCAATTGCCTTTTTGGAATCTCTACCAACCAGTACCCTAGTTCTACTCTAGCCCTGCTCTGTTCTGTCCACCCGTCATAACACTAGTGATTTTATTGCTCCACAACCGTCTTGCTCACCTCTCAAGCCTTACCGGCACCATCCCTCCCTCTGTCTATATGTCCTGGTGTTTTCAGGGGCTGTGCAAGTGGCAGGCTTCCTCTCACCAAAGTTCCACTGTATACAGTTTCCTCTTTGTGGACAGCCAGTCCCTCTCCTGTTACCTAGTTAATTCCTTTAGATTACACTTCAGCTCTTATTTCTTCAAGGAACACCCCCTCATTCCGCCACCTCGTTTCCTCCAGTCTGGATGAGCCTTTGTCAGGTTGTAATTGTACATCTGGCTGCTCTGCGCACGTGTATCTCTTCTGTTGCTCTCTAAGCCTTTTAACGGCAAGAACAAGGCATCAAATCCCCCACGTGTTGGCTAGTCCTAATACATAATCTGCAATCAAGAATTATTTACAGCACAAATGAATGAGCAAATGAAAAGCTGCTGAAGACAGAATTGTTAGTTACACTGCAGTCTGCCAGAGTTTGAGGGGTATGACCTCAGAACATGAAAACTCTGCAATTCCTGCTTTCTCAGGGTAGTTTTGAGGATCATCCTATGTGACAGATTAAAAAAAAAAAATCTGATGACTCATACAGGCTTAAGAAATATAAAGTCTCTAACTCTAAGGTAACTTTTTTTTTTTTTTTTGTAACATGGTGGGCTGCAGCAATGTGGCCCCTATAGCCTTGTGAAATGCATAGTGAGAAGGCTGCAGTGGCTCCCTCAGCCATGGTCCTTCTGGTGTTTTTCACAATATATCTTCCTTTATCTTTTCACAATTGGTGCCAGAGTTACTGACTGAAGAGACACAGAGAGACGAGCAAGTCAGCATTAACACAGACATTTCCAGAATTTGGACAGATGCTGCTACTTTGAAGCAAGTGGAAGTTAAGTTGTGCTTTTCATTTCTACTACTGAATTTTCCTATACTGAGATTCATGGCTAAATGTATAAACCCAAGGAGTCAACAGCCAGCATTAAAAGGAAATTATGTTTTTATTTGTGATGGCTGTTTCAAACTATATATTTCTTATCAAATGTATATTGGGTGGAAAACTAAAACCCAGCATCCCATTCTGAACATAACCCAGAATGTGTCACAACCAGAGAAGATAGAAACGCCAAGTGAAAGACCATAGTTTGTCCAATTCATCATTTTATATCAACCTTCAGACTTTTGCCAAAATTGAATATATTTGGCTGTGAAAGGAAAAACAGAAACAAAAAAATTTTACAGGAAAACATTTGTAATTACAGCAGAAAGTTTCTTTTCCAGAAGAAACCTGCCCTTGATTCTGAGCCTACAGTCAAGGCACAGCCTACGATGGGACCAGCCTTTCCATAGATATTTCCACATTTGAGTGACTTTTGCCACACGTTAGTGACTATTTTCTTTTCTTTTTCCTTTATAACTGGAGATCTATTTTTCCTTTATTGTACCAAGATTTTATGCAAAAGGTAGCAATAAAGAGGGCTTTCAATATGATAAAATGTTTTATCATATAAGTATTCACACCTTCCTATTAAAATGCTCTTACTTGTGGGTGGCGTGTATGACTCAGAGGAGTAGGGCGCTGGCCCCATATGCTGGATGTGGCGGGTTCAAACCCAGCCCCGGCCATAAAATGCAAAAAAAAAAAATGCTCTTACTTCATTTTTTTTAAATTTTGGCTTATGTTTCTTGCACTTAAAAAAAAATGACAAACCTAAAGAAGGTTTTCCATGATCTTCTACATTTATGTAGGAATATACTTTTTCACATACATTTCTGGACATTTGTGTGCAGTTATATATGAGACAACTTCTTGATTGCTTTAATAATAAAATAACTTACCAGATTTTCCTACTGTTACAAATATATATATATTTTTAAATCAATCTTAGGCATGAATAACAGCTCAAAAGAGATCTTGGAGAGAAAAAGAGATGAAGTGTAGGGGCAGGAGCCAACGTAGGAAGAAAGATTTTTACCCCCCCTCCCCTGAGACACAGATGTAGGAAGAGCAGCCTGTGATCCAGAGGAAAGGAGATTGAGTCAGATCCTTCGGGTGATTAAAAGATACAAAGTAGAAAATTAGAAAAAAAGGAAGGAATGTGCTAAGAATCAAGATAGACTATAAAGGCCTACACACGGGAAAGGAGAGAGCTTGCTAGCAAAGATGTTGGAACTCTTCCCCCCCTCTTCTCTTGAAAAAGAGCCATAGAAAAATGAGAATAGGAATGCTTTTATCTAAAAAGAAAGAAAGGAATACATGTAATTTCTGGGTCATCAGAATAGCTCAGCAGCCAATCCCAGCTACACCCTGGAAGGAAATCGGGCTAATGATCTTGAATGTGTCTTTTTATCTGGGGGAAGTTAAAAAGCTGGGACTGGGAGAGAAAGGGAACCCCCTCCTCAGCTTCAACTTGGAAACCGTCTAGGGAGCTTGGAGGGGTTTACTTTCCCTGTCAGTAGTTCTATGCTGTAGGGACTGCAAGATGTTATTCCGTGAGTTGAGAAGGTGCAGGAGAAAGTCGGCCAACCTCCCAGGCCTGGCTTTCCTCACCTGTAATACAAATTAGGAAGCCTCTTGCTTGCACTACAGTTCTCAGAGCCTCTTCCAGCTGTTTTAGCATATCGGAAACATCTTTTATAAATCCCAAAGGCCTAAGTTTAAAATAGTAATTCTGACCCCAAATTCCTTTCTGTCAGAGTCAACCTCAGCACTTTTATGAACAACTCCAAAAACTCCTGGGTAGGCCAAACGCCATGTGTCCAAGAGGTTAAATGGGAAACAGGGTGTGAATTACTTAGAGAGCTATTTTATAAACAAACACCAGCTAGGCCTGAATTCCACTGATTTGAAGGTGCCTTAAGTTCAATTTCCTGCTCCTTCCCACTCTTTCTTTTCAGGACCAACAGCATTAAGTGCTGCAAAGAGCACCTGCGGGGAGCACAGCCTCTGCTCCTTCTGGGGCTCCTACCAGGAGAGACTGCCTTTTGTCACAATTTGACTGACAAGTGAGTGACACCGAAAGGCTCCGTCGTGCTCAGTCTGAAGGACAGTAGCACTAATCCTAAAGGACAATGAAGAGATTTTGAAAGAAAATGGCTCAGAGAGAAACTGACCAAAATCTCACCCAAGGAGAGAAGTTAAAGAGTCTTGGGAGTGACAGCCAGTCACTGAGACCTATCAATCCATCCAGAATGCTCCATACACCTGCATACTATTTCTATAGTCTATCAGTGAGACTTCACCAAGCCTGTTATGATGCAAACTTATAGCTGAAAAACCAAGTGTCTCAATATTTCTCTTTCCCAGTCTCTTCTCTCAATTCCAGGTCAATTGCGGGTGAATCCTCAAACCAGCAGGCTTTAAGGATCACCTTAGGGTTCAGAGCAGACCTTTTTCTTTTCTGCCTGCATGGAGCCCATCTCCTTCTGCAGCCTTGGCTGTGATATCCGCTCCTCTGCCTCTCTGCCTTGGCTGTCTGCCTGCTCTCCTGCTGTACTCATCTGTAGGAGCCGCACAGCTCAGCAAGAAACCCTTCTTAGTGTGCCCATCACAGCACTGGAAGAAAAAGAATCCTGAGATCGCTGCCTGAAAAGCCAAAGCAGCTCTTGTCACAGTGCCAAATTCACTCTTTTAAGGAATTCTGATTTTACAGAAGGAACCCCCTCCCCAAAGTAAAGTTAAACACAATGAAAATGCATTATGTCTCAAAATGGACAGTTCTAGGGGTTTTTCACTCCAGTAAGAAGCCTGTGGGAGTCACAATAGAAATGCCCTCTGGATGACGGCTGATAGGTTTTTCAGACATCAGTTTGGTATTAGTTCACCGTTTAGAGATTCAGTTAGATACAGAAGAATGTCTTCCCCACCAAGATGACGATATTTAACCATCCAGGACTCTGTGTAATTGCTATTACTTATTCTGGAATTACTGTTTTATTTGACAATTATGTAACAGGATAAGATATATGAAGACAGCGGTCTTGATGTGTAAACAGGCAGATCCTTCTAGTAATTATATCTGTTTACCAGAGACCTGCTGTTTTATTGATATTTATTCTTCATAATAGGGTCAATATTTCTTGCTCTGTGTTCAGAAATGAGAACATCGAAATTCCACTCACCTGTGATACCATTTTGAGGTGAATCAAACATATTTATTTTACTATTAGTTAAATTATAAAAATTGAACATATTTGGAACATACGTCCTCTACAATACATAAGATGAGCCTAGGACTTAAGGAGTCTATTAAATGGTTGATCAGACTCCATAAGTGCCTTATCAATGATATCTTTAATTACTGCTATCTATCAAAATATGCTATTTGAGTAAATATTAATGGAGGGCTGGGAGTTTTGATGAAGTAGAGGTTCTTTAAGTTTATACAAAAGAAATACTGTGATGATTGGTTCTTGAACTTACAATTTAAATGTCTTCTGTAAATATATGAGAGTGAGAGTTCAAATTTTATGGAGCAAGTTTGTTTTTCTCCTCTGGGAAATAAAGAAAAGGACAGATACTGCTGAGTTTATAGTAGGTGTTCAATAAATATCTGTTGATTGGTTAAGCATTGACTAAAGAAAGCCAGGGGAAAACGTAAAATTTTATTATGCCATAACAGTAACTCAAATAACCCTTGGACTGAGTATTATGGTCACTTATAATACAACTCAAAATTCAAATACAGTAAGTTAATGTTTATCTCTCTTAGGTAATTCTCTTTCTTTTAAACTTATTTTTTTAACCTTAAGTTTTTAGGGAAAAAATAAAGCATAATTTACCTCTGGGGAGCAGAAAGACTTTCATTATTTTATGAAATTAAGATGGACAATAGAGCCATAAATTCTTAGCACGTCTAAGTCATGTCCTGAAGATGCTTAGGAACTGTAGAAGAATCTTTTAACCACAAGTTTCTAGCCTGTTCATTAATCGGAATCTGAAGCCCAGACAACTGAAAAATAGAAATGCTTTCCCATGTTCATTTGTACTGGGTGATTAGCTTCACTTCTGAAACCTACCCGCTCTTAAGCACAGATTTGTGAAATACAAGAACAGCTGCGTAGCCTCACTTGGCGTAGCAGAGTCAGGAGACGGGCACTGCAGTCTCAATGCTGCCCTTAACACACTGTGCATCTTGAGCAACTTACTTAATCCTTCCTCATATGTGAAATGAAGTCAGATTAGATCATCTCCGCCGACTCTTCTGTTCCGTATTTCAGAGGTGATGTGATGTTTCCCTTAATGACAACCAAGTATTTTTCATGTATCAAGAGCTTTCATGTGTCAGCCAGTCTGCTGAGAGCTCTACTTGCATTTTCTTGTTTAATCCATGCTTACTAGCCTCCAGGTTAAAAACCTGAGGCTTAGAAATTTTAACTGATCTGCTCAGCATCTCACAACTCCTAAGTGGGAACAGGAACGTCTAGCCTGTGCACTCTGACTCCCCTATTCAGAACCAGTCTGAGACTGAAGACATTGTGATGAAGTGACAGCATTTAAACTCACGGTTTGAGTTCCTTGAGAATTGGGCTCTGAAACAGAGATAAACAAGTGGGAAGTTTGTCAGCGACTGCTCTGTGGAAGGAAGCAGGACTGGACAGAGGGAGAAAGTGAGCTAACACGCAGTCTTAACATGTGTCCCAGCCAGCCCTATTGAGAGTTCTGACAATGTCATGGCCATTCAGGGTTATCCTGGGTTCAGGCAAGAGGGCGGGCCTTCATGTTTCCTCATCAGTCAATCACTGGATACAAGGAACCCTGGAAAGGGGTGTGACCTTGGGCAAGAAAGATCTCTGCAACCGAGGCAACCCCTGCACAGGGCTGTCACCTGAAGGCTTTCAGTTGGTGGCCCTCTCGAAAGCTGAAAAAATAAATCTTTATTCTGGAGAGGAGGCCGTGGTAGCTCATCATAGCATCCAAGAGGAAGGGAAATGCAAATATCAAAAATCTAGACCATTTATATATGAATACAAATAATGGAAGGAAGCAAAGCAGAATAGTCGAAGATAGTTAAGTTACAATTTATCATCAGGTGGACCTGACAAGGGAAAGAAAGTTGAGGCTTCAATTTCTCATACTCTCGTAAAGAAAACCGACACTAGAGAGCCAATTTATTTATAAAATATCCATATGAAGCATGGGGCATAATGATGTCATATACGATGGTAACAATTTTGAGGATGAAGAAATTAGTGCTCTGTCGCTGATGCTGACCAAGGTGGTGTCTACAGAGGGGCTGAGCTGGGATGTTAATGCCCCTGGGGTAGGAAACCATTCCAGTGGTTGCATTCTAGAAGGGAATATACTGTACATCCATGCCTTTTTTCATGTATCTATTTATTTAGAGTAATTTAATAGAAATATCATAACTTGTGAGGTCAGGTGTGTTTCAAATTCCAGTTTTGCCCTCAGTCTATAAATTACTCTGTGTGTGTGTATGTGTGTATACTTAACTGCTGTGAACCAGAGCTATTAAATTTGTAAAATGTGGGGTAAAGTTAGTTGATTAATTATGAATGCCAATCGTAGAGAAAAACTGCCTGTGAAAATATTCACTTCCTTACAAGACATTTGGCATATATTAGATGCACAGTAAATGTGTCTCCATGTAAGATTTGTCTTCACACATGCCAGACTCTGAGAGCACAAAGGTCAGACGCAGTTCACGTTTCCTAGAAGATGATGTTCTGGGCTGGGCACGGTGGCTCACACCTGTAATCCCAGCACTCTGGGAAGCAAACGCAGGTGGATTGCCTGCACTCACCAGCCTGAGTAAAGCGAGACCCTATCTCTAAAAATAGCCAAGAGTTGTGGCGGTTGCCTCTAGTACCAGCTACTCGAGAGGCTGAGGCAAGAGAATCACTTGAGCACAAGAGTTGGAGGTTGCTGTGAGCTGTGAAGCCACAAGGATGACACATTCAAACTCTGTCTCACAAAAAAAAAAAAAATCGTATTCTGCAAAAGGAAAAGAAAATTTCTAAAGTGAACTGTAACCCACTATAGCAGATAGCACAATGGCACCATGAAGAAAATGCTAGAACCACACAGTGAAGCAGTGGAACCAATGTCCTGGATCGACTGTCTCTTTGGATTGATCGGAGCACATGAGGGGACGTTTGTTTCTATCAGA
This sequence comes from Nycticebus coucang, assembly GCF_027406575.1. Classification (NCBI taxonomy): domain Eukaryota; kingdom Metazoa; phylum Chordata; class Mammalia; order Primates; family Lorisidae; genus Nycticebus; species Nycticebus coucang. The sequence continues at coordinate 14,378,397 of NC_069784.1, read as the reverse complement.
CGGGAGGCAACGGGCCTCCTGGGGAGAAGGAGGCATGCCGTTTGCTATATCTATGTGTCTCTTCTTGCATTTTCAGCAATTTAGGCTCCTTTTTTAGTGATGAGCATTGGCTCATTCTCAGCTCACTCTCACTATTCGTTTGTATGTGTATTATTCCATTTATTGGCATCGCTTAGCAGGGCCCATCCGGATCTCGTTCATGTAATACCTTTGACTTGACAGCCAGAACCTTATTTTCTCTCCTGATCCACGGTCTCCTTTCTTTGTATTCTTTATCTCAATAAACGCAGGGTGCTCCAGGTCTCCCCGCTACCACCTCCTCACTGCCCTGTTGACTCGCCTACCCTAAGGAATCACATCCGGCCCCTTGACTCTAAACACCACCTGTGTGCTGAGATTTCCTAAGATTAAGCACCACCTCCAGCCTGGCCTGGGAGCCCAGCCGTGTTTATCCCAAGAGCCAGCCGAGGAGTGAGCCTTTGGAATGGCCAGCAGGAGTGCACCAGGCTCCGAGAAGCTTCACTACCACCCACGGCTTCTCATTTTTTCACTAAAAGCCAAAGGTTTTAGGACCTGACAAGGTCCTGTGAAATGGTCTCCTGGTATGTCGCTAATCTAATCTCCCCTCACTGCCCCTCACTCAGGCTGCTGCAGCCACTCTCCCCACGCTCGTCCTTGCTTCTAGAAAATGCCAAGCAGTCAGGAAGAACAACTGGACAGAGATGGGGAGAAAATGAGGCCCAGCTGGAATCTAGCAGAGCCCAGCCATCTGTCTCTCACTGCATCTCAGCACCGACCTCAGGGAGTCCTGGCCGCCCCTTGCTCTGCCTTCCACAGGTCATTTAAATGTCTCTTTTGGCCAACCATGCAGGGAAGGGATTCTGGGTCTGTAGGTCCAGCTTACCCAAGTGGTCATCTTACAAAAGCACCACAGTTGTTCATATGCAAAATAATTCTTTGACCATTATTTTCAGAACGGCACTTCTTTTACTGAAACTGAGGAAGCAGTCTCACACAGCAATTAATAGTAAGGTCTCTGCTCCCAAACCTGTGTTTGAAACCCTAGCACTGCCATTTACTACCTGCCATGGGAGGTTAGAGAACTTAACCTTTCTGTGGTCCCAAGTACAAAACAGGGTAATACTACAGCTATTTCAAGGACTGCTCAAGTACAAAACAGGGTAATACTACAGCTATTTCAAGGACTGCTCTCAAAATTAAAAGACGTAATGTACATTAAACACCTAGAAATTGGTAAATGTCCAAAATTATTAGCTATTAGAATTCCTATTGTTATATTTGGTGAAGGCCACACGTGTAATACCGAAAGCTAAAGCAAACCCCCCAAAATAGGAAAGAAAATTACTGAGAGGGAAAAGGGCAGGCAAGAAATTCAGAAGCTGAATTAGTCCCCAGCCACCTGTTCACTGTAATTTTAAAGTTCCTGGTGCCAACGAAACTTACTAAAGGCGGAATACAAATGTCTTCATACAATAACTAAGAAAATGCCATGAAGGCTACATTGAACGGTTTGATGAGACTATTTCAGATTGTATATGAAACCAGTACTGTACCCCTTGATTGCCCTAATGTACACAGCTATGATTTAACAACAACAACAACAAAAAAGTTAACTCTCGGGAAATATCAAGGTAGTAAAGAAAGAAGATAGCAGAAATGGCACATGATGCCCCGAATTATAAATGAACTTTCCCCCAAATGTTTCACACGCTTTGGCCTCCCAGCTATATAAACATGAAATGAAGGTTCCAGGTCTCAGAGACCATACGAAAATCACTATCAAGTAGAATTTGAACTCTTTCAGGGAAAAGGTGGCACTGTCATTGGAATCCACCTGTGACTCTTGAAAGCAGGCACAGATTTTCTTGAAATGAACAGGAGGTCCTTGGTTAATTGTGACCTCCAAGTGCAATGCAAGTGTAACCCTTATTTGTTCAGACTTCATCAAACTGAGGAGCAGAGCAATGTCACGAAAGCAATAACACAAGAGGACTAAGCAAGCTTAGCCTCATCCATGATATTGTGAAAAACCCCAGCTCCCACTCACGGCTAGTGGACTGATTTGGGAATTCCCTGGGGAATGTCACATAGTGACCGCTGGATACCATCTTCCTATCATTAATACGTAATAACCTTTTTCTGTCCCACTCCTGGCCCCATCGCTTTGAATCCCCAGGTCACATCATCATCGTTTCTGATCCTCTGCTACAGCAGCTACTGGGGCTCTCCTTCTATTCCTGCTCACCGCTAGGCCCTAACACCAAGGACAGGAAGCTGTTGCCCTCTTCCCCTCCTGCTGGTCTGATGAACCTGGGGTTTTCTGGCTGTCACACCCAGATAAGCTGATCTACATTAGACCACTGTGGCTGTCTCCCGTTGTTATGATGATGGCTCGGTTCCGTGCCACTAACATCACATCTGAAGGAGGGGAAATGTCCTACACCCCAGTTTGTGTTTCATTTCGTTCTGTTCCATATGGTACAAAGCATTAGTGAGCACCTTAAATGGGATTGTAGCAATACAACCAAGTAAAAAGAGGGAGAAAAAAATCTGTCTGAAGTTCTCAGTCATAACTCTGTTATCATTTGAAAGAAATAGTTTGAGAAGTTTCCATTGGGCCATTGGGAGGAGACAGGGTACTTTTTGAACCCTTGAAGGTATTTTTTGAATAGCAGATGATGTATAAGGATATTAAAGTCTGAGAAAAAAGAGTGGAGCATCAAAGAAGAAGAAAAAATATATTAAGGGAAAACTGTGCAGTATTATATGACCTCTCTTAGTAAATCTCACATTTTCAGTTGACTCTGCTAATTCTAGCAAAACTTCCTAAAAGCCTTGACTAATTGGATTTTATGAGAAAGTGGAAAAGTTCTGCGCTGAGGTTGACCCAGGATGAAATCGGTATAGTCTTAGGAGCCAGCACAATGACTTTGCAGAAATCTTAGAAAGTTTTAGGCGACACAAAGTGACGACATTGAGATTTTTTTTAAAAGTAAAGCTATCCAGATTCTCCAAGGTAAAAGAATTATCAAACATCATGAGGATCATAAGCTATTTTTGTTCTTCCTTCCTCCACCCAGGACACGGGCAAGACAGCATGGACGGGGCAGTGGAGACTGTTTTCTGCACAGAACACACACCCTCTGTCACAGTGGATCACGCTGCCTGCTCCATCACCCATTATCCTTGGGCCAACCTTATATTTTCTGACTGTTCCTTTGTGTAAACTGAGTCCTCACCTTGTGAGTCCTGTAGTTCTGCTTGCCTTTAAATACACCAGGGGATGTTGGAATTTGAAATTTTAAATCTTGCCTATTTTACTTAGGACCAATACTCTTTATAGTATCTTTTGAAAGGCTTTTTTTTTTTTTTTTAAGACAGAGTCTCACTCAATCACCCTGGAATTGAGTGCAGTGACATCATAGCTCACAGCAACTTCAAACTCTTCACTCAAGCAACCCTCCTGTCTCAGCCTCCGAGGTAGCTGGGACTACAAGCACCTGCCACAACACACAGATAGATTTTCTTTTTTTTTTTTCTATTTTCAGTACAGACAGGGTCTCCCTTTGCTCAGGCTGGTCTTGAACTCCTAAGCTGAGCCAACCAACCCAGAGAGAGTTACAAGCATAAGCCACCATGTCTGGCCATCTTCTGAAAGGCTTTTTTAAGTTACTGTTAAAAAATCAGAGATAAGAAGAATTTCTTAGACAAATAAATTCCCCTCAAAAATCTTTCCCATTTCTTCCAGCATGAAGTCAGGTAACCAGAAGACTGAAGTTGTTTAAATTCTCGAAATGTATTACTATTTCTTCAACCACTTGTCCTATTCCTTCTCTCCTACGAGAGCCTTGAAGGAACCAAAACTTAATATCAAACTGCGCCTTCTTATGGAGAGCCCATATAATCATCTCCACTTATAAAGTACTTGTATTTATAAACTCTAGTTGAAAATATTGTCCTTTTATTTTTTCACTGTGCTTCACGTAAAATCTCTTGTGAAAAATTACGTTCATAGCTAGAAAGTCTTTTCTCTTTTGTTGAACTATTCAACTTCCTCAAGTGAAAAAATAAAAACCATCTTTTTCATTGTGTTTACATTGGTCTGACTCCCAGGAAGTTAATTTATACTGTTTGTGCTCAATGATAGTTGTTTTAAAATTGATTTGTTTTAAAATTTTTTAAATAATTGCTTCAAGTTGGCAATTCTTGCTTAATTATTATTTAGTTATTGTCTGTTGTTTTATTTCTTTAGAGTGTATGTTATTATTTAAAATACACTTTATCAAGTGCTTTAGAAAATAGGAGATGGTTTTGGTGCATTGGAATCTGTATGAAAAGATTCATGTTTTGTGGGAAAACATTTTTTTTAACAAAATGGTAACACAAGAATATAGATCTGGTAATCTAGAGAAGTGTGTTTCATTCAACAGTTCTTATAAGTATGCTATAAAATTTGGACAAGTCATTCTTTTCAACATTTTCTGATTTTTATAAGAAGGTATTCAAACAGGCAATCTCCAAAACGTATTGTGTGTCTATATTTTATGATACCCTAATTTTCTTTTGACAATTATCCCCAAATTCTGAGAAAGAAAACATTAGCTGAAATTGCTCTCGCAACATTTTATTGAAATAAATCTAATTTAAATGTCACCTTTCCAAAGAAGCCTTCTGTGGTCACACTACCTAATGTGTTCCCTTGAAGGAGCTAAGGAAATTTTGCCCCAAAATATGACTCCTGGGTATAAAGAGTATTTTGAATTAAAGGCCATTCACCATCAGCATTGAAAGAGGCCTTTTCTCTATCTACATAAAACCTCAGTAACCCGATTGTGAATCAAAAAGGGGCTGCTGACTTCCTTATTATTCACTAATAGACCTGGCCCCAGGGTCATTGGAAGCCTCGAGACCTATCTCTCAGGTTAACCTACAAATCAATGTTTCCACCCATCTACACACAACCCATCTACACACATATTTCCACACTCTTCCCCCCCTTCCAAAAGGCATCTATAAAGGTCTCTGACTACCACTGAGACTGTGGATAAACATTCTTGTTCTTTTCCCCATGCACATGGTATTTGGAAATAAATCTTTCTCTTAGTAATCTACCATAATTGCAAGTTGATCCTTCAGTGAACCAACCAAGGGAAAACGGCAGGTTTTGCCATGATCCCTTCACCCTTCTCCAGCAAGGTGCAACCTCTTTACTCTCTTCTTTCAAATATCCACATGAAAAGATTTTTTATTTCTCCTTTCTTTGATTACTTGTTCGCTATCTGTCTCTTCTTTCTAACTTTTATGAGAACAGGGATGTAGACTGACCTGGATGCCAGGCAAGTGTTCAGAGCAAGGACTCACACCTACCAGATGCTACAGATGCTGCTTCAATAATGGAATGAATGAACTCCCAGTGAGTCAACAACACTGAGTTTCCTATATTTAAATACACGTAGCACCATTTGGCTTCTTGGACTTTTATAGAATTGTTAATTAAAAAAATGATTTTAAATAATTTTAAATTAGATACACACATTTTTCTTCAAAGTAAGAAGGATAATGGATCACATGTGAGACTTGGGTTGTTGAAATTATCATGATGACAGATAATCTCCAGGAAAAGAAAAAACTGTCTCCAATAAAAGTCGCTGAACACATTTTCTTATATACATATATATTAATAACAAATTTATCTCTTTGTATAAATATAAAATATCTTACTCCTACTACCCTGTTTCCCCCTAAAATAAGACATCCTCCGAAAATAAGACCTACTTACAGGAAAGATAATACGTCTCCCGAAAATAAGACCTAGCGCATCTTTGGGAGCACACCTTAAAATAAGACACTGTCTTATTTTCGGGGAAACAGGGTACATAACTTTAGTTTTTTGATGTCATTCAAAAGTGTGTCTAACCTTCATGTGATATGTTCTGGGTTAAGAAAGGATCAATTATTTTAAACAAGTATTATTACTTGTGTATACTTTTGGTTACTATATTAGAAGAAAAATAAATGCCTTATAAAATCTATTAACATGGCAATGTGAGAATCAAGTAAGGTAACTGAAAAGTTCTTAGAAGGCAACTATACATGGCTTCCAAATAAAAATTAGCTAAATGTTTATGAGGCAATTTTAGAATATTGTTTTCAGAAAAGCACTTATTCATATATATATATAACTTAAACTTAGTTTTGAGAATTCATACATTAAAATAAAAAGCATGAACTTTGCTATTTTTCTGCAATTTATACTGAAATTTCTTATAGATTGTCACATTGATAATAATACAATTTATAATTTTTTAGTGTATCTAAAAGGGAGAACTATTCTTTGAATGCTTCTGTTTATTTTGGAGATCTCAATTCTAGAGAGTGTAGAGATGGTCCACAAAAGTTAGTTCAGAATACTTATGTTAAATATGAACATCAGCTTGGAATAAACAGTCCAATTAAGTAGAAAATGAGTAAATTAAAAGGTCAATTGACAGTTCGTTCTTACCAATGGAAGAAAGAAAAGCCAATTTGAGAAATAACCATTTTCAAGAAAACACACTGAAATTTAGATAAAAGAAACCTTCATTTTAAAAAATAGGTCAGGCTAAATTTAATAAAATAGTAACTGCTAAATATTTAAAATACATTTACCCATGTTACTTTTAATTAAAACAGTTTAAGTGTATGTTTGTGTCTTGTACTCTTTTGTGAATGAAAGTCCCCTCTGTTAAGTGTCTAAATGTGAAGGAAAGCAAGGTTACCAGTACTTTTATACATAACACCAGCCAGAGACGGAGCAGAGTTAATCAAACTCTCCCTTCATCCCATTATTATAACTCACCAGGCTGTTGTGACCTGAGGGAGTCCTGGTGTGACCCACCCTTACCCATCAGTTGGAAACCAAGGCCTTCCATTCCTCCAGCCTAGTCTTTAAGCTTAGGAACTCTTCCCCTGAATATCTCCTGTCTTCCATCACTTTCCCATTCCCTTGATTTGGTTCCTAGGCTGATGTGTTCTCTTACCATGCAGTCTTCACAATGATTTGCCTACCCTGGTTATTCTGTTTTGCTGCTCTAGTTTATGGGTACGCTCCATATCATGTGTCAGTGTGTTTCATCTACAAAGCCACACACAGAGAGACCTTACACTTGGCCTTGGAATCTAGCTTCTGGCAGTCAGATGTTCTTTGGATTATGGAGAGTTTACTAAAATGTTTTTAATTGTTTGTGTTTTCAGGATTCGGGCAATGACACCTGGGGAAGATTAGAGGACAACCACATTGACGAGGAACCCACATACACCCCTCTGACCCTGACCTCTAGGTTCAGACATTATTCCTCACATGCCCTCTCCTTAGGATGGCTTCTCCTAGGGTACTTGTAATACATGGATCGTGTCTCCCAAAATTTGTGTGTTGATGTCCTAACTCCCAATATACTGGTATTAAGAGGTAAGACATTTGGGAGGTAATTAGGTCATGAGAGTGGGACTCTCAATGATTAGTATCCTTACAAGAAGAGACAAGAAAGAGATGATTTTTCTTTTAGCCATGTGAGGATACAACCAGAAGATGGCCATGTGCAAATCAGGAAGAGCGCCCTCAACGGACATTGGATCTGCCAGCGCCAATGACAGCACAGGCTGTGCGGATACAACGGAGTCTATCAGGCTTGGACAGACATGACACAGCCGGTCTTCACCTCCTGTCCCCCATTCTTACTGTTTTGTAAGTTTATGTCCCACCCTAAAGATGCCCATGTTGAATAGTTTAAGAATTGACTTTTGAATTGGGAATATAATAGATTGTCACAGAGTTGTGCTGCTTATTATTTAAAATGAGGGTTCATGTGGTCTTTACTGTCTTGAAGAGGCTACTCTCACTGTTCTCTAGAATCCTGGCCTGCTAATAAATAAAGTTTGATGGACCTATCCCTGTCTCTGCATACTGGCTGACAGTGACAGGTGGATGGACCCTCTTTGTCAGGTAACACCTTGACCTGGGACTTTCCAGCCTCCAGAAGTGGGAGGAATAAAGGTTTGTTGTTTAAGCCACTCACTCTGGTTCTACGTCACTGCAGTCTGAACTAGCTAAGACAATACATTTGTTTCTCATGGAAATAGGCCCAAGCTTGTTGATACCAGTCCCTCTCATGGGAACAGTACAACTCAGGTAGTAATGTGATGCCGCTTATAATCCACATTTAAATATCTGTAATAATTATTTTTAATATGTTAAATGCTCTTGATTACAATGATAATTTATGCCATTTATGAAAAATATGAGCGGAGCAGGAAAGTAAATCCCAAGTCAAATCTTAAAATAGGTAAAGTTTAAATTAGAAGGAGGGGCTTTATTGTATGTAAAATGAGAGTATGGAAATTATCACTTGGTCAATTTTACACAACTGTACGTGATCAATTTGGATGCAACTGGACCTGTATAGGAAAAAAATGGAGACTTCAAAACTTAAACTATAAATTGTTTCATTAAAAAAAAATTCATGTAGTTTGGGAATTTAATTTATATTTAATTATAACTTATGAAATGGATAGAAGAGTTAATATTATGCCCATTTTACAGATAGGAAAAAGCTCAAAGATCCAAATTATATGACATGCTCTTATTTGTTTTGAATTCTAATAAAATAGTTTAGTGATGAATGTATTATTGGTCTGGAGGTCAGAAGACCTGGTTTCTTGTCCTGGCCCTTCATGTATATATTAGCTATTGAATCTGAGGTAAGTTACTTATTTTCCTAAGTATTATAAATATTACCGGCAATAATATCTACTTTTCTAATATTATGAGACTACTGTGAGGACTAAATGACATAATATATGCAAAGAAGTTTTCAGTTCAAAAGTATCCACAAATGTAACATTTACAAAAAATTAGTGTCACTTTATAGAATAAGTCCTATTGCTCCCAAGAACTGATAACATTAATACCTTCACATGTACAATTGCCAGAGCATACACATTCTTGATCTCATTTAGATCTCTGTTACATTTGCACAACAATAGGTGTTACATAGTTTTCTTCCATGAATTTGAGGATTTATCTACTAAATGTAGTCAATTGAATTGGTTCCTCTAAAGGATGTTAATGTGTGAAGTACTCTATTAAAGAATTCCTTTTAATCCAGGTCCTTTGAACCCATTACAAAAGTATTAGCTCTTAACAGCTGTTCAATATTATCAAGTCAACCCATGGCTTTTCTTGTCCGGTATGGTAAACATTATTAAACATTAACTGAATCTTTGAGACTAACGTGGTAACATATGACAACGTTGTTGTCTCAATCTATTTTTCATAATAAATGAATTATAAAACTTGACCATAACAGACCAGGCATTTATAATTCCTCTGTTTTCTACAGTTCTAAGGAGATGAGGAGTAAAACTATTAAATGCTTGGTCACTCTCAATAAGTAATGGTATCAATTATATTCAGCAGTGATTATCACCTGTCAAGATGAGCTGTGAAAATGTGATGTTCATATGCTCCTAATATGCATGCTCACATTAAATGGGTGAAAAATGTTTGTTGTACAGAATGGTATCAAATTTTTCTGTCTTTATTCCTTATATTTTTACATTTCTTTTTATTTCAAAGTATTATGGGGATACAAATTTTTTCGGTTATGGATTGCTTTAATAATGCTCAGGTCAGGGTAATAAGTATGTCCACCCCACTACCCCCTGAAAATGTTCATTGTACCCCTTAGGTAGGTTTTCACTCATCCTCTCCTTCCCCTCACCCACCCACCACAAGTGATTTCCATTGAGCTTTACTTCCCCAGATGTTTAAATATTTATCATTCAGATATGGCAAACTACACATTTTTAAGATATACTGTATTCTTGAATTAGTTTTCAAATGAGAATTCTTTTTTAAAAAGACAATTATTTTTAAAAGGAAAACCACTCTAATATGTCCACTTAAGTATACTTAAAAACCTTCAAATCATCACAAACTCTATTTAAAATGGCACTCATTAACCTCCCCTTGAATAAAGTTCCACTCTGAAATCCATTGTTTTTGTGAATGTCACCATCTTGAGAGTGGTCTACAAAGTTTGAACTCATCTTTGACCACCATTTTTCTTTACTTTCTCGTTTACCTCGTTTGATGTCCCTTTTGTGTATTCCCCATGTGCTTCTCATGTGCACTCCACCCTTTTGGTGACCACTACTACAGCAGCCTGGTTTTTTACACTCCTACCTATGTTACCACCATGATTGTGACACAGGAAACTGACTCTCAATGCTGGGAGCTACTTGAAGTACAAGTTGGTCCTTGTCTTTGTGCAAGAAAGAATCCAGGAGTAAGCTGACAGTATAAAGTGAAAGCGAGTTTTATTTAGAAAGTATAGAAAACCTAATCCCCAGAGAGAGTACAGGCTGGCTATGCCTGCAAAGGAAAACCGGCCCCATGATTTCTTTATCCCTTCAATTTAAGTAAAAGCTTAATTACAAGCTAAACGCGAGGTGGAATATTCATGTTATGTCTTGAAAGGGGTGCTGTTTTCCTGGAATTAGAGTGATATCCTCCTTTTAACTAAATATGTTCAAACAGGAAGAAGTGTCATGGTGTCAGATGCATAATGGGAGTGGGAGGTTTTCTTAGAAACTTTCATGGTAATGAAGTGTTGTATAATGAAGCTGTAAGGTCCAGGGGCAATTTCTTCACCAACTTGGTTCTAACCAGTTGGAATTTGCCCTGCCTCCATCTTGTTTTGATCAAGGCAGTTCAAAACTTTGTTTTGAGACTTCCCGACTCAATGCCTGTACAATTAAGTAATGCCCAAATCAGTCTCATATGGAGTGTTATAATTGTTTTTAACAATCCAAATAATGTCAAACAATATGTAGCACTAGACAATGCCTGTACAATTAAGTAATGCCCAAATCAGTCTCATATGGAGTGTTATAATTGTTTTTAACAATCCAAATAATGTCAAACAATATGTAGCACTAGATAAAACCATCAAGTCTTACACATGGTTGTATCTTCTGTACTCAACATTAAGCTTGTGTCACGTAAGAGATCAAATGTTGGTGACCAAATAGCTTGCAAAAGTATAGGAGAGTTTCTGTAGACAGCAGACAATTTGAAGATTAGTGATAAATGAAATCAATAGCAATATTTTATTGTTTCAGCCTCTGCTCCAAACCATAATCCTCTCTCTCCTAGATGATAAGAACCTCTTTACTGGTCTTCCTGCATTTTCACTCTACTGGTAATGCAATGCCATAATGATCTTGTTAAGACAGAATGATAAAGTGAATGATACATATTCACTTGGCCTATCAACTGAGAGGGTCTAGTGCAATGAGATCCCAATAACAACAAGCACATTCAGGGACCTTGGGTTTCTCTAATAATAAGAACTAGGTTCTCCTTAGAAGTGGTTTATTCTACAACTAGGGCAGGAAACATACAAGATGAGCCTGGAAAATCCTGTGATGTAAGAAAGTAAAGAACTACTCAAACACACAGGCAGACACAAACACACACCCCAGTAGGGATCTATCCAAGAAATACAGCAGTCAACTGAAAGAGTTCTCAAGGCTAAATCTGGAATGACTTTAGCAATAAAATAAATCATGTAGCATAGCATTATAACTGCCAAAACATAATAAATTTCCATATAAATAAATAAGATTACACGAATCTCTCCTGCATTTCCAAGTAAATTGCATAATCTTCCTTCAAGTACCACCACTCCCAAATCTTTAAGAGTAGGCTGTGAATAGTGGCTTCCTTCTAAAGAAAAGGGAGGGGAAGAGTCACTGGGCTGTGGTGACAGCTAACAAACACTGCTGCAGCCAGCTGATCATGGTCAACACCAATGGTGATAAGTCATGTTGATAGTGTGTCTCCTTGATATTATATGAAAACAGCATTTTACTTCTGCAGTCTTTGTCCAACAAAACCATAAGCCCTAAGAAACACTGGACAAACTCACATTGAAAGACTGCCTAATAACAAACCAGTATTTCTCAAACTCTCAAGGTCATCTAAAATAAGGAAAATCTTAGAAATATTTATAGTCTAGAGTTGCCTAAGGACATATAATGACTAAACGTAATGTGGTATTGTGATTTATGCAAAATATACTTTTGGTCTTTTCTCCAGTTTCTTGGCATACAACTTCTAAATTCCTTGGAATCGTCAAAGTGATGTGTCTTTTTTAATGCTAATAAGTTGATAGATGGATGGTCCCACACCTAGGTAACTTCAGAATGAGAGCTGGTCACAGGGAAGACCAAATCATGATTGCAGGGTTGATATGGAAAGTTTCAGTCCCATCTTGCAACCTCCTAGGATCACCAGTGGTCAATGATTTAATCAATATGTCCATATACTGAAGCTTCCATTAAAAAATAAATAAAAAGACTGAATTTGGGGAACTTCTGGATGGCAGAACATGCAAATATTCCTGAGAGTAAGTGTGGAAGTTCTGCACCCCCTCCCACATACTTTGCCCTGTGCTCCTCTTCCATCAGCTGCTGATCAGTATCCTTTGTGATAACCTCTAAAATGAGCCAGTAAATGTGAACAAGTGTTCCCCTGTGTTTTGTGAGCCATTTCAGCAAATGAATCAAATCCAAGGAGGAGGCTATGAGAACACCAACTTAGAGTCAGTGGGTCAGAAGCACAGGGGAGATAATCTGGAGCTTGCCATTGGCATGGGGAGGAGGGGCAGTCTTGTGGAACTGAGCCCCCAACCTATGGGATCTGATACAATCTCCAGGTAGATAATGTCATACTTAAATTGACGTAGTGGGTATTTGGTTGGCATCTGCTGCAGAATTGATTGGTTTCTGGGAAGAAATCCACACACTTATTGGTGACCAGAAATCTTCTGTAGTGATCATTGATAAGAGAATAGAAAAACACAGAAAGATAACCACCTGGTTTGCTCCTTCACCCTGAGGGGCTTTTACTCAAAAGTTGTCCTCTAGGCAAGCTAATCCTTGGACAGTGGACTGGACGAGTTTTTCAACACTGAATCCAAAAGCTGAATGAACTTTGCATTGCTGAAGACATCCTCTCCTTTCAGAACCCCAAATTTCACCCCTCCATGTGCTCACCCAATATGCTGCACCTAAGTGATATCATGATTGCAATGGTTTTAATACTAAGAGATATGAAAACGGTTAGGGTAAACACAAGGATCTATAGCTTTGAGCAGATAATGAAAAGGATGGGTGTAGTTATAAAAATTTAAATCCTCTAGCTATATACATATTCTTAAATATAGGGAAATCTCACTGACTTACAACTGAGCAATGACTGGCCATCATCCACCTGTGCACTCTAAAAGATGACGTGAACAATGAAATGCTGGCCACGGGGCCTCACACCTGTAATCCGGAGTTTGAGACCAACATGAGCAAGAGCAAGAATCCATCCCTACTAAAATAAAAGATAGAAAAATTAGCCAGGCATTGTGGCAGGCACCTGTAGTCCCAGCTTCCAGCTACTTGGGAGGTTGAGGAAGGGGATCACTTAAGACCAGGAGTTCAAGGATGCTGTGAGCTAGGCTGACACACAGCACTTTAGCCTCCAACAAAAGGATGCAACTTAGTCTCAAAAACAAAAAAACAAAAAGAAAGAAAGAAATGTAGTAAATGCTCTTTTCTTCTGATGTATTCTCCTTCCCTCACATGACTGTATCAGGAATAGAAACTAAAAACTAAGGCTAATATCATTGTATTCTCAGAGAATGGTCAAAATTTGACTCATCATCTCAGAGTGTTTTCTCTAGTCTAGAAAAATTATGGGTTCTATAAGCATAGTAGAGCAATAAGCTGTTAATAAATAAATTATACCTGTCAAAATAAAGTAGTAAAGAATTACTCTGGGAAGACTACTTAAAAGAGATTCTAGAAAACTCAATGCTGGAACTTTCTTTAGGGTAATAAAGTAGTGGAACACGTTCCAAGGCTAGAAGTCCACACGGTATTTCCTTTTGCTACTAACACAAGTTTTCTTTCAGCTTCTTCATTTATTATGCTACCAAAATCATGCTCATCATTGCTACCATCAGTAAACAGCCATGGAGCCTATCCTATATTCTAGGTACAGAATAACAGAACCCAACATAGTGAGTGACTACAGGAGGAAAAAAGAACCATCCCTCCAGTATCTTTCAACATATTTAAGATTCTAATATATCTAAATATAAAAAATAAGACCATAAGATCTCAGATCTTTTAACTACTTCATGAAGGTAAAAATAATGCAAATTGTCTCATGGCTTATGGTGTTGCTCTAAAATCATAATAGCTACAATTTTGTTGGGTGTTTTCTATGGGCTAGGTATGATCCTAAGCACTTTAAATACATTCACTTAATTAATTTCAAAATGACTCTGTAATGTAAACATTTTAAATATGAGAAAACTGAGTCACATAAAGGTTAAAGAACTTGCCCACAGTCATGCAGCTTAGAAGTGATGGACAAGGATGTGAATTTACATGTTCTGGCTCCAACCCACACTCTCAAGCACATTGCTATTTCATGATTATGCTAAATTATTCGCAACCCCTTGATTTGGTGTTGATGTAGTCTGAATTCTTGTGTCCCACCCCTCTAGCAAAATTCTTAGGCTGAAACATAATGCTATAGTATTAAGAAATGGGCCTCTATGATGTGATTAGGCCATGAGGGTTTTATCTTTATGAATGGGATTAGAGCTTGATAAAAGAGTCCCAAGGAGCTGGTTTGCCCTTCCCCAGGTGAAGTGTTGGTGGGACTGAAGACTAGTCCATTCTCTATGGAAAGTAGTGTGGAAATTCGTCAAACAACTAAAAGTAGACCTATCATTTGATCCAGGGATGCCATTTTTAGGTATTTAGCCAAAGGATGAAAAGACATTTTATTGCAAAGGCACTACTTGAATGTTTCTAACACCACAATTCACAATTGCCAAGATGTGGAAACAACCCAGTGCCCATCAATTCATGAATGAATCAATAAAACGTGTTGTATTTATACCATGGAACACTATTCAGCCATAAAAAAGATGGTGATCTAGTATCTTTCATAACAACCTGGGCAGAATTGGAGAGCATACTCCTAAGTCAAGTTTTGTAACAATGGGAAAACAAACACTACATGTGCTCAATACTAAATTGGAGCTTGTTGGTCAGTACTTTTCTTTCTCATGTGGAAGCAAAATTCAGTGAAATTCAAGAGGGTGAGGGGTGAAAGGATGGGTAAATTCCCACTCAACAGGCACATTGCATTGGTATATTGCACACTTTCTGGGGGACAGACACAATATAACCTTGACTTAAAATATATAAAAACAAACTATGTAACCAAAATATGTGTATCCCTGTAATACTCTGAAATTTAGGAAAAAAATAAAAGAGTAAATAACGAGGGGGGAAAAGCCTAGCAGTAAAACAAACAAGAAATAAATAAAAAAGCAAAAATCTTTAGGGACAGTGAATGAATATCCCACATAAAAAAACTAAGAAGACAGACTCATGTAATTAAACATGTTTGATACATAATTTAAACTCAAGCTATGTTCTCAATAAGTAAAAACAAAGGTTCTCTGAAATTAAAAAAAAAAAAGATAATTACAGGATACCACACTGAAATGAAAAGGAAATTAGCCGAATTAAAGAACTGATACAATGAAACTAACAATGCTGTGGTGATATATACATAGCACACCAGAAACAACAGCAGTCCTGACATCACTGCACAAGTGTGACATCAGTCTGTAGGGCAATGTCATGTGGATCAACGCACTTAAAACTTTGAATATCTTTTTACCTGTTGATTCTGTTTTTAAGGTTTTATCTTAGTAACATAATCTTCAGAGAGGTATAAAATTATATTTAAGAAGGGATTCTTCTTTGTTCATTTAAGATCCTAATTTTGTTTTCTTTTGGTTTTTTTTTCCAAAGTAGATCCATGCTATCTATGTTAGTAGGTATTTTGCAAAAAGGATATGTTGCTTCTGTCATTTGAAGATAAAAAAAATCAATCTAGTGTTTTTTTTTTTTTTAACTTCATTTAAGAAAACAAAAATTTGGGAAGTATCTAGTTATTAATGTGAGCCCAGATGCTTAACACATGAACTCTCACTTCAGACTGAATTACAATGAAAATTAATACTTGCTCAGTTTCAATGTCAATATTTGGCAGGCACCCTTTCATGTGGTAAAACACACACTGTTCCTTCCATCGTGGCACTGTTATCCATTAAGGTCTTAGGATACTTTGTTCTCTGTTAGCAGAGAAGGAAAAACAGAGAATGGAGGGGAATGAGGATGGAGGGGTCTATTAAAGACCAGCTCCATCAGTGGGACGTACCGTTTCTGCCCAGCTCTGTTTAATGGATGATAGGCACCTGGCCTCACCAAGATGCAGAGGAATGCTAAGACATGGAGTCCAGGCTGAGCAACCACGTCCTAGCAACAACCCAACATTGCAGAACAGAAGTGCAGCCTTGGTAGACAACTTACCTGGGGTTCTGTTTAAATGTTGAGGAAAATACCCATGCTATGAGCTAAAAAATTGTATTGATTAATTTTGGGTTACAGAAATGTCTATAGCAACAGAAGAAGGTAATCATTATACTAGCAAATTTGTGAGAAGTTACAAAATGCATTAAAATTACATTTTAGTAAAAAACGAGAAAGAAATATAAATATATAGTATTCATTCATGATTTCTCCCTAAGGAAACCTTTCTAAAGGTGAAAATAAAGGGCAAAAATATTTTTAAAGTCTATTTTTAAAAAATATTTTAAAGCCTTGAGCTATTTTGTCTTTTTCTAACAAAAACAATCCTTTGCTAAATGAATTGCTTGCAAAATGTTTTAAAAATACAACAAAGCATAAAGAAGAGAAATTACCCACACTCCCACATAGATGATATATGCTAAATGTTAACAGTTATTATCTCTGAGTTTAGATATAATGAGTAATTCCAATTCTCTTCTATGTGCTTTTTAGTATTTTCTAACATTTCCGCAGTGTACTTATATCATTTTTATTATCTGAAAAATTCAATACTACCAAAAAATTCCATCTGCTCTCTCAGTGATTTTTTTTAGAACTTAACCTTCTCTAGGAGATGATACCTGAATAGCCCAGGGGTAATTAAAAGGTTCCCCCCCGCCCCCTCATTGCACCAAGTAAAAAGCTTCAAAAACCTGATGTCAATTCTGAGATGCTGCATTGCACAAGGAGTAAGTGTGTGGGCAACAGAAGGCCCAAGAGCCTGACCAGAACCAAGATATCTGTACTTCCTCCTAAGGGACTGCTCTGCCACAAGTTAGTTTTCCCGCCCTGAGAAAATCATTTAACCCCTCTGTGCCTCACCTGTAACCTGAAAATTATAACAGTGCTAATCTGCTTAAGTCACTGGTAAATGAAATGAGTTAATATATGCAAAGTTTTCAGAAAAGCATAGGCAGACAGTGACCTGGCACTAGGCGTCAGCTACCATTGTCATTGTTATTATTGTTACTTAGAGTCTGAGTGTCACCCTGTCACCCAAACTGGAATGCAGTAATATGATCATAGCTCACTGCAGTTTCAAACTCCTGAGTGCCCATGCAATCCTCCTACCTCAGCCTCCTGAGTAGCTGGGACTGTAGACCTGCACCACCACCCTTGGCTAATTTTATTTATTTTTATTTTTTGTAGATGAGGTCTCACTTTGTTGCTCAGACTGGTCTCAAACTCCTGGCCTCAACTGATCCTCCCACTTCAGCCTCCCAAAGTGCTAGGATTATAGGTGTGAGCCACTGCGCCAGCCACCATCATTATTTTATTAAGTATTTACATAGATTTTATCAAGTCTTACTTTGTAGTTTTTCATATATTTTAATCTTATTATATCATAGGTTGTTTGAAGTAGAAATCATGCCTACTCACAGCTTTTCCAAAATTTCACACAGAGTAAATCTTCAAAAAATATATTAATTGAATCATCCATTTGTTGGATAAGCAGCTTCAAATTTAGGCTTATTGCAGAAAGAACTTAAATGTAGATATTCAGAAATGTGTTCCAGAAAGTAATGCGGGCAGTAGACTGTATCAGCAACAAAAATCACAGAAGAGAAATTGTGGGAAGGGGAGGCCTGGCACACACCACAAAGAAGATGATAAGATTCTCCCTTACCCTGTCTGTGACTTTCAACTCTGAGCAAAATGGTAGCACTAATTTGGTTAATTATTAGCAGTGTCTTTTTTTTGTTTTGTTTTTTAACAATAACAACTGAGTATCCCCTGAGATTCAGAGAAGCTAAGCAAATTGCCCAGGCCCATACTACTAGAAAGTTGCCAAATAGGATTCAACCCGTCTGTCTGGATTCCACTTTATTTTTTCTTTTTAAATAAATAACAGCAAGTTTACCCCAAGTTAAGTTTCAAGCCTATGACTCTCCTAGTACTGAATCTGGTTTTTGTTTATTTATTATTCTGTTTCACAATTTGGTGTTTATTTTACTTAATTATGCTTTGCAAAATGGATTAAGTACTTTAAATCTGTTATAAATAAGTCTTTTTCTTGTATATAAACAACACTGCTTTGTTATTTCCCAGGGATTTCCCTGGGTCCAGTCCAAAAACCCAAACAAAGTTTCTAAGACAATGCAGCTTCTCTAGGGGAGCTACCCTGCAATTTACTCCTGATGGAGCAGAGAAGGACAAAGGTCAGAGTGCTTGAAAAGTCAACACCCACAAACTGAGGGAGGGGGCACACTGCCAACTCTTTTTTTTTTTTTTTTTTAATTTACTTAGCTTTAACAAATAGCACCCTGAACCCATCTACACTTGAATCCTTCAACTTGTCACTGAATAATTCATGGTTATTTAATTTTGGCCCCTATCAAAAGATTTACAATGCATAATCTTGTAAGTAGAGAGATTGTAAGGATGTCGCTGGGCTTATTTAAAGCTTCACTGCTATGCTTAGTACATTCAACTCTGCCAATGAAAAGATCTACAAAAATTGATATATTCTTATCCAACTTGAGATTAGACAATACAAGTAAATAAAGAATGACATCTGATATCACCAAATGTCTCCCCTACTATGCTTGGTATTTGGAACTCAGAAATGTCCAAACAAATTGTGTGAAATTACTTTCAGAAGGACAAAAGGGAAAAAATAACTGTCTTGCTTTCCAGCTCTAGACTCCTGAATACTAAACTTTGAGCTAGTGGAGTATTTATTCTAGACATTAGTGTAACAATATTACTGTCGTTTTTAGATGTATGTTTAAATGAATTGACAGTATTTTGAAATATACGAGCAAAGCAGACCTATCAGAATTTAGACAACTCTCAAACTGACTGTAACTGAGTCGAAGTAGAATGAGCAGTTAGTTCCTAAACCCCCATCTGTTGACATGTACAGATTGTCAAAGGCAGGGGAGAGCCAACTGCAGTTAAGTTCTTCTCATTTGGTCTCATTGAAGAAATTCTTCCATGCTGTTTGGAATGTTGTTAGTATACAAATGAGATCTTTGAAAGCGATGTCAGTGTAAATGGTAAAGCCTCATTATAAAATCCAAAATTACATATAAAGAAGTGATATTAAGGGCTATGACTTCTTTTGTAATAAATTACAGATAATATAACTCAAATACAGTCATTTTTCACTTAATGACAGAGAAATGCCTCTTTAGGAGATGTTGCCATTGTGTGAACATCAGAGTGTACCTAACAAACTTAGAGGGGTAGCCTTCTGTACCCTAGGCTATATGGTATAGACTATTGCTCCTAAGCTACAAACTTGTACAAGATGTTCCTATACTGAATATTGTAAACAATTGTAACCCCCAGGTAAATATTTATGTATCTAAATATACAGTATTTAGAGGCACAGTAAAAATAAGGTATTATAATCTCGTATCCTGGATATGAGGTCCATTGTTGACGAGCAATGCATGACCACAGATAAAGCTAGCTTGCGTAGTGAATTCTCTGCTTCATGGCTCTCAAGGAAATGAATGTTGAAAAATTCCTTATCGTATAGCAGAAAGCAGAACTTGATCCATTTTTTTGAACGCCACAGCAGTATTTTCTCATAACTTCCTGACTTAAGGAGGATAAATATCAATTTGGAGAATATCGTTTTGTAAGGAAAAGAATCTCAGCATTAGAAACATGTTGTATAAAATAATAGGCTGCTTTGTCCCAAGACAGCAGGATTCTACCTTTCCTGACAAGCGTATTTGTACCATACATTTTTAAGCCACATAGATTCTACTGTATTTTTATTATTATTATTTTTTTTTTACAATAAAGACTGGTCAAACAAACCAACAAAAGTGCATTTTCTTCCTGAAGAATATGAAAAAATGTCAAAAAAGCAAGCACTTAAGTTACAACCGCCCCCAGGCAATTGTGACTTCCTGCTGGGTTTATGCTACTATCATAAACACCACTCCATAGGAAGTCACTAACACTACCCATGACCAAGCCAGGCATGTCTTTTTCAGAATTTAAGGCATAATTGCCTTAATGAACTCGTACAGCATCTGAAAAGTTTCCAGTGTAGATCCCTTCATAAAGTTTAAAGGGTGTTCCATGGAATGGTCTTCCGTGTTTGGCCACAGATTATTGTGCATTCTTTTGAAATTGTAAAGGGAGGCGAGCGTACGTATTTCTTTTAACTGGGCAGCTATCAGAGACCTGCATTAAAATTGTTTTCATATTTTTTGGGGGTGCCCAAATGTCAGAGTCAGGCCGCATGAGATCAATAACAACAATCTCAAGTGTTAAAGATGTTGCTTTACACACTCAAATCTAGGCATAAAAATGGACAGTACAGATGAGAAAAGATCAAATAAGCAATCCAGTCCACAAATACACTCAGCAGGGAAAATAGCTTCCTAAAATAAACCTTCTAATATTTTAGCAGTGTTGACTTTTGTATGTCCCTGGTGATTAAGCTTCTATTGCTCACTTTTCCTGCAAGACTATTCTTGAAACCCAATATTTTCCTCTGTCAGGAAGTGCCTTAAATTTCTCTTTCTCACTTTCAACCTACAATCCCAGCACTCCACAGGATACTAGAAGAACAATTAAGCAGTTGTAAATCATCCTAACATTTTAAATGAATGTTATCCAAAGTCCTAGGATCAAAAGTAGCCTCTTATTTATAATTTAAATTTTTTCTTTCATTATGTTATGCAACAGCAATTAAATAAAGAGATGAAATTCTTTAGAACAGAAACTATAACTGACTGTAATGCAATTTTAATTAATATAGTTTATATTTTTAATTTTAAGTAGCATATTAATCCTTTCTTTTCCTTGATTGTTTTTGGCTCTCTCTTCTATGGCATTTTAGTTTAAACCATTCATCTGGAACAAAGGAAATTTTATAATTAAATGCTACATTTCAATTTGTTTTATAAAACAATTTTTACATACCTTATTAATTTTATATTCAGAGAAAAAACAGCCCAGTCTGTACAGCTTATAGGTTTCATTCTACCATTTTAGTTTTTGGTTTCGATATTTGGTTTCAACATTTAAGTTCAAGGACATCTGTGTTGGTTCATTTAAATGCCCAAGACTGGGTAATTTATAATGAACAGAAATTTATCGGCTCATGCTTCTGGGGGCTGGGAAGTCCAAAGAGCAAGGGGACTGACAAGGGCCTTTTTGTCGCATCATTTGATTGCAGAAGGGCAAAGAGAAGGCACAAGAGAGAAAGAGTGGGCCAACTTGTCTTTTTATAAGAAACTCCCCCGATAACTGTATTAATCCATCAATGAGGGCAGAGCTCTTATGGCCCAATCACCTCCCATTACACCCCACCTCTCAACACTGTTGCAGTGATAATTTTCTAACACAAGATGGCGGCCAAGTAACAGCTTCCCTGCAACTGGTCACGGTGAGTCTGGGGAGATAAGACTCCAGGCATCTCTGGCTGGTGGAATCTGCCTATAATCATCCCTTTAAGGATACAGGGAGTCAGCAAGGGACTTCTGGACCCCAAGAGGAGGACAAAAACAGTGGAAAACTGTCAAGTGGTAGCATGTGTTCAATCAACCTAATCCCACCGGCAGCCATAAGTACAAGCAACAGCGAGACTGAAAACAGGGAAGGCCTTACCTGTGAACTGTTTCGGTGTTTTTGGACTTGGCACTCAGTTGAACTGCCTTGGGGAGAGCTTGAGCAGGAGTGCGGAGAACTTTGGGCATTGTCTAGGGCCCCAGACTGAGCCACTGAGCCAGACGGACTTAATAGTGTTCGGCTATGGGCTGCAGGGAGCCATTGTGAGAGAACTGCCCCAGCAAGCTCCGTCCTCAGGGTTGGAGCTGGATTGGGCAGGAGCTAGTAACCTAGTGACTGAGCAGCCTAAAGGCGGGGACTGAGCTGCCTTACAGACTTAACCCTCAGGGGCAGAGTGGGACCGGATTTGGCACACTGGAGCCTCGGGCTGTTGCCCTGGGTAGAGTGCCATGGCGTCACAGCTCATAGCAACCTCAAACTCCTGGGCTTGGCGCCACCTGGACTTCCATAAGAGCTGTGCCATGACCTGCGACCTGCAACCCGCGCCTGCTGGGCCTTGACATGCCCTGACCAGGAACTGTGGGAGCCACACAACCCTGAGTCCTCCCTCCGGTACCCTCCCTGCCTCCACACCGGCCCGCTCATCTGGCCAGGGACTGTGGTAGCCACATGCCTGCCGGAGCCCTCCCTGCCTCTGCACAGAGCCCTTCTCCTGGCCAGAGACTGCTGGTGCCTTGGACTCTCTCTGCCAAAGTCACTGACCACCAGGCACTCCCAGAACCATGCGCACCACCTCCTGCCTTGTTGCTAGATCCGGGTGTGTCACACTCTGGAGCTGCTTCCACAACTAGAACTCCCTGGATGGGGCAGCCCCAGAGGAACTACACAGGGTCACTCCCTACAAAGATCTAGCAACCATAGAGCGATCCTGCTGGGGTCTAAACTTGGAGAGACACTTCCCCAACTCTGAGGACGGCCAGAGGCAATGGTGAAAAACAGTCATGATTTCTGCAAAATCAACAGAAAAACTCTGGCAATATGAATAATCAGAGTAAATCAACTCAAAGGGGCAGACACAGCACAAGATCCCATGCACAAACAAATACCTGAGATGTCAGAAATCGAATGCAGAATCTGGATAGCAAACAAGATCGAATTAGAATTCCAAGCAGTAACCCAAAAGATATCTCAAGAATTCAATGAATTCAAAGACCAAATGACCAAAGATTTTGACACATTGAGACAAGAAGTTGAAGCCATCAAAGACCTGAGAAACACAGTAGAATCCGTTAGTAACAGAATGGAGCAAGCAGAAGAAAGGATTTCCGACTTTGAAAACAAAGCTTTCATATGTACCCAAACTCTCAAAGAAGAAAAGAAATGGAGGGCAGAAACAGATCACTCTCTCTCTGGGATAATTCGAAGAAAACCAATATTCGACTTATAGGGATCCCCGAAAGTGAAAAAGTGGCTTTACAAGGCACGGTCTCTTCTCCATGTGACTATGAAGGAGAACTTTCCAGATATGCCAAAAGATTCTGAAATTCAGATAGCAGACAGTTTCAGAACTCCAGCATGACTCAACCCAAATAAGACATCCCCCAGACACATCATAATCAATTTCACTGAAGTTAATATGAAGGAGAAAATTCTGAAAGCAGCCAGATGAAAGAAAACCATCACTTACAAGGGGAAGAATATTAGAATAACTGCAGATCTCTCTGCTGAAAACTTTCAAGCTAGAAGAGGATGGTCGACTTTTAATCTCCTAAAACAAAATAATTTTCAACCCAGGATCCTGTACCCAGCTAAACTGAGTTTCGTTTATGATGGAGAAATTAAATACTTTAATGACATTCACAGGTTGAAGAAATTTGCCATAACTAAATCAGCTCTCCAGGATATCCTCAGACCTATCCTCCATAAAGACCAGCGTAATCCTACACCACAAAAGTAAACCCACCCAGAAAATTTTGATCAAATTCCAACTTCCACAGTCGCAAAAAGATTAAAAATGTCCACCGGACTCTCGAAAGACTTATCAATATTCTCAATTAATGTGAATGGTTTAAATTGTCCTCTAAAGAGGCACAGGTTGGCTGACTGGATACAAAAACTCAAGCCAGATATCTGCTGCATACAAGAATCGCATCTTATATTAAAAGACAAATATACACTCAGGTGAAGGGATGGTCATCTATACTCCAGGCAAATGTAAACCAGAAAAAAGCAGGCATTGCAACCCTATTCGCAGATGCAATAGGCTTTAAACCAACCAAAATAAGGAAGGATAAGGATGGACACTTCAAATTGTTAAAGGTAATAGTCAATATGATGAGATTTCAATTATTAATATTTATGCACCCAAATAGAACGCACCTCAGTTTATAAGAGAAACTCTAACAGACATGAGCAACTTGATTTCCTCCAGTTCCATAGTAGCTGGAGATTTCAACACCACTTTAGCAGGGCTGGATAGATCCTCCAAAAAGAAGCTAAGCAAAGAAATTTTAGATTTAAAATTAACCATTCAACATCTGGACTTAACAGACATCTACAGAACATTTCATCCCAACAAAACTGAATACACATAATTCTCATCAGCCCACAGAACATACTCCAAAATCAACCACATCCTAGGCCACAAATCCAACCTCAGCAAATGTTAAAAAATAGAAATTATTCATTGCATCTTCTCAGATTATCATGGAATAAAAGTTGAACTCAATAACAACAGGAATCTACATACCCATACCAAAACATGGAAGCTAAACAACCTTATGCTGAAGCATAGATGGGTTATAGATGAGATTTAGAAGGAAATCACCAAATTTTTGGAACAAAACAACAATCAAAACACGAATTACCAGAACCTCTGGGATACTGAAAAGACAGTCCTAAGAGGGAAATTTATTGCACTGCAAGCCTTCCTCAAGAAAAAAGGAAAGAGAAGAAGTTAATAACTTAATGGGACATCTCAAGCAACTGGAGAAGAAAGAACACTACCATCCCAAACCCAGCAGAAGAAAAGAAATAACCAAAATCAGCACAGAATTAAATGAAATTGAAAACAAAGGACTTATACAACAGATCAATAAATCCAAAAGTTGGTTTTTTGAAAATATCAATAAAATAGATAAACCTTTGGCCAACCTAACCAGGAAAAAAGAGTAAAATCTCTAATTTCATCAATCAGAAATGGTAATGATGAAATAACAACAGACCCCTCAGAAATTAAAAAAAATTCTCAATGAATACTACAAGAAACTCTACTGTCAGAAATATGAAAATCTGAAAGAACTCAACCAATACCTGGAAGTACGCCACCTACCAAGACTTAGCTAGAATGAAGTGGAAATGTTGAACAGGCCTATATCAAGTCCTGAAATAGCATCAACTATACAAAATCTCCCTGAAAAGAAAAGCCCAGGACCAGATGGCTTTACCTCAGAATTCTACAAAACCTTTAAAGAAGAACTAGTATGTGTATTACTAAACCTCTTCCAAAATATAGAAAAAGAAGGAATATTACCCAACACATTCTATGAAGCAAACATCACCTTGATCCCCAAACCAGGGAATGACCCAACAAGAAAAGAAAATTATAAACCAATATCACTAATGAATATTGATGCTAAAATACTCAATAAAATCCTAACAAACAGAATCCAACAACACATCAAAAAAATTATACACCACGACCAAGGGGGATCCCAGGGTCTCAAGGCTGGTTCAATATACGTAATACTATAAATGTAATTCAGCACATAAATAAACTAAAAAATAAAGACCATATAATTCTCTCAATTGACACAGAAAAAGGTTTTGATAATATCCAGCATCCCTTCATGATCAGAACTCTTAAGAAAATTGGTATAGAAGGGACATTTCTTAAACTAATAGAGGCCATCTACAGCAAACCCACAGCCAATATCATATTGAATGGAGTTAAATCGAAATCATTTCCACTTAGATCAGGAACCAGGCAAGGTTGCCCATTGTCTCCATTGTTCTTTAAAATTGTAATGGCAGTTTTAGCCTTGCAATTAGGGAAGAAAAGGTGATCAGGGGTATCCACTTAGGGTCAGAAGAGATTAAACTTTCACTCTTCGCAGATGATATGATTGTATATCTGGAAAACACTAGGGATTCTACTACAAAACTTTTAGAAGTGATCAAGGAATACAGCAATGTCTCAGGCTACAAAATCAACACCCATAAATCTGTAGCCTTTATATATACCAACATTAACCAAGTTGAAAAAACAGTCAAGACTCTATTCCTTTCATAGTAGCACCAAAAAAGATGAAATTTTGGGGGGTATACCTAACAAAGGACATGAAAGATCTCTATAAAGAGAACTATGAAACTTTAAGAAAAGAAATAGCTGAAGATGTTAACATATGGAAAAACATACCATGCTCATGGCTGGGAAGAATCAACATTGTTAAAATGTCTATACTACCCAAAGCAATATATAATTTTAATGCAATTCCTATTAAAGCTCCATTGTCATATTTTAAAGATCTTGAAAAAATAATACTTTGTTTTATATGGAATCAGAAAAAATCTCGAATAGCCAGAACATCACTCAGCAATAAAAACAAAGCTGGAGGAATCACACTACCAGACCTCAGACTGTACTATAAATTGATAGTGATCAAAACAGCATGGTATTGGCACAAAAACAGAGAAGTAGATGTCTGGAACAGAATAGGGAACTAAGAGATGAATCTAGCTACTTACCGTTATTTGATCTTTGACAAGCCAATTAAAAACATTCAGTGGGGAAAAGATTCCCTATTTAACAAATGGTGCTGTGTGAACTGGCTGGCAACCTGTAGAAGATTGAAACTGGACCCACACCTTTCACCATTAACTAAGATAGACTCTCACTGGATTAAAGATTTAAACTTAAGACATGAAACTATAAAAATACTTGAAGAAAGTGCAGGGAAAACTCTTGAAGGAATTGGCCTGGGTGAATATTTTATGAGGAGGACTCCCCAGGCCATCGAAGCAGTATCAAAAATACACTACTGGGACCTGATCAAACTAAAAAGCTTCTGCACAGCCAACAACATAGTAAGTAAAGCAACCAGACAGACCTCAGAATGGGAGAAAATATTTGCAGGTTATACCTCCGATAAAGGTCTAATAACCAGAATCCACAGAGAACTCAAACGTATTAGCAAGAAAAGAACACGTGATCCCAACTCAGGTTGGGCAAGGGACTTGAAGAAAAACTTCTCTAAAGAAGACAGACACATGATCTACAAACACATGAAACAAAGCTCATCATTCTTAATCATCAGAGAAATGCAAATCAAAACTACTCTGAGATATTACCTAACCCCAGTAAGAGTAGCCCACATAAAAAAATCCCAAAACCAGAGATGTTGGTGTGGACGCGGAGAAAAGGGCACACTTCTACACTGCTGGTGGGAATGCACACTAATACATTCCTTCTGGAAGGATGTTTGGAGAATACTTAGAGACCTAAAAATAGACCTGACATTCGATCCTATAATTCCTTTACTAGGTATGTAGTAAAGGAATTTACCTAGAAAACCAAAAATCACAATATAACAAAGACATCTGTGCCAGAATGTTTATTGCAGCCCAATTCATAATTGCTAAGTCACGGAAGAAGCCCAAGTGCCCATCGACCCACGAATGGACTAGGAAATTGTGGTACATGTATACCATGGAATATTATGCAGCCTTAAAGAAAGATGGAGACTATACCTCTTTCATGTTTACATGGATGGAGCTGGAACATATTCTTCTTAGCAAAGTATCTCAGGAATGGAATAAAAAATATCCTATGTACTCAGCCCTACTGTGAAGATAAATTATAGCTTTCACATGAAGGCTATAACCCAACTATAGCACAAGACTATGGGGAAAGGGCCAAGGAAGGGGAAGGGGAAGGGAGGGGGGAGGTATTGGTGGAGGGAGGGTAATGGGTGGGGCCACACCTAGGGTGCATCTTAGAATGGTTACAGGTGAAACTTACTAAAGGCAGAATACAAATGTCTACATACAATAACTAAGAAAATGCCATTAAGGCTACGTTAAACAGTTTGATGGGAATATTTCAGATTATATTTGAAATGAGCACATTGTACCCCTTGATTGCACTAATGTACACAGCTTTGATTTAACAATTAAAAAAAAAGAAAAAAATTTTCTAACACATGATTTTTGAGGGGACTCATTCAAATCATAGCATGTGGAGGAAATGTCCCACTTAAGATCAACAATTTATATTAATAGAATATACTTAGAACGTCGCGTTTCTCTCAACCACTCAATCTGCCTAACTAACTTTTATTTCCTATGCAGGATTCTCTTGACCTTGCCTCTTGGATAAGAAACATTTTTCTCTACACAAATTAGGAAACTTCTCAGCACTGTATGTCAGAACTTGTGCTTCTCCGAATTACTCTATAAATGTGTAAGAAAGAGTGCCTCGCAGTAGGATTTTGCATTTTTCAAGGTTGTACAATCCAACATTGGGGAAAAAAGCATTTGATGTTTTGCTTACTTCTCTCCTGAGGGTTCTTTTGATATTATGTTTGTGTTCATTTTTTCCCGAGATCAATGTTACCATATCAATTAACTTGGCCCCTTATGGAGGCATCATTGAGAATCTGAACAAATCCTATGACTTGTTTAATTTCTCATGCCTGTTATGATCTTCAACCCATAGTTATTTTGCAGGAAAGCTATTTCATCCCCTTTGGCTTCAGCAGAATCCATAACAATATTTAAAATATATATACATATATGAAAATAGAATCTAAGCTAAAAAAAAGTCCGCTTGTAAAAAGCACTTGAGTTGGAAAACAAATGTGCTACATGAAAGATGACAATTTATACGGCAGAGAGTAATACTAGAATATAATGGTGGGTTTTGGAGATAATAGTTTATATATTTTATACTATGCAAATTTTTTCAGTAGAATTTTAAAAGAAACCTTGAAAACTGAGACTATAAGGTTATAAATAATTCATTTTAGTAGTAATTTACCAAGGTTTCGTGAATTTGTCTTAAGCACTATAGAAGGCAATTGAAGATCTAACGCTATCACTATTTCATTTCTTTTTTAACTCTCGAAGGCTATCAGGTTAATACAATGCAAAAGTCCCAGGTTTCTCCCAAAATAGCCATTGAGGATTTGACCATTTTGTAAATAACCAGCATTGATTTAGGTGATGGATGGCACAGGCTTTCTTTGGATAAGCACTTAATGATGAGCTTGTATGAAATTACTAAACTTACGTATGGTTATTTTTCTTTCTCCCACTTTTCTAGGAAAAGAATAACCAATGAAAAGTAACATTAAGTACGAATCTGGCAGCCACTCTCTTTCAAATTAGCTAAAAGTAAAATAAACAGACTAGCTTTGCAGTTCACATCTATCATCTTCCCAAATAAACTATTGTTTATGAATTTAAATATGTACCCAGGCAAACATTTTACAAATTAAGACTAATAATTTTCTGTGTAAATTTTTATTTATAATTTAAACATTAAATTAATTATGTATTTTTTTGAATAAACACTGAATTGCCAAGAGCCAAGGTTATTGACTTTAAAATTACGTTTTCTTCCTTTATCAATGGAAGCATAGTAAGTGGAAAATTGCTTAATGTAATAATTTTTTATTAAAATAAATTGCACCTTGAAAATGCTGAAAGGTAAATTAAATTATTTTCTTAGATTTTTCTGTAATATAATAATAAAAATTAAAGGATTATAGTTTCAGTAAGAATTTCTATGCAATATTTACTGATGTAAAAATTATAGAAATTATAAGTATAAATGTATGTATAGAATCAGGAATACAGAAATGAATTTCCTAAGTAAACTTTTAGTATAGAGATCTAAATAGCAAGTATTTTAGGCTTGGCAGTTCATATTTGAAATTGATTGTATATTCTTCTTTAGGGGTTATGTGGGGGTGGGGGATATGTATGTGTGTGTATGGTTTTTATACAATCCATTAAAAATGTAAAGACTATTCTTAGTTCACAGGCCATTTTAAAAACAGACTATAGTCTACAGGTGGCCTCTAGGCAACAGTTTGATGACTCCCTATGATAGAGCAATAAAATATATTTGTACACATCTTCTCCACAGGTCAGAAACCAATTCTATGTATATAACACAATATTTATTTGTATTTCTATGGACAAGAATCATTTGCTTTACTATCCTATGTCACCAACTTAACATCTATCCCTAGAGAATAAAAGATAGCCTAGTAAAGAGAAAGACTGTGATACATACCGTTATCGAACCAGAAACCCCCAACAACAGTCTTCCAGACAATGCCCAGCACTCCACTGAAAGGATACTCTGGAATCCCTTCTGCCCATTTCCTAGTCTTGGACTATTTTTCTGTACTGCATTTTTGTTAGATAAAAGGGAAGTTTATGAGCTTTATATAAATCTGGGTTCAAATCTCTGAAATTCCTTTCATGTGGTATTTAGCTTTGAATAACTCATTTAATATCTATAAATCTTACAGTGTATGTGTATTTGTCAAATGACATTACTAACACCATATTTGTAGTTTTAATATTAAATGAGGCCATACCCATATAAAATTGCATCTTGTCTTTACCTGTGCTCTCAACCTGTAGGTTTCCTTTCCGAAGCCTGAACATCTTAGAGCTAACTATAGGAAGAGATTTTGCAGTGTGATTCAAAGCTGAAATCTCTGTCACCTCCATCATTATTCACTTCATCATATCAAATGAGCTCACTCCAGTATGAAATAGTCTTTTCTTAAATGAAATCATAACTCTGTACATTAATGCAATCATGGGGTACGATGTGCTGGTTTTATATACAATTTGAAATATTTTCATCAAATTAGTCTTATAGGCAAGCTCATATCCAGAATACTAATTAGCCTTTCACCTGGATGGACACAATGTATTTCCAACACACAGAGATCCCACAAGGTGGTGAAAAACCTATAATAGATCTCCAGACCCCTGGTTCTCAACGAGGTCTTACTGATGTCCCTGAGGTCAAAACTATTCTCATAATAACGTCAAGGCCTTTTCAGCCTCTTTCTCCCTTATTCATTTAGAATTCTCCAGAGCCTACATCACTTGTAATAGCTTAACAGATTGAATACAGAAGTAGATATTATCATAAATAAATGTAATATAATAAACTGTAAAAGAATATCTTTTAACTATCTTTTTAGAAAAATGATGAAATACACATTTTTATATAATATGCATTTTTGTCATTCATAAATACATACTCCAAGAATGTCTTATTGTGCATTTCTGTGAATATCCATGAATATAATACACAGAAAAGCCTATTAGGATCCCCCTTTTCTGCAAAATGGTGGTTAAACAAAATTCTTAAAAAGTATCGCTTTGGATATTAAACATGTCGCTTAGCTCTAGCTTATGTGGAGAACTTTGTTTTAAATCATTTAAGGACATGACAGCCTGTGGCTGCCCTTTTGGATAGAAGAGTTCCCCCCTCAGATATTCCTCTTCTTCCACTTTCTCTTTATCCACAGAAGCCTCCAATCTGAAGCTGGTTCCTTGCTCCTTCCCCCACAAAATATCTAACTTGTACACGGAATGTTAGTGACTCTTTGTCTTCCCACTGTCCCTGCTCTCCAGGGAAGGGAACTTTATAAGTCAGGCCCTGGAAGTATAGAGAGATCTTCAAAGTGATGTGGGATATGGGCCAAGTATTTAAAAGACATTCAGGTATTTAGACCTTTCATGCTGTAAACGTTATTCTTCTAAGATAGAGAACAGAATACTGGGGAAAGGGCACAGGCCTACACTTACTGGTCTTATGCCATGCCTCTGTGGTCAGTAACTCTGTCAATTATTTTCATCATCAATTGTCACCAGTAAATGTTCCATCAGATGGGAAGCATTTTAGGTTCAACCCCTTGGGGTCTAGTTTTGCCCTAGGTTCTTGCTTTAACAACAGGTGTGTTAGTGAATTACTAAATTTCATTGGTGAGGTCATTCACAAATATAAGTTTTTACATTTGAATTCTAAAAGCTTCATAGAAAGTTGTATGCCCCTGTGTCACAAGAAGGTAATTAAGAGAGGGGGAAGTAGATGTGTGAGGAGTGGAGGTCTTCAGAGAAAAATGATCAAGAACATTCAGATTGGAGAAATTACGTGCTAGGTAGAAAACTACATAAATTCTTTCGTCTACTTACTGGAATGACTTTGAATCATTTTGATTCTATGGCTATTAATTTATCTTTTATAAAAAGGACACTTCCTATTGATTCTTTTAATTCTTTTTCTCTAACGTCACACCAACAGTTAAAATTAATGGTCTCTCAGGGAAATTTGATTGAGAATTTAGTAATTCTTGGATTGATTTAGAGATTCAAAGGATAATAGTTTTATTTGGTTAATTTAGCCAAACAATCAATTCAAAGGAAAATAAAGACTGTCTTAAATCTTTTAAGTTTAGTCCAACTATTCGATATTTGGTTTTAAAAACATACATAATTAACTAGCTCAACTGTAGTGAGGGTGGTAGGATTTTTTTTTTCCACATAATGCAAAAATCTATTTTGCTATTTAAATCACTTTCTTCTTATTCTGAGACAGCCAGAAGTTTATCATTGAACTCCATATATTTTCCTGGGCTTGTAAAAAGAAATGGTGTGCTTCAGCTTTTTCTGCTCCAGGTATATAAAAGTCAATTATTTTCAAGAGTTTATTGACTGTAATGCTTGGATCAAACATTCGTTTATTTGCAAATTCTTGACATTTTTATTAATTAACTCCAAACTTCCAGAAAAAACAAATAGATGAGCAAAAACTTAAATTTAATATTTATATTAGAAAACCCCTCCCATGAGATTATCTCATTATTAGGTCATGACTAATTTACTTTTCTTATCATCCAAATAAGTAAGAGAGAGCCGGAGAGAGGTCTTATGCTTGCCACTTCATCAAGACTACCCAACTGTGCCACGGATCTCATCATTATTCTTACTGCAATATAATCGATGCCAAAATCAAAGATAAAATAATATTGTACTAGGAATTAAGAGTAAACAAAATAGTACACAAAACTGGTTGTAAAATGAGTTTTAAATGAAGCCACAGATATCCCTTTATTTAATTAATTAATTTAGGTATTCTACATTGATTTTAATTATTCTTTGCACAAAGAAATTCCTCTAGAAAAGGTTACTTCCCAGGTTTCCCAACATACTCTAAAATTTGACATATGAATTTCCCCTCTTTTGGTGTTTAGCTTCCCAGTGCTTTCTGCAATGGCAATTTAATCTACCATGGCTGTTTAATTGTGTCTTAATAAATGTCTAAGACAATGTATGAAAACATGTTCTAAGCCTTGCTATGAACTGAATGTTTGTGTGCCCCCAAAACTCCTATGTTGCATCATCCGCCTCTATGTAATAGAATTTGGAGGTGAGGCATCATTTTAGATACAAAAGACATAGACTCACCACTGCCTGCATTTGCCAGATTCTGAATTCAATAGAATTTCCTTTCTTAGAAAGGAAAACTGTTGTACACATTTCCCTGGAGGGAGACAAAATGAATAGAAATTGAGACACATGTTTATGACATAGTTTCACAAATGCTGAACATTGTAGGCACAGACCTCTTAGATTTCTGTTTTTGAAACTTTTCCCTTCGTATACTGGAGTCATCTAAAACTATGTGCTTCATTACATTCTAACACCATGCAGTTCTTCAGGCCTTCCATGTTGATTACAAAGTTGATGTGTGTTTAGAAGGAACTGGTTTCTGAGCAATGAGACTTCCCTGCCCTTTGGATGGTATGTGTGGCTCCCCACAGATGTTCTGGTGCATTATTTAGGTATTCTGGCCGTTCTCTGTAGGCAACAGTGTTTCTTAGGCAGTGCAGATAAAACTAGCTAGAAGAAGTCAGGTTTCACAGTATGACTACCTCTCTGGAGGAACTAGACCACACCATACACAGGGCTAGGAAAAAAAAAAAAAACTAAAACAGCTACTGAACTATTTCTATGTGGTGTTTTAAAATTGAACTTTTGCTTTTTGAATGAATCTGAAGAATCTTAATTTTTATGATCAGTGTAAATCTTTGAGGGAAGAATTCTTGCTGCATCATACATAAGCTGTACAGCCAGAAACAAGCATTTGTGCATCACTGTGTGTATTTACTTGTGTCTACACTCCTTAAATTCAGCTTGATGAATGGTATTCAAAATTTTTCTTATTTCCTAGACAAAATGTTTAGATATCAGCTCCACAATGGCGCAATGAATTACTTAGCCAATAAGTAGTTATTTAGCACCTGCTGAGATTCATGAATCATAACTCCTGCTCACGGAGAACTTAAATTCTAGTCAAGGGCAAGATAATGATTAGGAAAGTAAAAAATTTTCCAGGACTGATTTGAAAAAATTATGCAATAATCTACTCTTCTCAATTCTCAATAATTTTATTTTATTTCTATTTTTAAAATGTCTTTCTACATAGTATATGACCACATATTTCAATTAGTGGTACTCTTATAGCCTCTCAGCCTTAACCTGAAATGATATCTATCTTTTGACAACTACGGGTACTACTCAGGGTTCTCCAGAGAAACAGAAACAAGAGCAGAAGGAATTGGTTCATGTAATTATGGAGGCTGAGAACTCCTAAGATATGCATTTGGGAAGCTGGAGACCCTGGAGAAGCTATGGTATAGTTCTAGTCTGAGTTTGAAAGTCTGAGAACCAGGAGAGCCAATGATGGAAATTTCAGACTGAAAGAAGGCAGGCTCAAGACCCAACAGAAGCTGATATTTAAGTTTGAGACCGAAAGCTAAAATTATGTTTCACCAAATATCTGGGCAGCCCATGGCCCAGTCAAGTTGATACATAAAATTAGCCATCACAAGCCCATGTCTTATTGACTTGGCATTCATAACATCTCATTAAACCATATTTAATCTCTAAATGAAATCAATAACAAGGTTGTAAGTGTGCTTAACATAATATAACTTCTCTAAGTATGACCAAAACACACTAACTTCTTCCCCAGAAGGAGGTAAATTTCTTAAGTATCGTTTACTCTTCCCCTGGATATTTCATAATTTAAATACTATTATGTAAAATTAACAATACTCAAACCATATAATATAAAATAAATACATCTCATGTTACATGATGAGAGAATTAAAGGGGGAAGACAAAAGATATTTGCTTAATATATAAAACACATACAGAAAACACATCCAAATAAAAATAAGAAGAAAATACTCATGACATAAACAGGCGTACTTTTTGTAACTAGCTAGGTGATTGTAGCTGGTATTTATAACTACCTTCTTCCCCTGCTTATTCTGTATTCTTATCCTTTGCCTTGAGCAAGCATCTCAGCTGGACATGATTCTTTACCTACCAAGATGACTCACACCTTCATTACTGAAGAGTCTGGACCATTAGTAGTCTTGCCTGGATTGGACTTTTATAGTTTTTTATTGGCCTTAATCACCAGACATGGTAATACTGACAGATGGCATAAGGGATCTCCTATATTCCAGCCATACTCTACCTTACCTCTATTTTGTAGTAGTAGACCAGGTTCTTCTTAGGAGTCAGGGTTAATCACCCTATCAGCATAGATAGTGACTCCCTTCTTTGCTCATTCAGAGGCATAAGGAGCCCAAAGGAGCCAGGCATCAATCTTAACTTCCAGTTCAATAGAATCATTATTGTTTCCTGGCTGTGATCTTGGAATCAAGATCTCTAGAGTTTAAGGTCATGGAAACAGGAAGAAAAATTTTTGCTAATGAGTGGTGCTACTTTCATTTCTATCCTTTGATTTCAGGATCCATGAATCCTTACTATGGAGGAAACAGCCCACTAAATTTGATGCTCACTCAGAGCATATGCAGTCTTCTGGTGAAACCTTCTTCTAGACTTGTAAAATCTGGCACTGTAACCATGACTTCAAAAGGCCATTCCACATTCTGTCAAGCCAGCTTCAGGATGGTGGCACATACTAGAAGACCAGTGAATTCCATGAGCATGGGCCCATCGCCACACTTAGTTGCTTTGAAGTGAGTTCCTGGAGGAGCAGTAATACTGTGTGGAATATCATGATGATGGAGAAAGCATTCTATAAAGCCATGGGTGGTAGTTTGGGCACAAGCATTGCATGTAGGGAAGGCAAATCTGTAGCTAGAATTGTTAGTATCTATTTCAATTAAAAACAAAATGCTTCTCATTCCTTCAATGGAAGTAGCCCAATGTAATCAACCTCCCACTTGGTAGCTGACTGATCACCCTGGGGAATAGTGTCATATCAGTTACTCAGTATTGGCCTCTGTTGCTGGCAAATTAAGCACTCAGCAGTGGCCATTGGCAGGTTGGCTTTGGTGAATGCAAGTCCATGTTGCTAAGCCAATGCATAACTTCCATCCCTGTCACTATGACCACCTTGTTCATGAGCCCACTGGGCAATGACAGGCAGAAGAGGAAAGAGAATGACTGGCACCCAAAGAGCAGGTCATCTTATCCACTTGATTATTGAAATCTCTCTCTGCTGAGTCACCCTTTAGTAAGCATTCATATGGGATGCAAATATCTTCTTCTTTTTTTTTTTTAACCATTTTAGAAATGTTTATCTAAAGAGCTCTTCTCCCGATTTTCTTGTCATCAATTTTCCAATTTTGTTCTTTCTAAGCCCCTGACCATTTTGTCAAACCATTGGCCATAGCTAAGCAAAATTCATGTCTTTTTTCTAATAAAACTGATCTTGCTGTCTTAAGCAAGACCTGGTCACTTTTTTGGTACAAATGAGAGAGCCTTGGAATATGAAGAAAGAGGAGACAGTAGCCAAACACCCAGGTAGGTGGGTGGTAAAGCCTTTTTTCATATTTAAGTTTCTTTTCAATGTAAAAAGAAAAAAAGCCCAGGGACAGCACCTGTGGCTCAAGGGAGTAGGGCGCCGGCCCCATATGCTGGAGGTGGTGGGTTCAAACCCAGCCCCAGCCAAAAACTGCAAAAAAAATAAAAGCCCAAGAAAAAAATCAAATGTCATAAATAGTGATATCTTCTGAGTGCAAGCGAATTAAACACATGCATGTAAAGTTATCAGAGTCCTAATTACTTCCAACAACTAAGTATGTGTAGCAATGTTGAGAACTATGCCACGATGTGCAGATAAATCAGTGGATCATGGATTTAAAATGTTTGAACTTCTTCTTACCTTACCTCCCAGAGTCTTGACACATATTCTTTTGGCACATACCTCTCTAACTCCTACACATCATTTGGTCCTCAGCTTAAACATCTCCCCAAGAAACCTCTCTTCATCCTTAAACTGTGTTATATTTCCCGTTATTTGTTTCTAAGACATCTTTAACTTATCCTTTGTAACAATTTCATATTCACAGTATTAGTCTAGATTCTCCAGAGAAATAGAACCAATAGATAAGATGGATGGATGGACGGACGGACGGACATATTTATTACAAGAAGTTGGTTAATGTGATTATGGAGGCTGAGAAGTCCCCAGATTTGTAGCTGGCCAGCTGAAGATGCAGGAGAGCCAATGGTGTGTTTCCACTAAAAGTGCAAAGGCCTGAGGACTGAGAGCTGATGAGTAGCTCCTGTCTGAAGATCAGAAGTCACAAGACCCAGGAAGAGTCAAGGTTTCAGTTTGAGTATGAAGATAGGAAATGAGCAATGTAGCCGTTTGGAGGCACACGGGCATAAGGAATTCACTCTTACCCAGAAGGGGTCAACCTTACTGTCCTTTTTGGGCCTTCAACTGATTAAATGAGGCCCACTCACATTAAAGAGGACAACTCAGTCCACAGAATCAAATGTTAGTCTCATCCGAAATCATCCTTCCAGAGATGTTCAGAATAATGTTTCACCAAATATCTGAGCCCTCTGCAGTTGCCCAGTCAAGATGATACATAAAATTAACCATTATACCCATTTATTATTTTTTAATAATTACACCACAAAAGTTGTGTCTGGTTTTTCCTCTGTGTATTCCCAGTTCTTAAAAACAATAGACACTGATTAAATATTTTTTATAGAATAATGGACTAAACACCTATTCAAAAGTGCCAGCTCCATCTTTATATGAATAAAATGTTTTTATGACTATGATGAACATAAGAGTACATGTGTCTTTTGCCTGAATCTCCCTTTACAATCTACTGAGGCATTCTATTTACCAAGGCAAAGAATTACTGGATTCATGTGTATTTTTCAAATAATGCTTTAGTAATTTCCATTATAAATTCAAATGAGATGACATGCTTTTTGCTTTATAATGGAATTCATATGTTGAATATTTAAAACTTTATTTTACATATGTATTTAAAACATTCTTTAATTGGCCCCACATTCCCCTCCAGATATATTCTTAGTATCCGCCCTCTACTTCACAGGAAATTTTTTCAAAAAACTGTCACTAATAAATAAGGCTGCTGCCATTGTTTCATCACCTACCTCCACACACTCTGGTGTCACTTCTTAGCTTTTGCTTTCCTTGCTTTACCCGTGGCTCTCTCATGTCACTAAATCCAATGATTAATTTTAAAGGGTCATCCAACTTGAGGTCTCCTTGCATTGACACTAGTGGACTCTTGAAACTTTCGGAAGTACCCTTCGTCCCGTCTCTCTGACCTCCCCTCTGCCTCTCCTTTCCTGGATGATCCCCCTCTCTTTCTAATTGCAGCTGTGGAAAGTTGATCTTCCTCTCAAACTGCACTTCCTCAGCCAGTCTCAATCACCAGCAACATGGAGGTGACTCACAAATTTGTGTTTCCACCCACATCTTTCCTCTGCGTTCCACACCACGTACCCAGGACACTGCATTTGCATGTCTCGAAGGCCACTTCCGTCTCAGCCTCTTTTCGATTGTGGTCCTGATCAAGTGTTCTCCATCTCAGTAATGTTAAAAGCATATTTTTATGTCCAAAACAGAATCCTAAGAATCTTTGTTAATACTTCCCTCTCTACAGTCACCCCGTTGATGCCACCTCTTACATCTCTCTTAATTTCTTCTACTTCTTCTCTCCCATGCCCCGCTTTCTCTTCCCTAAAGTTCAAGCTAACGTTACTTCTGGCCTGTAAGAAACTTGCATGACTATGATAATTGATTAACTTTTTCCCCCCGAGTTCATTTCTAGTCACTCCAGTCTGTTATCCACATTGCAACTGGAGTGAGCTTTTCAAAATGAAGACCAATCATATATCCCCAATTCTCGAAAAACTCTGATGGAGTCTTTTGTATTTAGCCTAAACAGCAAAATCTTAATATTTCTGGGGCCGCGCCTGTGGCTCAGTGAGTAGGGCACCGGCCCCATATGCCGAGGGTGGCGGGTTCAAACCCAGCCCCGGCCAAACTGCAACCAAAAAATAGCCAGGCCTTGTGGCGGGTGCCTGTAGTCCCAGCTGCTGGGGAGGCTGAGGCAGGAGAATCGCGTAAGCCCAGGAGTTGGAGGTTGCTGTGAGCCATGTGACACCACGGCATTCTACCAAGGGCGGTACAGTGAGACTCTGTCTCTACAAAAAAAAAAAAAAAAAAAAAAAAATCTTAATATTTCTATAAGATCCTGCACAGTCATAACTTTCTCTGTCTTTCCAGGTGCATCTTTATCTATTCTCCTCCAGCTCCATTACCCACTTTCTGTTCACTGCACTCAAGACATATTGGCCTGGTCTCACATGCTTGAACACTCATTTGCTTGAATGCTCCACACTTTTTCATATGACATGGCCTATACCATTCAATTTGTACCCCCCAAACATAGTCTACCCCCAGCTAACAAATTGGCACAAGTCTCAGCAAAGTCTTTCCATCATATACCTTTCATGATGGACCAAACGTAATTTTATTTGTTTTATCATTTTATCAAAGTTTATTTTCTGTACTAGACTGTCATGTCCATTAGAATAACTATGATATCTCTTTTATTCACAGCTATTCCCAAGATCCTGCCTGACACATAGATTAATAAATGGTAAAGCCAATGGAACAAAAAATTTATTGAGTATTCATTGTATGCAGATACAACAGCAGTGATATAAAAGTATGTTGGATGGCTCAGTGCCTATAGTTCAGCAGTTAGGATGTTGGACACACACACACCAGAGTTAGCAGATTTGAACTCACTCCAGGCCTGCTAAACAACAATGACAACAACAACAAAACACAGCCAGGTGTTGTGGCAGGTGCCTGTAGTCCCAGCTACTTGGGAGGCTGAGGCAAGAGAATCGCTTAAGCCCAAGAGTTTGAGGTTGCTGTGAGCTGTGACGCCACGGCAGTCTACCAAGGGTGACATAGTGACGGTCTATCTCAAAAAAAAAAAAAAATATATATATATGTTTTAAATATATATATATATATATATGTTGGAGATGACCCCTGCACCCAGAGAGCTTACCTTTCAGTTTAGGAGGTAAACATAAATGAAGATAAACACTGTAGTAATAATTAATGTCAAATGCCATGACTTTAGAAGTCACAACATACTTTTAAAATAATTTATAAATACAACAAATAACACACTTATAGCTGGGACACCCAAATGATGATTTATAAGTGAAAATAGTTGGAAGGTGGACCTTGGAAAATGGGAAACAACTGGAAAAGCAAAAGTAAAGAGGCTGAATTTTCACGGGGAGAAGATAAAAAACAGCACTTGGGAGGCAGGTGAGCCTCAAGGTCAAGGTCAATGGAAATGTGCTCACAACAACCTGAATTTCTAGGTTCCAAAGTTCTGTGGAAATGAACAGACCATAGTCCCAGAATTTGATAAAGGCTATATAGTGGAATGATAAGAATTTTAATAGTTGGAAATTCTGCCATAAAGCCTTATTATTAATTTCTGGAAGGTAATAGAAGTACCATGACTGTGTAACTGGAATGTGGGAAGAAATGGTGTGAAAATCCAATGGTTGGTAAAAAAAATTTTTTCTTTAACTAGCTTGCAAAGTTAATAGACTTATTGGACAGTTTCCTAAATCTCAATAAGAATTTTGGAAGTATCCCCCCAGAAAACAGGATATGAGTTCTTCCCTTTAGTAATCAGAGTTGCTCCATGTCTTCAAAATTCTGTTTTTCATGCTTAAATGTACCCACAAAACTTCCTTTTAAAGGAATCCAATCCAAAGATGGTTTGCCAACAATCCTTGGAAATTGGTCACTTATTCTGAAAGCTACATTTTTTAAAAGAACAGAGTAGCGGTATTTGGCAGGATCAAATGCAAACTTATTACTTTATCTGCAAAATCTTCACTTTGCTACAGAAGAATTAAGAAATTCACAACCCCTTTCATGGAATTTTCTACATAGAAATACTCATGGAAATATCAATGTAACACTGATTTATAGCATTTCTGTAGATGTATATCTATAAAAAATATAAACTGGGCCACTCACCAGGTCTTCAAATCACAATGACATTTAGGCTGGAAATGATGAGGTATTCAAAAACAGACTTCTGTTTAGTTTGATTTCTTATCAAATTAATATATCACATAGTTTTAAGAGTCAAATACTTCCACAAGGCTTGTTTTGAAAAAGACCAATGTCTCCTTCTCCTGCACCCCACTACCCTTGCTTCCTGCTTCCAGAAGCATCCCTTAGTGGCTTAATTTCAGATTTAGCATTAACTATTGACTTCCTGTTCTGGAACACGAGGACTTCACTCTCCTTCCCATCCCTGCTCTTGCCCTGGTCCCACCCATTCCCACAGTCTCCATCCCCCCTCCTCTTAATCGAGGCACTCAAATGTTGTTCGGATCCACATTCTATGTTTACTTTAACAACGCAGAACTCTCCTCCGAGTCATGTGATTTCTTGCACCATCCGCAGTGTCATTTTCTTTCCTGCATAACTTTCTGTTCTTCTTAGAGTTAGCAATTGTCTCATTTACAGCTTGCTTGATTTTCTTTAGAAGAATCACTAGTTTAAACCCTAGCACTCTGCAATCGTGTACTCTTTTGCAATATATTCAAACAGACTAGGTATTCTATCTATTTTATCTTTTTGCAGTAAGCACTCATGGAGCCTTCTGGGTCACTTCCACTTAAATGCATAAAACAGCCATCATCACAGGATCGCTCCTCCCATAATCACGGGGGATTCCTTTACTTATCTCTTCAGTTGAACGAATGTTCACTAGACCCCTTGTCTTCCCCTTCCTTCTTATCCATTCATTTCTTTGGAATGTATATATACTTTAGTAGCTTTCTGAGAAATTATGCTTTAGAAGTAAACATTTTTATTGACCGTTTGTCTTAATGTATTCTATTTGTATATATTTAGTATAGAATCCCCGTTTAGAAATTATTTCCCTCAAAATTTTGCAAACATTTGTTTATTCCTTTAAGAATCCATTATTGTTGCTGAGAAGTCCAATGTCATTCTTAATTTTTGGTCATTTTAATGAAATCTCATTTCTTGAAAAGTGTTCAGTATTCTTTTTCTTCCCTCTGGTGTTCCAAAGCTTCATGATCATTATCGCAGTACAGATCTTATTCTGCTCCTCCTGTGTGATACATGGCAAAATGTCTCAGTCTGATGCTTTAGTTCTGGGAAATAATCTTTTTTTTTTTTATGATGATTATCTCCCTTGCTTTTTCTGTTCTCTCTTTTTGAACTGATTGTTTAAATATTTTTTTACCTTTCCTTTCTTAACATCCAGTCTCCTTTTCATTTTGCTTTGTTTGAGGGGGAGATTTCCTTGGCTTTATTTCCACTATCATGTTTTTAATTTACAATGGGTACTTTTTGTTCTCTAAACATCATATTGGAACAGCACCGTGTCCTTTATTTCCCACAGTCAGTATCTTCTCACAAATCGCTATTTCTATTTTTTTTTTATCTTTCTTTCTTGTACAGTCTCAATTTCCTCCAGGGAATCTTTCCTCTGTCTGTGTAATTCTTTCCCAGTAGAGGATTTCCTTCAATGCCTGGTGATCTGGGCTGTCTGCTCGTAATGAAACATGGGCACTCTTCATCTTACTGGAAGTTTCAAGACCCTAGTAGCAATTCTCCATCACTGAGTTTATTAAAGAATGATGTGGCTGGGCAGTAAGAATGGAGAACACCACTTTTCCTTTCCTTTGCTCTTTTTCTCTTGGGATAGTCAGATTCCCTGGAGAAGGCTCTTCCAATCTTCCAACTGGAGGGTAAGAGTCTGGCTGCCAGTGTTT
Organism: Nycticebus coucang; assembly: GCF_027406575.1. Taxonomy (NCBI): domain Eukaryota; kingdom Metazoa; phylum Chordata; class Mammalia; order Primates; family Lorisidae; genus Nycticebus; species Nycticebus coucang. Next base: position 14,335,149 of record NC_069784.1, on the reverse strand, counting down.
CAGGAAACAAGTGGCAACATATTTGTAAAAACCTTAATTTTCCATATACAACACTTTTAAATTGCATACGAACTTTACAGACATCTGTATAATATCCCACTATATCTTTATTTTCAATACAATATTTTCATTCCCAACTATATCTCTTGACCACCATCCCTCCATTATAATTTCTCCAGAGAAGAACTTTCCAGTCTTCTGCCAGCTACACACAGAATAGATAAGAGTGACCGAGTACTTCAAATAGGCTTTCAACCAATTAATCGAGCTTCAAGCACCCTTCCAGAGGTACCTGGTTGGTGACAGACTGGGTAAGCTTTATAAAATAGATCCCTGGGTCCCACTCTCAGAGATTCTGATTCTACAGACCCTGCTAGAATCAAGACACATAGTTTTTCGTTTTTTTTTTTGTAGAGACAGAGTCTCACTGTACTGCCCTCGGGTAGAGAGCCGTGGAGTCACACGGCTCACAGCAACCTCCAGCTCTTGGGCTTACGTGATTCTCCTGCCTCAGCCTCCCGAGTAGCTGGGACTACAGGCGCCCGCCACAACGCCCAGCTATTTTTTTGTTGCAGTTTGGCCGGGGCTGGGTTTGAACCCACCACCCTCGGCATATGGGGCCGGCGCCCTACTCACTGAGCCACAGGCGCCGCCTAGACACGTAGATTTTTATTTTAAATGCCCTCAAGTGATTTGAGGTACAACCAGGTTTAGAAATTATTCCAGTAAAGTACATCCATCTAGATAGAGCAGAAACACGGGGGTTTTCTTAATGAATTAGTGAAATATCCCAAGAAAAGTTTTATCATAGCTTTCTATTTCGGTGGCTGCAAAAGATCATTTGAGTGAATTTTCTCCTTGATTTCACAATTCTGAACACATCCTATCACCCTGGATGACTGAGCAGGGAGTACAGGGCTGACACTCAGGGCCTATGGCAGTTACCACATTCCCCACGATGTTTGCAGCAGAGACACCACCATGTGCTCTCAACACAGTAATGGATGAGATGCCAGCTTTGCCGCTGCCACCTAGAAATTAAATATAGCACCCCAACTGCTGAAGACACTCCTTGGATGGAACATGTTGGTCTTTCATGAGAAGTACCATTACCCAGAGAGTGCACATCAACAATCTTTGACATAGTTTTACTATTGTAATAATCACATTTAACCAGGTGTTCATGAGGAAACAAACAAATGAAAAATCCAAGACCACTTCCCTTGCAAAAGTAAGGAATTGAACAAGAGAGGATAGAAGTCTGGATCATTATACTAACACTTTTTTTTTTCTTATGAATTCAAGTTTTTTTATAAATTCTTGTGAATTTAGCACAAGGTCCATATGGTATATTTACAGATGTTAAACTCTAAATGAATGCTTCAAGTAGAATCACAGAATTTTATTGCCAAAAAGAAGTAAGGATTATGCTATCTCCCATAAAATCCTCACTTTATTGGCAAATAAATCGAGGCTTAGAAAACCCAAATGCTTTATCTATCGTCATAGATCTAGAAGGTGACAGCAGAACCAGGCCTTCTAAAGTCTGGAGGAATTTCACTTCCACCATGTCACTTCTCCTAAAGTATGTTCTCAAAAATCACAGGTGTCCCACAAGATGTTACTAAGTGTTTGATGATGGGAGAGAAACATGAGGATTAGAGTAGATAGGTAACATACCCACATATACAGGCAGGTTGCGTTCCCACAGGGGTAAGGGTGCATCTCTCCTAACTGATTTTGTACAACTCTAGTCATTTTCACAGAAGCCCATTGGATACTTTGAGAAATGACCTCTGTCCTTCGTGGCTAAATTTTGTCTGCAATTCTGTGAGAATTATCCTCATGGAGCATATGGTGTTAAATCACGTTAACTTGGTGCAGACTTTTTCCTATTACTATTTGGACGGTGATATCCAAAACTTCACCGGTGAATAGACAAGGTATTGTACTAGAGTTCAAAAGACATTGTAACTCTCTACCCTGAAGAGTTGTAGTGAGACTGAAGTTCTTTGGGGGGAAAT